>NC_058088.1:68519264-68859578 GCF_014858855.1 Bufo gargarizans
TACCATGAGACATGATGGAGGGTAAAGGCAGCAGGCATGGGACAGACTAAGAACGTAGACGCGCGTTTCGCCTCAGCTTCGTCAGGAGGTGAATGAAGGTGTGGCCATATCCCCCTATTTATATCCACCATATAGCTCCAGGGCATGTGATCATAATGAATAGGGATGAGCAAACTCGAACTGTATAGTTCGGGTTCGTACCGAATTTTGGGGTGTCCGTGACACGGACCCGAACCCGGACATTTTCGTAAAAGTCCGGGTTCGGGTTTGGTGTTCGTCGCTTTCTTGGCGCGTTTGTGACGCTTTCTTGGCGCTTTTTGAAAGGCTGCAAAGCAGCCAATCAACAAGCGTCATACTACTTGCCCCAAGAGGCCGTCACAGCCATGCCTACTATTGGCATGGCTGTGATTGGCCAGAACACCATGTGACCCAGCCTCTATTTAAGCTGGAGTCACATAGCGCCGCCCGTCACTCTGCTCTGATTAGCGTAGGGAGAGGTTGCGGCTGCGACAGTAGGGCGAGATTAGGCAGATTAACTTCTCCAAAGGACTTGATTAATCGATCGATCTGCAGCTGTGCATCATTGAGCTGCTGAAATTCAATTGCTCACTGTTTTTAGGCTGCCCAGACCGTTTGTCAGTCACTTTTTTCTGGGGTGATCGGCGGCCATTTTGTGTCTTGTGGTGCGCCAGCCCTTGCTGCGACCAAGTGCATTTAACCCTCAATGGTGTGGTTGTTTTTTGGCTAAAGCCTACATCAGGGTGAAGCTGTCACACCAAGTGCATTTAACCAGCAATAGTCTGTTTATTTTTTGGCCATATACTACATCAGGGGCAAGCTGCGCCTGTCACCAAGTGCATTTAACCCTCAATGGTGTGGTTGTTTTTTGGCTAAAGCCTACATCAGGGTGAAGCTGTCACACCAAGTGCATTTAACCAGCAATAGTCTGTTTATTTTTTGGCCATATACTACATCAGGGGCAAGCTGCGCCTGTCACCAAGTGCATTTAACCCTCAATGGTGTGGTTGTTTTTTGGCTAAAGCCTACATCAGGGTCAAGCTGTCACACCAAGTGCATTTAACCAGCAATAGTCTGTTCATTTTTTGGCCATATACTACATCAGGGGCAAGCTGCACCCGTCACCAAGTGCATTTAACCCTCAGTAGTGTGGTTGGTCAAGCTGTCACACCAAGTGCATTTAACCAGCAATAGTGTGGTTATTTTTTGGCCATATCCCAGTCTAATTCTGTCACGAAATCCATACCGGTCACCCAGCGCCTAAATACTAGGCCTCAAATTTATATCCCGCTAAATCTGTCGTTACCGCTGTACTGTTGTGGCTGGGCAAGTTATTTAGTGTCAGTCAAAGCACATTTTTTGTTCAGGGTTGAAATACAATTCCCAATTTAGCAATTTCATAATTTAGTGGTTTCTGCTATATCAGAGCTATTTGAAATCTATCCCTAAAAGGGTATATAATATTCAAGGTGCACATAGGGTCATTCAGAATAACTTCACACACACGCTACTGTGCATTTCCAAGTCTAATTCTGTTAGTAAATCCATACCGGTCACCCAGCGCCTAAATACTAGGCCTCAAATTTATATCCCGCTAAATCTCTTGTTACCGCTGTACTGTTGTGGCTGGGAAAGTTATTTAGTGTCCGTCAAAGCACATTTTTTGTTCTGGGTTGAAATACAATTCCCAATTTAGCAATTTCATAATTTAGTGGTTTCTGCTATATCAGAGCTATTTGAAATCTATCCCTAAAAGGGTATATAATATTCAAGGTGCACATAGGGTCATTCAGAATAACTTCACACACACGCTACTGTGCATTTCCAAGTCTAATTCTGTCAGTAAATCCATACCGGTCACCCAGCGCCTAAATACTAGGCCTCAAATTTATATTCAGCTGAATTTGAATACAATACATTGGGCCAAATAATATTTTTGTTGTTGTGGTGAACCATAACAATGAGGAAAACATCTAGTAAGGGACGCGGACGTGGACATGGTCGTGGTGGTGTTAGTGGACCCTCTGGTGCTGGGAGAGGACGTGGCCGTTCTGCCACATCCACACGTCCTAGTGTACCAACTACCTCAGGTCCCAGTAGCCGCCAGAATTTACAGCGATATATGGTGGGGCCCAATGCCGTTCTAAGGATGGTAAGACCTGAGCAGGTACAGGCATTAGTCAATTGGGTGGCCGACAGTGGATCCAGCACGTTCACATTATCTCCCACTCAGTCTTCTGCAGAAAGCGCACAGATGGCGCCTGAAAACCAACCCCATCAGTCTGTCACATCACCCCCATGCATATCAGGGAAACTGTCTGAGCCTCAAGTTATGCAGCAGTCTCTTATGCTGTTTGAAGACTCTGCTGGCAGGGTTTCCCAAGGGCATCCACCTAGCCCTTCCCCAGCGGTGGAAGACATAGACTGCACTGACGCACAACCACTTATGTTTCCTGATGATGAGGACATGGGAATACCACCTCAGCATGTCTCTGATGATGACGAAACACAGGTGCCAACTGCTGCGTCTTTCTGCAGTGTGCAGACTGAACAGGAGGTCAGGGATCAAGACTGGGTGGAAGACGATGCAGGGGACGATGAGGTCCTAGACCCCACATGGAATGAAGGTCGTGCCACTGACTTTCACAGTTCGGAGGAAGAGGCAGTGGTGAGACCGAGCCAACAGCGTAGCAAAAGAGGGAGCAGTGGGCAAAAGCAGAACACCCGCCGCCAAGAGACTCCGCCTGCTACTGACCGCCGCCATCTGGGACCGAGCACCCCAAAGGCAGCTTCAAGGAGTTCCCTGGCATGGCACTTCTTCAAACAATGTGCTGACGACAAGACCCGTGTGGTTTGCACGCTGTGCCATCAGAGCCTGAAGCGAGGCATTAACGTTCTGAACCTGAGCACAACCTGCATGACCAGGCACCTGCATGCAAAGCATGAACTGCAGTGGAGTAAACACCTTAAAACCAAGGAAGTCACTCAGGCTCCCCCTGCTACCTCTTCTGCTGCTGCCGCCTCGGCCTCTTCTGCTGCTGCCGCCTCGGCCTCTTCCTCCGCCTCTGGAGGAACGTTGGCACCTGCCGCCCAGCAAACAGGGGATGTACCACCAACACCACCACCACCTCCGTCACCAAGCATCTCAACCATGTCACACGGCTGCGTTCAGCTCTCCATCTCACAAACATTTGAGAGAAAGCGTAAATTCCCACCTAGCCACCCTCGATCCCTGGCCCTGAATGCCAGCATTTCTAAACTACTGGCCTATGAAATGCTGTCATTTAGGCTGGTGGACACAGACAGCTTCAAACAGCTCATGTCGCTTGCTGTCCCACAGTATGTTGTTCCCAGCCTGCCACTACTTCTCCAAGAGAGCCGTGCCTTCCCTGCACAACCAAGTATCCGATAAAATCAAGTGTGCACTGCGCAACGCCATCTGTAGCAAGGTCCACCTAACCACAGATACGTGGACCAGTAAGCACGGCCAGGGACGCTATATCTCCCTAACTGCACACTGGGTAAATGTAGTGGCAGCTGGGCCCCAGGCGGAGAGCTGTTTGGCGCACGTCCTTCCGCCGCCAAGGATCGCAGGGCAACATTCTTTGCCTCCTGTTGCCACCTCCTCCTTCTCGGCTTCCTCCTCCTCTTCTTCCACCTGCTCATCCAGTCAGCCACACACCTTCACCACCAACTTCAGCACAGCCCGGGGTAAACGTCAGCAGGCCATTCTGAAACTCATATGTTTGGGGGACAGGCCCCACACCGCACAGGAGTTGTGGCGGGGTATAGAACAACAGACCGACGAGTGGTTGCTGCCGGTGAGCCTCAAGCCCGGCCTGGTGGTGTGTGATAATGGGCGAAATCTCGTTGCAGCTCTGGGACTAGCCAATTTGACGCACATCCCTTGCTTGGCGCATGTGCTGAATTTGGTGGTGCAGAAGTTCATTCACAACTACCCCGACATGTCAGAGCTGCTGCATAAAGTGCGGGCCGTCTGTTCGCGCTTCCGGCGTTCACATCCTGCTGCTGCTCGCCCTGTCTGCGCTACAGCGTAACTTCGGCCTTCCCGCTCACCGCCTCATATGCGACGTGCCCACCAGGTGGAACTCCACCTTGCACATGCTGGACAGACTGTGCGAGCAGCAGCAGGCCATAGTGGAGTTTCAGCTGCAGCACGCACGGGTCAGTCGCACTACAGAACAGCACCACTTCACCACCAATGACTGTTCCTCCATGCGAGACCTGTGTGCCCTGTTGCGCTGTTTCGAGTACTCCACCAACATGGCCAGTGGCGATGACGCCGTTATCAGCGTTACAATACCACTTCTATGTCTCCTTGAGAAAACACTTAGGGCGATGATGGAAGAGGAGGTGGCCCAGGAGGAGGAGGAGGAGGAGGAGGAAGAGGGGTCATTTTTAGCACTTTCAGGCCAGTCTCTTCGAAGTGACTCAGAGGGAGGTTTTTGGCAACAGCAGAGGCCAGGTACAAATGTGGCCAGCCAGGGCCCACTACTGGAGGACGAGGAGGACGAGGATGAGGAGGAGGTGGAGGAGGATGAGGATGAAGCATGGTCACAGCGGGGTGGCACCCAACGCAGCTCGGGTCCATCACTGGTGCGTGGCTGGGGGGAAAGGCAGGACGATGACGATATGCCTCCCACAGAGGACAGCTTGTCCTTACCCCTGGGCAGCCTGGCACACATGAGCGACTACATGCTGCAGTGCCTGCGCAACGACAGCAGAGTTGCCCACATTTTAACCTGTGCGGACTACTGGGTTGCCACCCTGCTGGATCCACGCTACAAAGACAATGTGCCCACCTTATTTCCTGCACTGGAGCGTGATAGGAAGATGCGCGAGTACAAGCGCACGTTGGTAGACGCACTACTGAGAGCATTCCCAAATGTCACAGGGGAACAAGTGGAAGCCCAAGGCCAAGGCAGAGGAGGAGCAAGAGGTCGCCAAGGCAGCTGTGTCACGGCCAGCTCGTCTGAGGGCAGGGTTAGCATGGCAGAGATGTGGAAAACTTTTGTCAACACGCCACAGCTAACTGCACCACCACCTGATACGCAACGTGTTAGCAGGAGGCAACATTTCACTAACATGGTGGTACAGTACGTGTGCACACCCCTCCACGTACTGACTGATAGTTCGGCCCCATTCAACTTCTGGGTCTCTAAATTGTCCACGTGGCCAGAGCTAGCCTTTTATGCCTTGGAGGTGCTGGCCTGCCCGGCGGCCAGCGTTTTGCCTGAACGTGCATTCAGCACGGCAGGGGGCGTCATTACAGACAAACGCAGCCGCCTGTCTACAGCCAATGTGGACAAGCTGACGTTCATAAAAATGAACCAGGCATGGATCCCACAGGATCTGTCCGTCCCTTGTCCAGATTATACATTAACTACCTCCCCTTAACCATATATTATTGGACTCCAGGGCACTTCCTCATTCAATCCTATTTATATTTTCATTTTACCATTATATTGCGAGGCTACCCAAAGTTGAATGAACCTCTCCTCTGTCTGGGTGTCGGGGCCTAAATATATGCCAATGGACTGTTCCAATGTTGGGTGACGTGAAGCCTGATTCTCTGCTATGACATGCAGACTAATTCTCTGCTGACATGAAGCCAGATTGTCTGTTACGGGACCTCTCTCCTCTGCCTGGGTGCTGGGCCAAAATTTATGAAAATGGACTGTTGCAGTGGTGGGTGACGTGAAGCCTGATTCTCTGCTATGACATGAAGACTGATTCTCTGCTGACATGAAGCCAGATTGTCTGTTACGGGACCTCTCTCCTCTGCCTGGGTGCTGGGCCTAAATTTATGAAAATGGACTCTTACAGTGGTGGGTGACGTGAAGCCTGATTCTCTGCTATGACATGAATACTGATTCTCTGCTATGACATGCAGACTAATTCTCTGCTGACATGAAGCCAGATCCTCTGTTACGGGACCTCTCTCCTCTGCCTGGGTGCTGGGCCTAAATTTATGAAAATGGACTGTTGCAGTGGTGGGTGACGTGAAGCCTGATTCTCTGCTATGATATGAAGACTGATTCTCTGCTGACATGAAGCCAGATCCTCTGTTACGGGACCTCTCTCCTCTGCCTGTGTGCTGGGCCTAAATATATGCCAATGGACTGTTGCAGTGGTGGCTGATGTGAAGCCTCATTCTCTGCTATGACATGCAGACTAATTCTCTGCTGACATGAAGCCAGATTGTCTGTTACGGGACCTCTCTCCTCTGCCTGGGTGCTGGGCCTAAATTTATGAAAATGGACTCTTACAGTGGTGGGTGACGTGAAGCCTGATTCTCTGCTATGACATGCAGACTGATTCTCTGCTGACATGAAGCCAGATTGTCTGTTACGGGACCTCTCTCCTCTGCCTGTGTGCTGGGCCTAAATATATGCCAATGGACTGTTGCAGTGGTGGCTGATGTGAAGCCTCATTCTCTGCTATGACATGCAGACTAATTCTCTGCTGACATGAAGCCAGATTGTCTGTTACGGGACCTCTCTCCTCTGCCTGGGTGCTGGGCCTAAATTTATGAAAATGGACTCTTACAGTGGTGGGTGACGTGAAGCCTGATTCTCTGCTATGACATGAAGACTGATTCTCTGCTGACATGAAGCCAGATTGTCTGTTACGGGACCTCTCTCCTCTGCCTGGGTGCTGGGCCTAAATTTATGAAAATGGACTCTTACAGTGGTGGGTGACGTGAAGCCTGATTCTCTGCTATGACATGCAGACTAATTCTCTGCTGACATGAAGCCAGATTGTCTGTTACGGGACCTCTCTCCTCTGCCTGGGTGCTGGGCCTAAATTTATGAAAATGGACTGTTGCAGTGGTGGGTGACGTGAAGCCTGATTCTCTGCTATGACATGAAGACTGATTCTCTGCTGACATGAAGCCAGATTGTCTGTTACGGGACCTCTCTCCTCTGCCTGGGTGCTGGGCCTAAATTTATGAAAATGGACTCTTACAGTGGTGGGTGACGTGAAGCCTGATTCTCTGCTATGACATGAAGACTGATTCTCTGCTGACATGAAGCCAGATTGTCTGTTACGGGACCTCTCTCCTCTGCCTGGGTGCTGGGCCTAAATTTATGAAAATGGACTCTTACAGTGGTGGGTGACGTGAAGCCTGATTCTCTGCTATGACATGAACACTGATTCTCTGCTGACATGAAGCCAGATTGTCTGTTACGGGACCTCTCTCCTCTGCCTGGGTGCTGGGCCTAAATTTATGAAAATGGACTCTTACAGTGGTGGGTGACGTGAAGCCTGATTCTCTGCTATGACATGAAGACTGATTCTCTGCTATGACATGCAGACTGATTCTCTGCTGACATGAAGCCAGATCCTCTGTTACGGGACCTCTCTCCTCTGCCTGTGTGCTGGGCCTAAATATATGCCAATGGACTGTTGCAGTGGTGGCTGATGTGAAGCCTCATTCTCTGCTATGACATGCAGACTAATTCTCTGCTGACATGAAGCCAGATTGTCTGTTACGGGACCTCTCTCCTCTGCCTGGGTGCTGGGCCTAAATTTATGAAAATGGACTGTTGCAGTGGTGGCTGATGTGAAGCCTCATTCTCTGCTATGACATGAAGACTGATTCTCTGCTGACATGAAGCCAGATCGTCTGTTACGGGACCTCTCTCCTCTGCCTGGGTGCCGGGGCCTAAATATCTGAGAATGGACTGTTCCAGTGGTGGGTGACGTGAAGCCATTTTCTCTGCTATGGGACCTCTGTCCAATTGATTTTGGTTAATTTTTATTTATTTCATTTTTATTTTAATTCATTTCCCTATCCACATTTGTTTGCAGGGGATTTACCTACATGTTGCTGCCTTTTGCAGCCCTCTAGCCCTTTCCTGGGCTGTTTTACAGCCGTTTTAGTGCCGAAAAGTTCGGGTCCCCATTGACTTCAATGGGGTTCGGGACGAAGTTCGGATCGGGTTCGGATCTCGAACCCGAACATTTTCGGGAAGTTCGGCCGAACTTCTCAAACCCGAACATCCAGGTGTTCGCTCAACTCTAATAATGAACAATTACAATAGCTCATACTTACTACCGAGCGCTCCATGCCTGATGATGCACGCCGAGTACACAATGACGGCGCTGCACTCATCAGGAGGAGGGGTGGAACGCACGCTGTGCGTTCCGGCCTGCCTCCCAAGGAGACGTAGCGGCGTCCCAAAGTGACCCGGCGCCCAGCACATCACAGCATAGTGCTGCATCAGCTGATCCGATCAACAGGATGTCCAAAATATATCTAATATATTGACCCCACAATGGGGAGCCCTGTATAGAGAGTCTACATAGGAGATATCAGTTATTAGGAGGGCATAAATACGGAGCTGAATACATCTAGGCATAATATCACGATTATTACATGACATACCATCTAACACTATGTATTTGCCATAATTTGGCCAAAAACATGATGTCCCATTAATATAGTCATGATACACAAGTTGCTATAGACAAATATCATACATGATCATGGGAATGTAAATGACATAAGTAATACATAATATACACTGTATAATCACATATATCATAATTGTACCCTACTGTCCTCAAGCCCCAGTACATAGAGGTAAAGAATACATAGCGAACAAAATAGTTGATTAATTAATGCATGTAACGAAATTACATCGTTTGATCCTAGTGCAGAGCAAAAAAGTACTAACAAGGACGAGATGGTCATACTGCCAACCCACAACATGGATCGGAAGCACAGACCATCTCATATAAAGTGCTGCGTGCATATCACCAGTGTAAATAGGGCTAAAAGGTCAATTATGAGTGAAAAAATAAATAAAAATAATGACATAAGTGATCCCTTTACCCCCAACCATCCTCTAGTAATAGCCCACATTTTCAATAGTAATTTTGTAGTCCCTTTATGACCCCAGTGCCTATTACTCAATAGCCCAGATTCCAAAAGCATAAATATATTATTATGTGCAGAGCTTCTTACTAGGCTGCTTAAAGAAGTACTATTTGTCCATTCATTACACATCCATAGCTGAGCAGCGATGAAATAGCGTTTAAAGCATGGGAGATTTAAACCCCCTTGCTCCAGCGGCTTATATAAATATTTTAGTTTGAGTCTCACTCGTTTTCTTCCCAAGATCAAATCATTGATTATTCTTTCCATGAGTTTGAAATATTTATCCTCTATCCAAATAGGTACATTCCTAAGGACATAGAGGAATTGGGGTAGAATTACCATTTTAACCAGTGAAATTCGGTCAGCTCTGGATAAAGGAAGTCTCAACCAAATCCCTATTTTTGCCCTAGTTTTTGTTATCAATGGGGTCAGATTAAGATGTACAGAATTTTCAACCTTGGGGGATATTGTCATACCCAAGTATTGAAAAGTTTCAACAACATCTAACTGGGTTATCAAGGACTTCTCTTGAGACACCAGGTCTATTGGCATCAGAATAGTCTTTGACCAGTTTATATCCAGGCCTGATACCTCACCAAATAATTTAACCATACGGATAATTCTTGGGACAGTTATCTCTGTATTGTCTGTGAAAAAAAGGACATCATCCGCATATAGAGAAATACGATCTTCCTCTCCCAATGTTCCAAATCCTTTAATTTGAACATCCTGCCTAATAGCCAAGGACAGGGGCTCAATATAAATATCAAATAGTAGTGGGGATAGTGGGCAACCCTGGCGAGTACCTCTATTTAGATCAATACTGGAAGTAAGGCTCCCGTTGATACTCAACTTGGCCGTAGGGGATCTATAGAGTGTTTTGATCATGTTTATAAATCTCTCCCCAAAGCCCATCCTCGCCAAAACCCTCCATAGGAACCGCCACTCCACCCTGTCAAAGGCCTTAGAGGCATCTAAGGACAGGATGGAGCGAGCAGACCCCCAGGAGCCTGTATATTGGCAAAAAGCCGGTGAAGATTATATTGTGTACTTTTGTTTTGAATGAAACCGTTCTGGTCCAGGTGGACAATGGAGGAGATAACCCCAGAAAGTCTTGTGGCCAAGATCCTCGCCAGGAGCTTTGCATCCGCGTTCAACAGCGAGATCGGTCTATAGGATCCCATATCGATGGGGACCTTACCTTTTTTTGGAATTAATATTATTACAGCCTCCATCATTGAACCCAGCAGGTTCCCCTCCTCCACCGATTCAGCAAGGACCTCCAACAGTCTAGGAAAAACATCCTCTTTATATTTACCATAGAATTCATATGGGAGTCCATCTGAACCGGAGGAGGAGTTACCCGAACATAGCTTAACTGCACCTTCCAGCTCCTGAATAGAGAGATCGGCCTTAAGTACCTTCCTTTGAGCCGGAGTGATAGTAGGAAAGACTATACCATCAAAATAGGAGTCCATCAAGTTATCCGTGATCCTACAATCGGCTCTATAAAGATCTGAAAAGTAATCAAGGAAGACCTTCTCTATGGAGTCTTTTCCCCTAACCATCCTCCCATTGGCCAATCGTATATTATCTATATTCTTTTTGGATTCCTGACTTGAGATCACCCTAGATAGAGGTTTCCCTGGTCACCCCGATTCAGTAAAATATTTTTGCCCTTTGAAGAATAAACTCTGTTGTGCCTTCTCCAACAAGAAGTCAGAGTATGCTTGTGCAGTCTTCTGCATAGTTTCCCTATTTTCCTCTGTCCTATTTACATAGAAAGATTGTGTGGCTGAGGAAGCTTGTTCTTTAAAATTTTTCTAATTTTTCCCATGATCCTTTCTCAGATTTGCAATATGACTGACCATTATACCCCTCATATAGGCCTTAAAGATATCCCATACCATTTGGATTTTAGTTGACCCATAATTAGTTACCCAAAATTGGTTTATTTCCTATTGTATTATTTCATGATTCTTTATTAGTGATAGCCAATAAGGATTTAATCTAAAAGGAGACCTCCCTATTTGTTTATCCTGGGCCGGGCAGAACTCAAGGAGTATCGGTAGATGATCCGAAAGTGACCTAGTCTCGTACTTCATTCGTGTTACATATCGTACATATTTTGTATTAATCAATGCATGGTCTATTCTGGACATAGATCTACCTGATTTACTAATACGTGAGAAGACTCTTCTCCCCTGACCCAGACCTCCCCAAACATCCTCGAACCCGGCCTCAGAACAGAAACATGCCAGGGGTGACCCCTGGACAGGGGCGTCTCCCTCCACACACATAGCAACCCTATCTACTGTCGGATTAATAACACAATTGAAATCCCCAATAATCAATGTGGGGCATTCTGGCCATTTGTCAATAAATGTTAACAAAGATTTAAGCACTGAGAAAGAGAATGGAGGTGGAATATGAACAAATGCCAAAATGCACATCTTCCCGGCCAACTTACAGTATAAGAAAACAAACCTTCTCTGGTGGTCAACAGAGGATGCCTCGCAAAAAAATTATATCGTTCTATGAATGAAAACTGTCACTCCCCTAGAATGACTAGAGAAGGTCGAGTGATATGTATGCGCAGCCCATCCCCTGGTGTCCACCCCGGAAGTCTCCCCAGTAAGATGCATTTCTATCAGGCATACAATTGCTGGGAGATGTGTACGCATCATTTTAAAAACCGCTTGTCTCTTTCTTCTGTCCCCCCAAACCCCTGACATTCCAGGTAAGAATTCTGATAGACATTATAACAGGCTTTCCCCTATTAGTGGTTGATTGTGGTGATAATAGAACAAATAGGGTAGTAAGGGTTTTATTAGGTGGTTTAAGGTACTGTATTTTTCGCCCCATAAGACGGACTTTTTCTCCCCCCAAAATAAAGTGCCCCTGCGTCTTATGGGGCGAATGCTGACAGTTTTACATCGCAGCCTGCGATGTACGAGCGAGCGGGGAGGGACTGGGAGGAGGAGCTGGGGTCCGGCAATAGCGGCAGGGCGGTGCAGTCACTGTACTGTAGCCCCGCCGCTCCAGTGCTGCACTATTCAAATATAAAATGTCTTATTCAATCAAAAGTGATTAAACATGCCCCCCCCCACGTTTAATATTACTGTACATCCTAACACCTTCTGTAGAACACAGGCAGGCAAGCCGGGCGGGCGGCAGCGTAACTCCCTGATGTCACGTGCCTTTGCCGCCTACTTTATGAATGAAGCAGGCGGCGCAGGCAAGTGACGTCAGTGAGTGACGCGACGGCCGCCCGGCCTGCCTGCGTTCTACAGAAGGTGTTAGGATGTATGGTAATATTAGGAGTGGGGGGGGGGCATATTTAATCACTATTAATTGAATAAGACATTTTATATTTGTATACTGGAGCAACGGAGGGGGGATCTATGGATGAAGATTTATGGGGAACATCCTTGGATGGCACAGTTAAGGGGTTTGGGGTTCTGTGGATGGCACTGTTATGGGCTGTGGGGGTCTGTGGATGGTACTATTATGGGGTGGGGGGTCTGTGGATGGCACTGTTATGGGGTGGGGGGTCTGTGGACGCACTGTTATGGGGTGGGGGGTCTGTGGATGGCACATATATAACAGTGCCACCCACAGATCCCCCCTCTAACAGTGCCAGTCACAGATCCCCCTGTAACAGTGCAAGCCACAGATCCCCCCATAACAGTGTCCGTCACAGATCCCCCCATAACAGTGTCGGTCATCCACAGATCCCCCCACAACAGTGTCCGTCATCCACAGATCCCCCCATAACAGTGTCCGTCATCCACAGATCCCCCCATAACAGTGTCCGTCATCCACAGATCCCCCATAACAGTGTCCTTCACAGATCCCCAGTAATAGTGCCATCCACAGACCACCATTGGTTCCAAACCCACCAAAAGCACACCTTTTGGTTAAAAATATATATTTTTTCTTATTTTCTTTCATTGGGAAAGAAAGCAATTATAAAATATAGAGGTTTGCTGGCCTTTGTCTGTTACTATATATAGCTAGGGCAACATAGAAAAGATGACAGGTTCCTTTTAAGTTAATAGAGTTTGAAATAGTCTGTAGAATGTATGCCTAAAAGGTGTATTTGAGGAGGAGTTGGCATGTTACAGTATGTGCCTTTGGTGCTGTGGATGGAGGGGGAAATGTTTTTTCTAGGTGAACATATTTTGATACAGGGTTTATGGAGGTACCTTTTCAGCATAGTTCAGGGAGCAGTTTTGCTATGTATACCAATCTAATTTAGACAGAAAGAAAATATTTTGGTAAATCACCCTCAAATATTTTTGCACCATTATGTGCTGTCAATAAAACACTTACCAAACATAACTTTCAAAAACATGTAAGGTACAGGTTAAAATTCTGAAACTAATGTATATGTTATAGTAACAGTATTTCTATTTTTTTATGTTTTCACATAGTAAAAGCACCTCTGCCTCAAATTGTTAATGTGAACATGAATATTACATTGACATTTTTTTCTATTTATCAAATTATGTAGAAATTACATTTCTTATGGGGGAATTGGCCAGCAATGCAATGTAAATATTGTTACAAATGCAATCAGTTTGCATTACTATAGTTACTTACTATTTTGTGCCATATGTATTACATTTGTGTTGATGGATGTTCTTCAACAGGCATCTATTAGGTAGTGAAAAATTATTGCACTGAAAATGCATCATTTATCATACAGATATATTTGTTAATGCTATATTTAAAATATAGCCATCAATTTATTAGAGCTGACATAAAACTTTAACATAAGATATTGGTTGGGAAGCTTTCCACAAAATATTGCATTTCTTGGATAAACAAAAAAAACAATATAAACATAAAAACGTTTATGGAGCCAATTGTGCAAAAGCTAAAGATGTGCCTTTTTAATGGTGACCAAAAAGTAGTATTTCTCTACACAAAAGTAGTTTTTAAACCATTTAGAATGTTCATAAATAATGCTAAAGTAATTCTCAGAGACACATGTATCATAGGTATTCTATAAATATTGCATGTTTTAACAACTGTATGAGTTTGGACACAAAATCTAGTATCCAGTCTGATAAGTGTGAAAAGGCTTCTAAAACAACTAAAGAACTGCATAATGCTATTATGGAGAGGGATAAATACTGTGTAAGAGCTAAAAGAACTAGCGGGCAGTGGTTTTCCTGTCTTGTTTCCGAATTAAAGGCCAGAAACAGTGTTGCTAGGAACACTCATTTCCGATATGTGCCCTGTGTAAAAGTGTCAACGATCACCCAATGAATGAGCAAAAGCATTAATGTTGAGAGAATCCATGCATCCAAAGTGGAAATAGATCTGAAGTTTTGGAAAAATTCACTCTTTAACTAATCCAAATTTCCTGGCGCTTCGTGGTAACAAATCATTTTTTTTCCCTAAACTTGCGACAGCATATGTTACAAAGTGAAAGTAAGAAGCCCAGGAACAAGGAATCATCCATATTGCAGTGCATCCAGCTAATGGGAGAGATGCATCTTCCTCACGGACCCCCAACCAATGATTGAGCGAGTCCTTTTCTGGGGAAGGTATATAGATGATTTTCTGATCATATGGCAGGGGTCCGTGGAGGAATTTGGATGTTTTGTTAATGAGCTGAATAACAACAGGCTTAACATCAAACTTACATAAAAAGCTAGCACTAAGGAAATTGACTTCCTGGACGTCCGTTTAACTGTTGGGAGGGATGGTTAGATTCTAACGGATCTGTTTAGGAAGGAAACTTCTGTCAATTCTCTCCTACATGCTGTGTCATCTCACCCTAGGAATTTAGTCAAGAACATCCTGGTGGGACAGTTCATCAGGATAAGAAGAGTGTGCTCCATGGAGTCAGCCTTTGAAACACAAGCAGAGATTTTATGGAGACATTTTTAACAATGTGGCTGAAAGGAGATGGATACCAGAAGGGCATACGAACAAGCAAAATTCACATATCGGAATACCCTTTTGTAGTCCAGGGTCAATAAGGAGACACAAGCACAGAAGGAGAAGAAGAGGCAAGACAAGCTCTCTTAAAATACTGGGAAATCCTACATATGGACCCTCAACAGTCAGGAAGTGTTGGTTTGTGGCCTTCTGTTGCCTATAAGAGATCTAAGAATCTCTGAGATCTACTCATGAAGAGTCACTACACAGGCCCCATGATTGGGCTTTTTTTTGGCACAAAGGGTGCGAAATGGGGGTGCAGACCATGTGGGGCTTGTATTGCATGTAACAATGTGGATAAGTCTGATCAGTTCTGGAATATGTCTGGTACCCGAGAATATGACATAACCCACACGATTACCTGTACGACAGTGGGGGTAGTGTACTGGGCTATATGCCCATGTAAGAGGATATATGTCGGCATGACTTCCCTTCCTTTCAAACGCTGGGTAAGAGAACACATGTTGGCCATAGAAGCGGCTAAAGAAGCCCAGGAGATTGAATCCCTACTGCCCACACCAAAACACTTCTGGGAAGTACACAACTCAGATGAATCAGTATTTAGATTTAGAGGCATCAATAGGGTTTTCATTTCTTCCAGGGGAGGCAATTGGAAAAGGATTCTGGCTCAACAGGAAACTAGTGAATTTACCTCCTGGACACCATGATACCTAAGGGCCTAAATGAAGTAAACAGCTTTGTACCCTTTCTCTAGGGGGTTTCTTTGGTCTGGATTCCCCCAAAATGTTTTTATATTGTTTTATTATGTTGTTTGCACTTGATGTTATTATGTTTTTAACTAGTTTTCTTGTATGGGATTCAATTATTCCCTATATTGATGTGTGTATCCAGCAAGGTTGACTTACCTTGTTAGTTGTTTGAATCTTCATTAACTATAGACCTATTTTCTTCCTAGCATATCTTGGTTCACATGGATTACTGTTGAAAATGGATTGAAAAATGTTGGACACATGTGAAAAGAAAAGGCATGAGGTGATGTCTAAATGAATAGAAAAAGATTAAAAAAAAAGAATAAAATAAGATAAGAGAGAATAATAATAAAAAAGAAACAAGAGGGAGGAACGAATGGAAGGATATGGGATTTTTATGTGATGGACTAGGAATGTACGGAATCACTGTATTTCATATGTATAGGATGGGTTTACAATATTTGCATACAGGGAGTGCAGAATTATTAGGCAAGTTGTATTTTTGAGGATTAATTTTATTATTGAACAACAACCATGTTCTCAATGAACCCAAAAAACTCATTAATATCAAAGCTGAATATTTTTTGGAAGTAGTTTTTAGTTTGTTTTTAGTTTTAGCTATTTTAGGGGGATATCTGTGTGTGCAGGTGACTATTACTGTGCATAATTATTAGGCAACTTAACAAAAAACAAATATATACCCATTTCAATTATTTATTTTTACCAGTGAAACCAATATAACATCTCAACATTCACAAATATACATTTCTGACATTCAAAAGCAAAACAAAAACAAATCAGTGACCAATATAGCCACCTTTCTTTGCAAGGACACTCAAAACCCTGCCATCCATGGATTCTGTCAGTGTTTTGATCTGTTCACCATCAACATTGCGTGCAGCAGCAACCACAGCCTCCCAGACACTGTTCAGAGAGGAGTACTGTTTTCCCTCCTTGTAAATCTCACATTTGATGATGGACCACAGGTTCTCAATGGGGTTCAGATCAGGTGAACAAGGAGGCCATGTCATTAGATTTTCTTCTTTTATACCCTTTCTTGCCAGCCACGCTGTGGAGTACTTGGACGCGTGTGATGGAGCATTGTCCTGCATGAAAATCATGTTTTTCTTGAAGGATGCAGACTTCTTCCTGTACCACTGCTTGAAGAAGGTGTCTTCCAGAAACTGGCAGTAGGACTGGGAGTTGAGCTTGACTCCATCCTCAACCCGAAAAGGCCCCACAAGCTCATCTTTGATGATACCAGCCCAAACCAGTACTCCACCTCCACCTTGCTGGCGTCTGAGTCGGACTGGAGCTCTCTGCCCTTTACCAATCCAGCCATGGGCCCATCCATCTGGCCCATCAAGACTCACTCTCATTTCATCAGTCCATAAAACCTTAGAAAAATCAGTCTTGAGATATTTCTTGGCCCAGTCTTGACGTTTCAGCTTGTGTATCTTGTTCAGTGGTGGTCGTCTTTCAGCCTTTCTTACCTTGGCCCTGTCTCTGAGTATTGCACACCTTGTGCTTTTGGGCACTCCAGTGATGTTGCAGCTCTGAAATATGGCCAAACTGGTGGCAAGTGGCATCTTGGCAGCTGCACGCTTGACTTTTCTCAGTTCATGGGCAGTTATTTTGCGCCTTGGTTTTTCCACACGCTTCTTGCGACCCTGTTGACTATTTTGAATGAAACGCTTGATTGTTCGATGATCACGCTTCAGAAGCTTTGCAATTTTAAGAGTGCTGCATCCATCTGCAAGATATCTCACTATTTTTGACTTTTCTGAGCCTGTCAAGTCCTTCTTTTGACCCATTTTGCCAAAGGAAAGGAGTTGCCTAATAATTATGCACACCTGATATAGGGTGTTGATGTCATTAGACCACACCCCTTCTCATTACAGAGATGCACATCACCTAATATGCTTAATTGGTAGTAGGCTTTCGAGCCTATACAGCTTGGAGTAAGACAACATGCATAAAGAGGATGATGTGGTCAAAATACTCATTTGCCTAATAATTCTGCACTCCCTGTAGATATAGATGGTTTCATAGCACAGGCATTATATTTATTATAATTATTGTTATTATTCTTTGATTGTTAATTAACTATTAGCATCTCACTGTATGATATTTTTTTTATATATATATATTTATATTTTTATAATCTATAATGAATTATTTTTCTCTTTTTTTTTGCACTTTTCAATTTCTGCATGTCATCAAATTTTGCATGGCATTTTTGCACTTTATCACATTTTTTGCACCCTTGTCACTGTCTGCACATAGCTATCCATATGATTGATTTGGTAGGATTGATAGGAATGGTATAATATTTCATATGTATGTATACTAGAGTAACTTGACCGCACTAATATTGATATCTGCTGATTATGCGGTCCATCCAAAGGGGTTCTCTGCTCTTAACATATCGTCCCTTGCCCTCTTTCAAAATGGTGGAATGAGTACTTCCGGTTCCGTAAATGCGGCAGGTGAGGTGCCATGTCCCTGTGGGATCTGGTGGAATACACTGGATATGACGGGGAGTGTGCACAGGTGTAGAGCGTGTGCACAGATGATTCATATGTGATCAATGCTAAATGGAAGATAGGAGGGGTTTGGGAAATCTGGAGGGTATTTAAGCCTGGCTGGGAAACATATGCAACATGTTCCCTGTAGGAAGATGAAATGCGAAACGTACGCCGGGGAAGCGGTGGTGGTTCGTTAGCACTGCAGTCTGTATTTATTTTAAATTGTCTCCCTTGTTTTTCGTTTATCTCCTATGATGTATTTAATGCTCTGACATACCTTCCATCTGACTATTGCATTTGTGGCTTATATATACAGAATTGACTCTTACAACTGTGGATTAAATGAGGTGGCTTTATCTTAGCACCTCCCATAGCCATTTTGACTTGCTTACTTTGATGGCATGTGTATTGGAGACATGAAGTTGCAAGGAGGGACTGATATTCATCATGTATTTGAACCCATGTGGACTTTTTCTTATCTTATGTTCTTTTGACCATGTGATCTGTGCTGCTATTGTTCCGCCACCTACTGCCTCATTGGGATCCAATTTTTATTGAGTATTATTATCATGTATTGTGTATCATTGTAATATTTTACAGATGCATTTTGAATAAAGATGTAATTTAATATTTATTAGTGATGTGGTGTTGTGTTGTTACATTTGACTGGGACCATACACTTGTGTAATATTGGGTATATTGTTTGGTGAATTATTAGTAATTCCATCTAATCATAGCTAGCCAGCCACTGTGATGTTACAGCTCTATTAAAATCCTAATGCCGCCCGGGCTCAACCATTTTACAGTGAACTGAGCAGAGGGAGAAACATGACAAGAGCTATGGACAGTGTTTAACAAAACTTTGATTATAGAATCTTGAATAAGGAGACTGCAGGGACAGTGTAGGGAAATCATAGGGAGAGTTTTTACACACTGTAGGGAGAGCATAGGCAGTGCAGGATGTATAATCAGAAGCTAAAAGGATCCATAGGAGACAGATCAGTTTGCATCAATCCCTACTCAGTGCTATCTAACTGAACAGCGTCCACCTTGTTTAATAGATAAGCAATTCTATTAATCCTTGCTTCTCAAATTGGGTTGGATAAGCTGTCTAATTTAACTGATATTGGATTGTCCCCCTTGTTTAATAGATATGCAATTCTATTATGCTTTCATTCTCAAATTGGCACTATTAAGTAGTGTAATTTAACTGTTATTGGGATATCCAACTTGTTTTATTGATAAATAATTCCATTAGGCCTTAATTCACTGGGGTGAAAAAGCTGTCTAATTTAACTCTTATTGGGCTACCCACCTTTTTAAATAGATAAGCATATCTATTACGTCTTGATTCTCAATTTTGGGGTGAATAAGTAGTGTAATTATACTGCTATTGGGGTGTCCCCCTTGTTTAATAGATACTCAGAGGTATTATATCATGATTAGGGATGAGCGAACTCGAACTGTATAGTTCGGGTTCGTACCGAATTTTGGGGTGTCCGTGACACGGACCCGAACCCGGACATTTTCGTAAAAGTCCGGGTTCGGGTTCGATGTTCGTCGCTTTCTTGGCGCTTTTGTGACGCTTTCTTGGCGCTTTTTGAAAGGCTGCAAAGCAGCCAATCAACAAGCGTCATACTACTTGCCCCAAGAGGCCGTCACAGCCATGCCTACTATTGGCATGGCTGTGATTGGCCAGAGCACCATGTGACCCAGCCTCTATTTAAGCTGGAGTCACATAGCGCCGCCCGTCACTCTGCTCTGATTAGCGTAGGGAGAGGTTGCGGCTGCGACAGTAGGGCGAGATTAGGCAGATTAACTCCTCCAAAGGACTTCACTTGATTAATCGATCGATCTGCAGCTGTGCATCATTGAGCTGCTGAAATTCAAATGCTCACTCACTGTTTTTAGGCTGCCCAGACCGTTTGTCAGTCACTTTTTTCTGGGGTGATCGGCGGCCATTTTGTGTCTTGTGCGGTGCTGCGACCAAGTGCATCCAAGCTGCGACCAAGTGCATTTAACCCTCAATGGTGTGGTTGTTTTTTGGCTAAAGCCTACATCAGGGTGAAGCTGTCACACCAAGTGCATTTAACCAGCAATAGTCTGTTCATTTTTTGGCCATATACTAAATCAGGGGCAAGCTGCGCCTGTCACCAAGTGCATTTAACCCTCAAAGGTGTGGTTGTTTTTTGGATAAAGCCTACATCAGGGTGAAGCTGTCACACCAAGTGCATTTAACCAGCAATAGTCTGTTTATTTTTTGGCCATATACTACATCAGGGGCAAGCTGCGCCCGTCACCAAGTGCATTTAACCCTCAGTAGTGTGGTTCGTCAAGCTGTGACACCAAGTGCATTCAACCAGCAATAGTCTGTTCATTTTTTGGCCATATACTACATCAGGGGCAAGCTGCGCCCGTCACCAAGTGCATTTAACCCTCAGTAGTGTGGTTGGTCAAGCTATCACACCAAGTGCATTTAACCAGCAATAGTCTGTTCATTTTTTGGCCATATACTAAATCAGGGGCAAGCTGCGCCCGTCACCAAGTGCATTTAACCAGCAATAGTCTGTTCATTTTTTGGCCATATACTACATCAGGGGCAAGCTGCGCCCGTCACCAAGTGCATTTAACCCTCAGTAGTGTGGTTGGTCAAGCTATCACACCAAGTGCATTTAACCAGCAATAGTCTGTTCATTTTTTGGCCATATACTACATCAGGGGCAAGCTGCGCCCGTGACCAAGTGCATTTAACCAGCAATAGTGTGGTTATTTTTTGGCCATATCCCAGTCTAAATCTGTCACTAAATCCATACCGGTCACCCAGCGCCTAAATACTAGGCCTCAAATTTATATCCCGCTAAATCTCTCGTTACCGCTGTCCTTTTGTGGCTGGGAAAGTTATTTAGTGTCCGTCAAAGCACATTTTTTGTTCTGGGTTGAAGTACAATTCCCAATTTAGCAATTTCATAATTTAGTGGTTCCTGCTATATCAGAGCTATTTGAAATCTATCCCTAAAAGGGTATATAATATTCAAGGTGCACATAGGGTCATTCAGAATAACTTCACACACACGCTACTGTGCATTTCCAAGTCTAATTCTGTTGCTAAATCCATACCGGTCACCCAGCGCCTAAATACTAGGCCTCAAATTTATATCCCGCTAAATCTCTCGTTACCGCTGTCCTGTTGTGGCTGGGAAAGTTATTTAGTGTCCGTCAAAGCACATTTTTTGTTCTGGGTTGAAATACAATTCCCAATTTAGCAATTTCATAATTTAGTGGTTTCTGCTATATCAGAGCTATTTGAAATCTATCCCTAAAAGGGTATATAATATTCAAGGTGCACATAGGGTCATTCAGAATAACTTCACACACACGCTACTGTGCATTTCCAAGTCTAATTCTGTCGCTAAATCCATACCGGTCACCCAGCGCCTAAATACTAGGCCTCAAATTTATATCCCGCTAAATCTCTCGTTACCGCTGTCCTGTTGTGGCTGGGAAAGTTATTTAGTGTCCGTCAAAGCACATTTTTTGTTCTGGGTTGAAATACAATTCCCAATTTAGCAATTTCATAATTTAGTGGTTTCTGCTATATCAGAGCTATTTGAAATCTATCCCTAAAAGGGTATATAATATTCAAGGTGCACATAGGGTCATTCAGAATAACTTCACACACACGCTACTGTGCATTTCCAAGTCTAATTCTGTCGCTAAATCCATACCGGTCACCCAGCGCCTAAATACTAGGCCTCAAATTTATATCCCGCTAAATCTCTCGTTACCGCTGTCCTGTTGTGGCTGGGAAAGTTATTTAGTGTCCGTCAAAGCACATTTTTTGTTCTGGGTTGAAATACAATTCCCAATTTAGCAATTTCATAATTTAGTGGTTTCTGCTATATCAGAGCTATTTGAAATCTATCCCTAAAAGGGTATATAATATTCAAGGTGCACATAGGGTCATTCAGAATAACTTCACACACACGCTACTGTGCATTTCCAAGTCTAATTCTGTCGCTAAATCCATACCGGTCACCCAGCGCCTAAATACTAGGCCTCAAATTTATATCCCGCTAAATCTCTCGTTACCGCTGTCCTGTTGTGGCTGGAAAAGTTATTTAGTGTCCGTCAAAGCACATTTTTTGTTCTGGGTTGAAGTACAATTCCCAATTTAGCAATTTCATAATTTAGTGGTTTCTGCTATATCAGAGCTATTTGAAATCTATCCCTAAAAGGGTATATAATATTCAAGGTGCACATAGGGTCATTTAGAATAACTTCACACACACGCTACTGTGCATTTCCAAGTCTAATTCTGTCGCTAAATCCATACCGGTCACCCAGCGCCTAAATACTAGGCCTCAAATTTATATCCCGCTAAATCTCTCGTTACCGCTGTCCTGTTGTGGCTGGGAAAGTTATTTAGTGTCCGTCAAAGCACATTTTTTGTTCTGGGTTGAAATACAATTCCCAATTTAGCAATTTCATAATTTAGTGGTTTCTGCTATATTAGAGCTATTTGAAATCTATCCCTAAAAGGGTATATAATATTCAAGGTGCACATAGGGTCATTCAGAATAACTTCACACACACGCTACTGTGCATTTCCAAGTCTAATTCTGTTAGTAAATCCATACCGGTCACCCAGCGCCTAAATACTAGGCCTCAAATTTATATCCCGCTGAATTTGAATACAATACATTGGGCCAAATAATATTTTTGTTGTTGTGGTGAACCATAACAATGAGAAAAACATCTAGTAAGGGACGCGGACGTGGACATGGTCGTGGTGGTGTTAGTGGACCCTCTGGTGCTGGGAGAGGACGTGGCCGTTCTGCCACATCCACACGTCCTAGTGTACCAACTACCTCAGGTCCCAGTAGCCGCCAGAATTTACAGCGATATATGGTGGGGCCCAATGCCGTTCTAAGGATGGTAAGGCCTGAGCAGGTACAGGCATTAGTCAATTGGGTGGCCGACAGTGGATCCAGCACGTTCACATTATCTCCCACCCAGTCTTCTGCAGAAAGCGCACAGATGGCGCCTGAAAACCAACCCCATCAGTCTGTCACATCACCCCCATGCATACCAGGGAAACTGTCTCAGCCTCAAGTTATGCAGCAGTCTCTTATGCTGTTTGAAGACTCCGCTGGCAGGGTTTCCCAAGGGCATCCACCTAGCCCTTCCCCAGCGGTGAAAGATATAGAATGCACTGACGCACAACCACTTATGTTTCCTGATGATGAGGACATGGGAATACCACCTCAGCATGTCTCTGATGATGACGAAACACAGGTGCCAACTGCTGCGTCTTTCTGCAGTGTGCAGACTGAACAGGAGGTCAGGGATCAAGACTGGGTGGAAGACGATGCAGGGGATGATGAGGTCCTAGACCCCACATGGAATGAAGGTCGTGCCACTGACTTTCACAGTTCGGAGGAAGAGGCAGTGGTGAGACCGAGCCAACAGCGTAGCAAAAGAGGGAGCAGTGGGCAAAAGCAGAACACCCGCCGCCAAGAGACTCGGCCTGCTACTGCCCGCCGCCATCTGGGACCGAGCACCCCAAAGGCAGCTTCAAGGAGTTCCCTGGCATGGCACTTCTTCAAACAATGTGCTGACGACAAGACCCGAGTGGTTTGCACGCTGTGCCATCAGAGCCTTAAGCGAGGCATTAACGTTCTGAACCTGAGCACAACCTGCATGACCAGGCACCTGCATGCAAAGCATGAACTGCAGTGGAGTAAACACCTTGAAACCAAGGAAGTCACTCAGGCTCCCCCTGCTACCTCTTCTGCTGCTGCCGCCTCGGCCTATTCTGCTGCTGCCGCCTCGGCCTCTTCCTCCGCCTCTGGAGGAACGTTGGCACCTGCCGCCCAGCAAACAGGGGATGTACCACCAACACCACCACCACCACCTCCGTCACCAAGCGTCTCAACCATGTCGCACGCCAGCGTTCAGCTCTCCATCTCACAAACATTTGATAGAAAGCGTAAATTCCCACCTAGCCACCCTCGATCCCTGGCCCTGAATGCCAGCATTTCTAAACTACTGGCCTATGAAATGCTGTCATTTAGGCTGGTGGACACAGACAGCTTCAAACAGCTCATGTCGCTTGCTGTCCCACAGTATGTTGTTCCCAGCCGGCACTACTTCTCCAAGAGAGCCGTGCCTTCCCTGCACAACCAAGTATCCGATAAAATCAAGTGTGCACTGCGCAACGCCATCTGTGGCAAGGTCCACCTAACCACAGATACGTGGACCAGTAAGCACGGCCAGGGACGCTATATCTCCCTAACTGCACACTGGGTAAATGTAGTGGCAGCTGGGCCCCAGGCGGAGAGCTGTTTGGCGCACGTCCTTCCGCCGCCAAGGATCGCAGGGCAACATTCTTTGCCTCCTGTTGCCACCTCCTCCTTCTCGGCTTCCTCCTCCTCTTCTTCCACCTGCTCATCCAGTCAGCCACACACCTTCACCACCAACTTCAGCACAGCCCGGGGTAAACGTCAGCAGGCCATTCTGAAACTCATATGTTTGGGGGACAGGCCCCACACCGCACAGGAGTTGTGGCGGGGTATAGAACAACAGACCGACGAGTGGTTGCTGCCGGTGAGCCTCAAGCCCGGCCTGGTGATGTGCGATAATGGGCGAAATCTCGTTGCAGCTCTGGGACTAGCCAATTTGACGCACATTCCTTGCTTGGCGCATGTGCTGAATTTGGTGGTGCAGAAGTTCATTCACAACTACCCCGACATGTCAGAGCTGCTGCATAAAGTGCGGGCCGTCTGTTCGCGCTTCCGGCGTTCACATCCTGCTGCTGCTCGCCTGTCTGCGCTACAGCGTAACTTCGGCCTTCCCGCTCACCGCCTCATATGCGACGTGCCCACCAGGTGGAACTCCACCTTGCACATGCTGGACAGACTGTGCGAGCAGCAGCAGGCCATAGTGGAGTTTCAGCTGCAGCACGCACGGGTCAGTCGCACTACAGAACAGCACCACTTCACCACCAATGACTGTTCCTCCATGCGAGACCTGTGTGCCCTGTTGCGCTGTTTCGAGTACTCCACCAACATGGCTAGTGGCGATGACGCCGTTATCAGCGTTACAATACCACTTCTATGTCTCCTTGAGAAAACACTTAGGGCGATGATGGAAGAGGAGGTGGCCCAGGAGGAGGAGGAGGAGGAGGAAGAGGGGTCATTTTTAGCACTTTCAGGCCAGTCTCTTCGAAGTGACTCAGAGGGAGGTTTTTGGCAACAGCAGAGGCCAGGTACAAATGTGGCCAGCCAGGGCCCACTACTGGAGGACGAGGAGGACGAGGATGAGAAGGAGGTGGAGGAGGATGAGGATGAAGCATGGTCACAGCGGGGTGGCACCCAACGCAGCTCGGGTCCATCACTGGTGCGTGGCTGGGGGGAAAGGCAGGACGATGACGATACGCCTCCCACAGAGGACAGCTTGTCCTTACCCCTGGGCAGCCTGGCACACATGAGCGACTACATGCTGCAGTGCCTGCGCAACGACAGCAGAGTTGCCCACATTTTAACCTGTGCGGACTACTGGGTTGCCACCCTGCTGGATCCACGCTACAAAGACAATGTGCCCACCTTACTTCCTGCACTGGAGCGTGATAGGAAGATGCGCGAGTACAAGCGCACGTTGGTAGACGCGCTACTGAGAGCATTCCCAAATGTCACAGGGGAACAAGTGGAAGCCCAAGGCCAAGGCAGAGGAGGAGCAAGAGGTCGCCAAGGCAGCTGTGTCAATGCCAGCTCCTTTGAGGGCAGGGTTAGCATGGCAGAGATGTGGAAAACTTTTGTCAACACGCCACAGCTAACTGCACCACCACCTGATACGCAACGTGTTAGCAGGAGGCAACATTTCACTAACATGGTGGAACATTACGTGTGCACACCCCTCCACGTACTGACTGATGGTTCGGCCCCATTCAACTTCTGGGTCTCTAAATTGTCCACGTGGCCAGAGCTAGCCTTTTATGCCTTGGAGGTGCTGGCCTGCCCGGCGGCCAGCGTTTTGTCTGAACGTGTATTCAGCACGGCAGGGGGCGTCATTACAGACAAATGCAGCCGCCTGTCTACAGCCAATGTGGACAAGCTGACGTTCATAAAAATGAACCAGGCATGGATCCCACAGGATCTGTCCGTCACTTGTCCAGATTAGACATTAACTACCTCCCCTTAACCATATATTATTGGACTCCAGGGCACTTCCTCATTCAATCCTATTTTTATTTTCATTTTACCATTATATTGCGAGGCTACCCAAAGTTGAATGAACCTCTCCTGTGTCTGGGTGCCGAGGCCTAAATATATGCCAATGGACTGTTGCAGTGGTGGCTGACGTGAAGCCTCATTCTCTGCTATGACATGCAGACTGATTCTCTGCTGACATGAAGCCAGATTCTCTGTTACGGGACCTCCCTCCGCTGCCTGAGTGCTGGGCCTAAATATATGCCAATGGACTGTTGCAGTGGTGGCTGACGTGAAGCCTCATTCTCTGCTATGACATGCAGACTAATTCTCTGCTGACATGAAGACAGATTCTCTGTTACGGGACCTCTCTCCTCTGCCTGTGTGTGTGCTGGGCCTAAATATATGCCAATGGACTGTTGCAGTGGTGGCTGACGTGAAGCCTCATTCTCTGCTATGACATGCAGACTGATTCTCTGCTGACATGAAGCCAGATTCTCTGTTACGGGACCTCTCTCCTCTGCCTGTGTGTGTGCTGGGCCTAAATATATGCCAATGGACTGTTGCAGTGGTGGCTGACGTGAAGCCTCATTCTCTGCTATGACATGCAGACTAATTCTCTGCTGACATGAAGACAGATTCTCTGTTACGGGACCTCTCTCCTCTGCCTGTGTGTGTGCTGGGCCTAAATATATGCCAATGGACTGTTGCAGTGGTGGCTGACGTGAAGCTTCATTCTCTGCTATGACATGCAGACTGATTCTCTGCTGACATGAAGCCAGATTCTCTGTTACAGGACCTCCCTCCTCTGCCTGGGTGCTGGGCCTAAATATATGCCAATGGACTGTTGCAGTGGTGGCTGACGTGAAGCCTCATTCTCTGCTATGACATGCAGACTGATTCTCTGCTAACATGAAGCCAGATTGTCTGTTACGGGACCTCTCTCCTCTGCCTGGGTGCTGGGCCTAAATATATGCCAATGGACTGTTGCAGTGGTGGCTGACGTGAAGCCTCATTCTCTGCTATGACATGCAGACTGATTCTCTGCTGACATGAAGACAGATTCTCTGTTACGGGACCTCCCTCCTCTGCCTGGGTGCTGGGCCTAAATATATGCCAATGGACTGTTGCAGTGGTGGCTGACGTGAAGCCTCATTCTCTGCTATGACATGCAGACTGATTCTCTGCTGACATGAAGACAGATTCTCTGTTACGGGACCTCCCTCCTCTGCCTGGGTGCTGGGCCTAAATATATGCCAATGGACTGTTGCAGTGGTGGCTGACGTGAAGCCTCATTCTCTGCTATGACATGCAGACTAATTCTCTGCTGACATGAAGCCAGATTCTCTGTTACGGGACCTCTCTCCTCTGCCTGGGTGCTGGGCCTAAATTTATGAAAATGGACTCTTACAGTGGTGGGTGACGTGAAGCCAGATTCTCTGCTATGGGACCTCTCTCCAATTGATTTTGGTTAATTTTTATTTATTTAATTTTTATTTTAATTCATTTCCCTATCCACATTTGTTTGCAGGGGATTTACCTACATGTTGCTGCCTTTTGCAGCCCTCTAGCTCTTTCCTGGGCTGTTTTACAGCCTTTTTAGTGCCGAAAAGTTCGGGTCCCCATTGACTTCAATGGGGTTCGGGTTCGGGACGAAGTTCGGATCGGGTTCGGATCCCGAACCCGAACATTTCCGGGATGTTCGGCCGAACTTCTCGAACCCGAACATCCAGGTGTTCGCTCAACTCTAATCATGATTCTCAAGTTGGGGTGAATAGATAGTGTAAATAAACTGCTATTGGGGTGCCCCACTTTTTAATAGATATGCAGATCTAATATGTCTTGATTCTCAGATTGGGGTATAAAGTAGTGTAATTTAACTGTTATTGTGGTGTCCCCTTTGTTTATTAGATAAGTTATTTCAATAGGCCTTGATTCTCAAATTGGGGTGAATAAGCTGTGTAATTTAACTGTTATTGGGGTGCCCGCCTTGTTTCTTAGATTCAGCAATCCCATTAGGCCTTGGTTCTAAAATTTGGGTGAATAAGCTGTATAATACTACTGTTAATAGGGTGTCCACATTGACATTGAATAACGTATTTTACATATACAGTTACTATTGCTGTACACTATGTCCAACAGACAGGTGCCAGGCCCCTCTAATGGAACAGTCAGTGGCAAAAATATTGCTGATATTGCTGAAACCAGCAGAAGAAGCAGCAGAAGAAGGTTGGTGGTAGCAGTAGCTGCAGCAACATGCCAGAGCTGACAGTGTCATCCAGCGGTCATGTTTTGACCAGCAATCCAGCTGTCTTTGAATGGTTGACTCGGTCTTTAACATTATCTTAACTGATATCAGACACACACAGCCAGGAGTTGGCGGGTTCCTCTGACACCACATTTAGTTTGCATGGTAAAGAAACAAGCCCTGTGCCCACAACTGTCCCGAACCTGCCTCTTTTTTTTTTCACCTCTTTCTGCTCAGGAAGTATTGTATGCTGCTGACTCTGTTCCACTTTTCATCAAGGATGAGCTTATTGATGAGAGTCAGCAGCTACTGGACAGCCCAGATTTAGAGGAGAGGTCCGCTGCTTCCTCCTCTAGATGTTCAATTAGTGATGATGAGCGTCTTGGAGCAGCATGTTTTGCCAGCGGTCAGGGACTCAGCCATGAGACTGATGAGGGCGACATAAATGAGGAGCAGGCAGTAGTTGATGATGGTATAACTGATCGCATGTGGGAGCTGGATAAAGAGGGGGGCTTCATTATCATCAGGTGGCGAGACTGGCAGTTTGGGCGTAAAACAGCAGCATGGTGGTAGCGTGCAGCTAAGCCAGCAGGGTGCACTTGTGTGGCCATTAGTCAGCAGGGTGGCAGCAGTGTTAGATCTCAACAAAATCATGCCCTGGGTAGACTGTCTGCTACTCAGGAGCCTACTTGTCCAGAAAAAACTAGCGGTGCATGGGTTCATAGAGGCAGAGTGTCAGTACACAGTGGTGGGGGTAAAATGGCATACTCGCCGATGTGGACATTTTCATTACGTTGCAGGAGGAAGTATTTAGGATCAGTGAGCAGAAGGGGAAATGGCTCAATGACATGGGAAAACCGTGGTGCTAATGTAGTGGTACAGCCTGACACAGCAACCGCTGCATGTCCCGGTGGCCCACGATTGCAAAAAGTCAACAGTATGCGTGCACTCATCCAATGGCACAGAAGCTGAACATTCTCCTGGCCTAGTTGCTGGTAATGCAGTCCCTCCCTTTTCATGTGGTTAAATCTGGCCATTTCAGAGAACTGTTGGGTTTTGTCAAACCAAGGTGTAGAGTCTCTCCGAGTCCCTACTTGCACAAATGGACAGATGCATACTGAGTTACTTGTATAGTGACAGCCATATTATCACCATTCGGCAGAAGGATAACTAATGGCTCTCCACCATGTTAGACCCTCGCTACCGGGCCAAAATCAAAATGGTGGCCTTTTTTACACCTGCTGACGGAGGATAAACTCAACTACTATAGAGACATTCTATGTTGTCAGTTGGTCACTGCCTATGTGCGCCATTGCCCATCCTCACAAAGGGCTGACCGGGAGGACCCAATGTGCTCACGCTCCACTGCCATGACTAATGGAGGAGGGGGGTGCAGGAGCAGCACCAGCTCCATCAGCAGTAACTTGAGTCTCTGGTGTCTGATGAACATGTTTCTTCACTCACCTACTGAAGAAACCAGCAGGATATGGAACAGAATATAAACTAGCAGGTAGTGGCATACTTGGACTGCACCCTGTCACCCCAAATCCAAGATCGCCTTGATTACTTGATAGCCAAACTTGAATTGTTACCTCAACTGGCCAAGTTTGCCTCGGGAAAGCTTTCCTGCAGGCCAGTAATGTAGCATTTATAAAGATGAATCTGGCATGCATCAGTAAGGATTTCCACACCCCGGTGCCTGATTCATCAGACTAAATCATTCTTGCCTGATTCATCAGACTAAATCAGACATGCAATCATGTCTGAATGGTGACATTAAGAAAAATCACCCTTTACTACTGGCCATGTGCTTCAGCTACTATTATGATTCTGCCACCCTCCTGATACCACACACACACACACACCTGCTACACCTGCTGCAATGTACAATGATGTACACTGAGATGGACTCTCCCTGCTGGCCCACATATACAGTAGATAATTTACCACGCTTCGTGACTAGGGATGAATGAACCCGAACAAGGTACCCGGACCCAAACCCTGACTTTTTTTTTACTAAAGTCCAGGTTCGGTGTTTGGGTTATTTTTGCTAGTTGATCCAGAGGCAGGCAAAAAATATATAAACCTGTGAGGTAGAAGTCAATGTTCCTCATTTTATAGGAAAAAAATATATTTATGACTCCAATCAGGCAATTAGAATATCTCCCTGGATCAATGACACTTCTCTAGTAACTATAAAATGTAATATTATTACACTCCAGAAATATATCCAGGCCCGTCTTGAACTCTTTTAGTTTATTCATCACCACCTCCTCAGGCAGAGAGTCCCATAGTCTCACTGCAATTACTGTAAAGAAACCCCTTACATGTTTGTGTACAAAAATTCTGTGAAACGTCCGAATCAAATTTTTGAAAGCTTCACTCATCTCTAGCATTAATGATACATAGTATTGATCCAAAATCATCCTTTCAGGTCATCTGGACAACAGATCATTCTATGTAAATAGGAACAATGGATCTGAATGGGGACAAATGATTATAGTACTGTTCACTTGTTCCCATAAAGTGGCGGTGATTGCTGTATCTAACTGGAGAAAAATGTAGAGATACCATATATGATGTTATTTCTGAGACTATAAGGTTATGTTCCTGCTAAGTTGCCAAAATAACCAACAAAATACTGTTTTTGTAAAAATTGGTAATCAGTTCCTCTTGTCTTATGACAAAATCTAGTGAAGTGATGCAATCGTGAGTCATGTGACTGTTCAAAAGGTCTTCCAGGACTTACAACAGTCGGTGGGGATTTAAAACCTAATACCCTCACTAATCAGCTGATAATACCGGAAGAAGAAGACTTTATCGAATGTTTTCCTGCATGCTGCAGCTCAGCTTCTATTCAAGGTAATGGCTGCTGAGCTGCATTATGCCGACACAACCCACGCCTATGATGAAAGAACCTTCTGCTTCTGGTTCCTTCCATTGTATATTTTCTGGCAATGTTGGTTGCCAAAAACATCTGATTGGTGGAGGTGCCAGGTGATGGACTCCCATCGATCTGAGGATGCCATCAATATCCTATAAAAGTTCTAGATAGACTCTTTAAGCCATGTTGTAATTAACTGTAATTTTGGTGTCCAATTGACAATGCGGATCTGTGACATGATATTACTATGGCTGCAGCATCACTACTGCCTAGTCAATCAACAGGGGTAAAAGGGCTGTAAGATACTAGAAAGGCTAAATGATATTGCAATTTTGTGATTTGTAGGGAAAGAGGAATACAAAACCATGCACGGCCTGGAACCTGGAGTCGGAAACAAGTAAAGGCTTTTGTTTTTGTTTTTAAATAAAATATAAAGCTAAGTTGATGATGTGTGCCATGCATGGAGCATGTGTTATTTAGCCCATGTTCAAAGCAACCAAGATGTTGCGCCTATTGTCTCTGACCACCTTACCTAATAGAAGTCGGCAGGGTGACCGCCAGTGGGATTTTTGCTGCTTGGTGTACTTGAGTAGCTGTCTGTCGGTGTGGCTACTCTCTCCCAGGTCGATCAGCTCAAATATGGTGTGGCAACGCTTGACCTGACACATGTGATAGGAAGGAGGGTTAGTACGAGTGACCCTGTGCACATCTGATGTTAGGGATGGAAATGTGTCCATGAAGGGGGAGGAGGTGGATAAGTGTCTGATGTGGGGGGAGTGTAAATGACCTGGCCTCTTTCCAGGGTGCTGCATCACCGCTGCTGAAAAAAAAAAAAAAAAACACTGACCATGAAAGACATGTACAGTCCATGCCCTTAAGAGTTGCTCCAGGTATCTACCGTGGCGTGAACCTTGCCTCACAGCGAGAATCACAGGGGGCAGTTTGTCGGGTGAGATTACAAGGCAGGGATGGCATTTCAGGAGAAATAATGCCAGCTATCAATCTTCCAGTGAGGCTGAGCGTATGACATTAGCTCCCTAAAGGCAGCAGACTTGACTAAATGGCATGGCAGCAACTTTGCCAGGTGGAAGTTAAGCTTGCACACTGTCGGATTGAAAGACGTAGAGTTATTTCATGGCCACATATTCTGTTATCCATGTCTGATGATGGAGCGAAGGAGTCTAATCAGGAGAAGCCAAAAGGGATGCTGCATGATCGATCAGAAAAAGGCGGAAATTCCTACCGCAGTGGCTGGCTGCCACCTCTGTTTACCATGGGATGCGGTGGTGCCACTTCATATGGTTTAATAGAGCTGTGGTGCCTATGTTTGTGTTTGCCTGCTCACATTTTATTTAGCTCCTGCATAGCTTGCACAAGTCAATGTGTTTGTCTTCTGGAAGCATGGATAAAAACTGCCAGACAGGAGATACTCAAGCAGCAGTAGAAGAAGATAAGCTGGGCTTAGCTTTGGCATGTTATGGGCCTAACCTACCCACTATGTCAGTGGCGTCATCATATCCCAAAGCAGATGTGGCCCTGGCTGTTCTTTGGGAGGTATGTGGCCTCTGTGCTTTATTGCTGCCGTCATCACCCTCTTCCTCTGATGTTTCCTTCGCTTCAGCACTCTGATCTGGCTCCCAGGTCCTGTCCAGCACACAATTATCATCGGAGTCCTCACCCTCCTGTCCTGGTGGCTACATGGGCCAATACTACTACCACCAACGTGGCTATGCCTGAGGTTTGTAGCTTTCTCCTCCATCTCTTCCTCAGAGAAGTACAAATGCTAACTGCTCTCACACAAGTTGTCAACAGGAAGACTCTTGACTATCTGCCATTGACTGGTGGAGTTTCCTTGCCACTTTTTAGGAAAAAGGAAGGTGTCTCTCTAGGAAGGGGCAGTGAAGACTGGGAGGACTCCACTAAAAGCCATATTTGCGGCTGCAAGGTGGAGGAGCAGGAGGAGGGCTGTGACCAATGGCTTTCTGGCATGGAGTCGGACTCTGAAATCACCTCCACATCATCCTGCTATGACTGACAGGAGGAAAGAGCCATCCAATCCACTATCTCATCCTCTTTCTCCTCAACTATAATGTTTTGCCTTTTTGAAGCCATCAGTGACAACTGCAGCCTACTACCACTGCCACTACTTCCTGTTGATGGACAAATAGTGCTGCTAATCCACACATTCTGGCTCTAGGTCTCTCAAATAATGTTGTGCACTACTCTGTGTACTAGTATGGTAAACAGGTATATATATTATGCTGGTAGAGCTGAGTTAATCAGGTATGGATTACTTAATCTGAACTCAATTCTTTTAAAAACAATGTTAAGACTATCAGCTCCGTCCTGCAGTAAAATGTATTGCCTTTGTGGAGGTCTCTCCGAAGTTTCAGCAAGTATCACAAGACTTACATTGTCTCGCCTTTATCAGGTGTCACTTTATTTCTTATCGTAAATTACTGTATCAAAATATCAAGCCAAACTCGGCTTCGTGCCTCATTATTGAAGCACAGTTTTCAAAAAGCTTCATATTTTGATACAGTAATTTATACAATAAACAAAATTACACATGATACAGGCAAGACAAAGTAAGTCTCGCAATATTTGCTGAAACTTCAGAAAGACCTCAGAATACACAATACATTTTACAGTAGGACAGAGTCAATATTATTAACGTAGTTTTTAAAATAATTGGGTTTGGATACAGCAATCCAAACCAGATTATCTCAATCCTAGCTGCTAGTTTGAATATAATCAACAACACCCCCCAAAAAATTATAATAATTGATAAAAAAATGTGTGAAATAGGGAAACAGATTTGGGCCTAAATTTGTTATCATATACAGATACTTTTTTGTGCTACCCTGTCTATTGGTTTAGTAATCATGTATATATGCTGCTAGGTTGAATATAATCAGCCTCAATAAAAAAATTATAATATAAATATATAAATATATATATATATATATATATATATATATATATATATATGTACTTAAACCACCAATATGCTGGTATAATTAAATTAAACAAGCCCCCAACCCTGTGAAAATAGAATTCACCAAAATGGTCATTGATAGACACAGGTAGGTTGCTGCTATACCTTGTATCTTGTAGTAATCAGTGATCACATATATATGCTGCTTTAATTAAATTTAACAATGCCAAAATAACTTTCCATTCCAACCATGTGGAAATAGAAAATACGCAAATGGACGATAGAGGCGTGACACTCAATTTTAACTTAACACATAGGTAGACTGCTTCTATGCTGCACCTGCACTTCTGATAACAGGGACTGCCACATATCCTGTCTCCTTTGTCCCTTTCTGTCAGCTGCCCTGCTTCTCTCTATTGTACACTAGTGATGAGCGGCATAGGCAATATTAGAATTTGCTATATTTTGCATATTTTTGGCTGAATATTTGCCATAAATTAGCAAATTCGAGAATTTGTGATCTCCAGTCACTGTTTGCTTGATTGCAAAAAATCGGCAATGTAATATATTCACGATGAATTTTTGATAAATTTTCGATAAATTTGCAATTAGAAAATTTAACACTATTCGCAAATACGAATATATAGCACTACATTCTAAATATAGGAGAATTCTCAAAGAGGCAATTTCAAAACTATTGTACGCAACTCTCACAATTATTTTTTGGAATCCTAGACTTTTCTTAGCAATAAGATTGATTGATTGATTCATTGATTGACACCCAACCACCCTCTTTCACAGCCCAGCACAGAATGGCTTTCTGCTCATTCAACTAGGGAATCTCTCTGTCTACTAAAGCCCTGATTGGCTCATCCAGGCTGTGTGTCAGTCTGGGAGTCAAAGAGGACAAGTCCTGCCCCCAACTTCCCTACAGGGTCATGTGAGAACTCTTCTTCTTCCTAGTGCTTTTTTTTCACAGACAATTGCACTATAATGGTGCTAAGTGGAGATTTTGCGGATTCATACAAAACAAACTTGAAAAGATTTGGGTTCATTTTTTGTCCAAGAAAATACCAAAGTACGGACGGAACTCAGTTCAGTTCAAACTGGTTTGCTTATCTTTAACCCTAGGCTCCAGAAAATCCACCTTCAGATCATAGATCCGAAGTTGATTTGTTCAAATACTTTGAGTTTAATGCTGTTTCTGCTCAGCATCAAAGTATTTGAATAATATTGAATAATTATGATCCAAAGTTTGATTCACTCAAGCCTACCTAACCCCTTCCCAGCCAGCACACTACATGTATGGTGCTCTGATCGGGTGAGAGCAAAAACTGAGCCTGCTTGATCATCGACAGGGGCCTGGCGGTTCCCAACTGCATAGCCTCTGTTATATTTGTCAGCATCGGTGAATACACTAATGCTGCTGCATTAACCACTTTTATACCACAGTCATCACTGACCGTGGTATGTATGGGGTTTGTGGAGGGAGGGGTGCCCCTATCTGTCCCCATCGGGTCCCCGCACTGCAGTGACAGAGAACCTATGGCTGGGAGGGCAGCCTAATGCCTTTCACAGGCATATGGGCTTGCCTTCTATGGAAGCCTGTGAGACCCAGGGTAATACATTGACAGTCAATACATTACAAGTCACATATTGTAATACATTGTAGAGGGGATCACATGATACAACCCGTCAGGTGAACACTATAAAAAATAAATAAAAACTGTGCAAAAACAGCCATTTTTGGTCAGCTTGATTACAAAAAGTGTAATACCAAGCAATCAAGCGATCAAAAAGTTGTATGTACCCCAGAATGTTACCAATCAAATTGTCTTCTCATTTTGCAAAAAAAAATCAGCCCCTATCTAAGAAAAATCTAAAACATATGTCTCAGAAAATTGCAATACAAAAACACGGATAGGGGGTAGGGAATAGTGCACCCCTGACTTCCACCCATGTATCTGTCCCTGCCTACTTGCACTTGCCCGTCCTAGATAACAGAGCACAACTGGGCGGTGGTCCCTAACTTACGTAAGTGCGGGATGGACAAACAAGACAGAGAATACGGAACGTCAGATAGCAAAAGTCAAGACCAGGAAGTCACAGCAGAACCAAGGAGCAGGCACAGCGAGTCTTAACACGAGCCAGGAGTCAAACCAGGAGATAACAACAAGCTACAAGGAGCGGACGAAGAAGAGTCAAAACATGAGCCGAGAGTCAATACCAGGAGATACCACAATGCACAGGGAGCAGACGAGGATGAGTCAAACACGAGCCAAGAGTCAATAAAAAAAATCGGAGGAAATAACGCAGCAGTATACACTAGTTAAGGACCTTAATCACAGGCAACCTGTGGCCAGCAGGCTGCCTGTTAAATAGTGAGGAGTAGAAGTCATGTGATGTGGCCAATGTCCCATGATTCGCTCTCCTGTATCCAGCTGACCGCTGAGTGCTCAGCTCAGCACTCAGACTCAGCCCTGTTACCAAGGGAGCAGAGGACGCCAGCCACGCTGGAAAGTCATGTGCGGCCAGGTCCTCCCAGCCCCCTGTTATTCTGTAGACAAGGACGGAGCGCGTGTCCTTGTTTCGATCTACCTACAGGGAGCCGGCGACGCCGAGGAGAAGGAGAGCCACCATTGCAAAAAAGCTTCACTGTGTAAAACTTGACAAAAATAAGAAATAGATATATTAAGTATCACTGCATTTGTAACTAATGGCTCTATAAAAATTTTACATGAAGTACCCTGTCATGGTAATGCTGTAAATAAAATAAAAAATTAAAACGCTGCCAAAACAACCATTTTTGGTCACCTTGCCTCACAAAAATTTGAATACCAAGTGATCAAGGAGTCATATGCAAAAATGTACCAATGATAATGGCAGCAAAAAATACATCCTCACATGGAGAAAAATTTATGATTGTCAGAAAATAGCTGTACTGGTAACTAAGAGACTGTTCAATACCAACATGGTGCCCATAAATCAATCCATTAAAATCTGTGCTTCAAAAGTGATATGGTGCCCCTAAAGAAGTTTACAACCACATATGGGGTGTTGTCGTATTCAGGAGAATTAGGTAACACATTTTGCAAAAATGAAAAACTGGGACTAAAGCAAATTATTGGAAGAAATTACATTTTTTATTTTCTAAATTCCGTAAAATTCCTGTGGAGTCAAAGTGCTTAGTATACCCCTTACTAAATTCCTTGAGGGGTGTAGTTTCCAAAATGCAGTTCCTTTTTGGGGATTCCACTGTAGGGGTACCTCAGGGTCTCTTCGAATACAACATGGTGAACCAAAAACCATTTCAACAAAATCTGCTCTCCAAAACCCATATAGCACTCTTTCCCTCCTGACCAATGCCATGTGCACATAGAGCAGTTTATGAATAAATATGAGGTGTTTCTGTAAACTGCAGAATCAGGGTAATAAATAATGAGGTTTATTTTGAAGTTAACTCTTCTTGTGTTGCAAGAAAAAATGGATTAACATAAAAAAAAATTGAAATGGCACCTTTATTAGGGTTAACAACATTTATAATCAGTTTTGAATTTGAGGGGTGTAGTTTATAAAATTGGGTCATTTTTGGTTGTTTTCTATTAGGTCAGCCCCTTAAAATAATAATAATAATAATAATAATAATAATAATAATAATAATAATTTGTGTTTAAAAAATGGTTTTGTTTCTAAAATTCTAAGCCTTCTAACTATGGTGGAGTGAATGGAGCTTCTGATCATAGATCTGAAGTTGATTCATTAAAAACTTAGTTTCTAATGTTTCCGTACAGCATTTACAATGTATTTCCTCTGTGTAGGAAAATATTGTATTGTCTGACGTTGTGCGTTCAGCGGATTTGAAAACATTTTAAAACAGGAATACCATCGCGCAACTCCGGACGAGATGAAGTTTTCCCACACGGAACAAATACATTGTAAATGCTAAACAGAAACAGCATTACAAACTAAGTTTTTTTTACAGAATAGATGCTTGATCAAAAGCTTGATGTGTCACCAGAAAACTATCTCAAAATTGTTTAGACCAGTAAAAGCATTCCAAAGTTATTACCACATAAAGTGACACATGTCAGATTTGCACAAATAGGCCTGGGCAGGAAGGTGAAAACTAGCTTGGGGGTAGAAGGGGTTAATGTAACAAATATAATATATGTCCCCAGTCACAGTTAGTATAATACACATTTATACAAATATAAACTATTATACATATGACTGTAAAAGTTCACCTTTTCAATTGCCCTTCTGAAATATTATAAGATAACACTACATCACTTTCAGCATCTGACTGATATATGACAAAGTCATTCTGCATGCGATAGAAATTCCAGACTTGCTGACTGTAATATTTTAAAAGTGATACTGAGCGGTCCATAAATTATTTGAGGTTATTGCTTAGAAATGTATTCACATTATCAGATATACCTATAGTATGCTAGTATCAAGCAAGGATTTTTTTTTAATTTTTTTAATTTTTTTTACCACAGCACTGCTTTATACAATATTGGCAGATTTAAACATGTAGTTCATATTATGTAATAACATAATATATAAAGCAATTTGAATAAAGGTGGTGTATTTTCCTTCTAAAACCGTCATATATATTAATGTCTGATCAGTGGAGATCAGACTATATGGAATACCACAAATGCCTAGGTTGCTATGTTACTCAAAGTATAGTACTTCTCCTGACCTAGAGATGTTCAAAAATTACTGGAAAATCATCTATACATTTATTGAATGTGGCTGTTCTGAAATATCACATACAGCAGGGGTGGCCAACCCGTGGCATTTGAGCCACATGTGGCTCTTTGCTTCTTCAAGTGCGGCTCTAGCTGTGGACCCAGGAAGCAATCAGGCGGCTCACTCTCCACCACATGCTCAGATCTCTTTTCCTGATCGGACACCGTAGCTCCAGCTCACTCTCCACTACATCCTGATGCACACAGTTTGAGAACCTAGTACGTGGAGACACGGTCTATGGCCTGAGGTTGTGCTCATCAGGTCACATTGGAGAGCGTGTCAGACCTGCAGAGTAGCAGGTGACCAGAGCCTGATCAGGAGAGGGAAGAGATATTTTTAAATTATAGAAATGAGCATGGGTCCCTGGTCTAAGCATGGGAGGTTCTGATCTGAGCATGGGGAGTTATGATCTGTGCAATAGGGGTCATATCTGAACAAGGGGGTCAGATCTGAGCATGGGGGAGGAAGATCTGAGCATGGGGGAGGGAGATCTGAGCATGGGGGCAGATCTGAGCATGGGGAAGGAAGATCTGAGCATGGGGGAGGAAGATCTGAGCATGGGGGAGGAAGACCTGAGCATGGGGGAGAAAGATCTGAGCATGGAGGGGGCAGATCTGAGCATGGGGGTCTTGTTTGAGCATGGGTTGGTCCGGTCTGAGCATGAGGGGTCATATCTGGGGGAAAGCTGAGCATGGGGAGAGATCTGAGCATGGGTGGGGGATATCTGAGCACTAAGGGTCTGACACAGGGAGTCTTACTTGTGTTGTCTGATCCGAGCATTGGGGGTCTGATTTGGAGGTCTGATGTGGTTTGGGGATCTTATTTTAGGTCAGAACAGGATTGGGGATCTGATTTAGGAGTCTGATCTGAGGTCTGATGAAAAATATATTTTTTCTTTTTTTCTCTGCTAATAAAAAATAAGAAACAATATTTTTATCAGACCTCACATCAGATGAAAAATATATTTTTTTCTCTAATTTTTCTCTCTAATTTTTCTTTGCTAAAACCTAGGTGCATCTTGTAGATCGAAAAATACAGTGACTCATGTGTAAATGTATAGCTTGTGGCTCCTGCCAGTCATGCTTTTTTTGGGGGGCTCTTTGTGTCTGTAAAGTTGGCCACCCCTGACATACAGTCTCTGAGAGCAGTGCAATTTTAAAGGGATTCTGTCAGCCAGAATTTAGCTACAGGGCTTTTCATATCATCATATCAGTCTTCTTGATCTAGATAAAAATATGCAAGTCTTACCCCCACCTATCTTTTCATTTTTGCTTTTATTTATATGCTAATTCCCTTCATAAGGAGTCCAAGGGGCTGTCCCTCCGGCCGTTGCAATCCAGCCATGCCCCTTATCTTGGAGCCCAGCACCGCCCCGCTGTTAATTATTCATTCTCTTTTTTTCCCCAGTGCGCCGTAATCTCGCGCATGCACCCTTGATACACACGTCCAGGCCTGCAAGGTGTCCTGGCAGCAGCCTCATTCAGGGGTATTGCACATGCGCCAGCTTTCTGCGCAGAAAGCGCACATGAAAAGGAACATTATAATTTTTTGCCACTGTCTGTTTCAACAGATGATAAACTCTTAGAACACCAGCACAGTAAGTACTACTTTTTTAACCATTTAAAGGCTAGGATAATTTTCATTTTCACATTTTCATTTTTTTCTTTTCTGACTTCCAAGAGCTATAACATTTTAAATTGTCTATTTATATATAAGGGCTTACTGTTTTGCAGAAGAAGTAAGATTTTTATTGACACTATTTAAATTTCCATTTCTTATATTAGAAAGGTTCTTTGTTGGTTGAAATTGAAAAACAAAAAACAAAAAAAACAATTCTGTCATTTTTGGGTGTTTTGATTTTATGGCATTCACTGTGTGCTAAAAATAACATGATGAGCTTATTCTGTGTGTCAGTAAGATTACCACTAGTGATGGATGAACATCTGATGGGACGGTTCGCGAACGCGATTGCTTGAACTCGCTCAAATGTTCGCGAACCTCAGGTTCGCGGCGGGTCCCATTCATTTTAATGGCATACGAACATGAGAAACCTCCAGGTCATATTTGCAGCCACAAAATACTTTGTAAATGCGCACACATAGTCCTACAACATGGACACTGGCATACCAGAAGTATTAAGCAAATCTGCGATGTACAAGCATTATTTTTTCATCTGCAAAATATTAATCGCAAGAGCACATGCGTTCAGAAGGCGTGGGCTACAGCAACTGGTTTACACCGACTAGCAATTCGATGGATGCGATGGTTGGAGCGAAGTTCAACGAGGGAGAGGAAGAACTCCTGTTGACTGTAAGTAATCTTACATTAAAGCAGTGTATTTGATTACATTTCACCTGCATGTCTGAACAATCGCTTTATATGCATAAAGAATGCGACCTTCTGCGATTCTAATTTTTCTTAAGTGCACCAAACATTCAATTTTATAAGGCCTCACTAGATATTATTGATTTTTGCACTAAGTATTTCTGTGACATTACACCCACTATGTTAGGTTACCCTGCAGAGTGGCCGAGCGCACGGCGTCATTGGTTGCTAATGCCAACTCGCTATGATGCCGTACACTTTTTGCCGCCACCACTGTACAGTATCACACTTGTATAGATCATGCAAGTGTATCACAGTACAGCGGTGGTGGCCTGGAAGCGCACGTCGTCATAGCAACTAATGACGCTGTGCGCTTGTCCACTCTGCAGGACGGCAGGACGGGTTTGTATGGTGCGTAGTTTAGAAAAAACATGCACGTGTGCATGCAGCCTTACTGTTACTTTTAGAAGATGGAATTGTATTACGACTGTATGTGGGTGGGGTCTGAGCTATCAGATACTGTCCAGCTAAGCAGAGATGTACCTGTCCAGTGAGGTGACGCTCTGGTATGGGGTGTACAGCTGGTTCGTCTCCCCGGGATGCACCCTGGGTAACTCTAAAGGAACCAGCAAATACTGGCGGTGCAGGCGGCCTAAATATAATATTTCCACCTCAAAGCATTAAATACTTTTAGCAGATTTCTTGAGTAATTTTTTTCAATACTATTATTGTTAAAAATTGGGATTGAATGCTTGCATTTTTCTCGTGCAGCGGGATGTTGGGTCGGGGGTACTACCGCACCCGGTCCCACGCCAATAAACAGAGGATAGTGCGGGAGTCGGACTATGAAATGTGGTGCCAAATAGGTCGCAAACACCACCGTCTGGCCATTATAAAAAAAATGGTCAGACATGAAGCGAAGAAGGCCACATTTCATAAAAAGAATCCGGGACGAAAAATGCCCAGGTACATGCGTAAATAACTTTTGTATGTTTTGCCAAAACTCTGTAATGTATACAGTGCTAAGCAAAAGTATTCACCCCCCTTGACTTTGTTCTTTTTTTTGTTAACTCACCCCCTTGAATTAACATAGATTGTTTGAGGATTCCCATCATGTAATTTGTAGAACATGCCCACAACTTAGACCTTCTTTTAAATTGGTTAATTGTAAAGCATACAACTAATAGGACAAAATAACAGAAAAGGTCAATGTGCATAACTATTCACCCCCCTAAAGTTAATACTTTGTAGAGCCACCTTTTGCGGCAATCATAGCTCCAAGTCGCTTTGGAAAGTCTCTATGAGCAGTTACCCATCTTATCACAGGCGTTTTTGCCCATTTCTCCTTGCAATGCTGATTCTGCTCCTTCCAATTGGATGGTTTGCACTTGTGAACAGTAATCTTTAAGTCTGACCACATATTTTCTATTGGATTGAGATCTGGGCTTTGACTAGGCCATTCCAACACATTTACATGTTCCCCTTAAACCACTCAAGTTTTGCTTTAGCAGTGTGTTTGGGGTCATTGTCCTGCTGGAAGGTGAACCTCCGTCCTAGCCTCAGATCACGCACAGAGTGGTTCAGGTTTTGCTCAAGAATATCCCTGTCCATCTTTCCCTCAGCTCTGACCAGTTTGCCAGTCCCGGCTGCTGAAAAACATCCCCACAGAATGATGCTGCCACCACCATGTTTCACTGTGGGGATGGTGTTCTTTGGGTGATGTGATGTGTTGGCTTTATGCCACAAAAGTGACGGACTGAACCATCACTGTGTCTACAGTAGAAGCCTGAGGCCTAGCCTCCTTCCTACGGGCTATGGACCCAGGACTATGGAGACCCCCACTCTGACCTATTTGGTTTAGAGGGAACTGTAAACCATGGATTTTTGGTTGAGTTTATAGCCCACATCTTTCGTATTCCCCATTAAAGTAGCATGGTGTGAATCCATAAATGCAATAAGGGTTAACTCTGCTCTGAGACTCCTAATAACCGTGTTGGTTTGTGTTTCCCTTTGTTCTATTGTGTTAGTGATGGGATTAAGAAGTAGCCGACTCTAGTGTAGAAAAGTAGATCATCCTATGATACACTGAGGAGATAAACCCATCACATGGGTCTCCTCTCGCCCTATTGTTCCATTAACTGTATTAACTAATGCCTAACTAGGCAGTAAGACCTATCTTGACCCAGGTATAATTTAAAACTTCACTTTTATTACCATATGTACTAAAACCTGAATGTCAGTAGATAGGTGAATATATTGCTTATCTTTATTAATTATTCCTACAAACCAAAATAAAATTACAGTCCCCACTTCAGCAGGAAATTAGGGTAATAGACGATGAGAAGGACACGGGAGAGTGCACTAACTCCCACCATCTCACCGAGTGTACAAGATACTACAGTGTCACCGTTTGTAGGGCTATTACTAGCTGTATAATGCTGTCAGTTTGGCAGTATAAAGCAGTGGGAACCGAAGGCGTCACCCCACTGTCAAGGGAATGCAAGTTGCACCCATACACACAGGCAGATCAGCTAGAGGCTAACAGGCTAGAAGCACTACAAACTATTGGTGCACACTGATAGATAATGTGTATGACATCACTGTTTGAATGATCACACTATTGAAAACTAGTCCGTCTGGACTAACCACAGCTTGTTCACTGTGAAGGAGGAGACTGCTCATTAAAAACTACAACTGCCCCACGACATGTTTCGCCAGTATTCTGGCTTCTTCAGGGGAAATGGGCAGCGTTGTACACTCAGTGAGAGGGTGGGAGTTGTACACCCGTGTCCTTCTCACCGTCTATTACCCTAATTTCCTGCTGAAGTGGGGACTGTAATGTTTGTTTGGTTTGTAGAAATAATTAATAAATATAAGCAATATATTCACCTATCTACTGACATTCAGGTTTTAGTAAATATAGTAATAAAAGTGAAGTTTTAAATTATACCTGGGTCAAGATAGGTCTTACTGCCTAGTTAGGAATTAGTTAATACAGTTGTTAAAATGCCTTACCCATGTTAGGTCCTAAATATGACTATATTATTGTTCCATCAAGACACTGTGGAGGGGATGTCTTTTTTCATACTGTTAATTTTTTATTGAGTTATGTGTCATAAAGCTGTCAGCCACTGCAATTATATATAGATCCTTCCATATTGGAATTTCTTTATATCAAATGTTCTTAAGATTTTGGAGTTGTTTATCTAAAATCTGAACATTCTGTGATCACAGAGTTCCTATTCCCTCCATTCGGAGAAGGCGATCGGCGGAGCCTGTGGAGGTAGTGGAGGTAGAGGCGTAAGAGGAGGAGGCCAGACCTTCCCAGCCAATTGAGCAACCCCCTCCAGATGTGGGAGAAGTGAAGGAGGTGGAAAGTGCTGTACCCTCTAGCACCACCACATCTCAGGACTCGGAGGAAGAGGAGGTGATCACCAGCCCCCACCAGGAGGGTAAATATGCACACATAGAATTATAATTATGTATCCATAACATGTACATAAAGATTAAAAGGGCCAACAATGGGGCAACAACATACACTACAGTAATAAATAAAATAAAAAAGAACACTGGACAATAACTCTTTAATCTACATTAACTTAACAAATAAATAATATGAAACTCGATAGAACTATCACTAACTAACAAATAAAATAAAATTATACTGTACTGAAATATCACTAACTAATAAACTATATAAAGATCATAAATATCACTAACGTATTGAGATTTAAATCGTTAATGTGTATAAAGACTTAAAAAAAATAATAATAATAATAAAAGGTGAACAATAGACAAACAGACATATTTTGTACAGCCGTGTACATATCGACCGTCTCTATAAAAATATCTGATGATCTAACGCCGGTGAACACTTTGAACATAAAAAAAATATGCAAAATTTTAAGAAAATATTAATTTATTCAACCTAACATCAATAAAAGTGAAACACCAAGCATCAAAAAAGGCATATGCCCCCCAAAATAGTAATAATTGGTCAGTTCATTCTGCAAAAAATGAGACCCTACCATTAGACAATAATCAAATAAAAATAATAATATAGCTCTCAAAATATGGAGACAGTAAATTATGAATTGCTTTTGGTTCAGCAATGCTTTTATTGTCTAAAATAGAAATAACAAAAAAATAGGGAAATATATTCGGTCTGGCAGCATCGGTAACAACCAGCTGTGTTAAAATATCATACCAAATACCCCCTCAGGTAGACACCTTTTTAAACTAAAATTTAAAAGTATGGAAAATTTCAGCCCGCACAACCCCTAGCAGGTGCAGATTGCTATGGCGAAATAGAAATATAAATGTAAAAACACAAAATGCAATCGCACACTGCAACCAGCACTCTGCCCCGCCTCCACGCTGGACGCTGAATAAGGCATTGGTGTACATTTTGGCCAAAGCGTAATAAGCCACTCACCGCGTCAAGGTTGCCTTCATGAGTGGTCCCTAACACTAGTTCCTACCTTTTATGGGCCATGACAGCCACATAAAGTCCAGGGAGCGCAGGTACAGCATGCATGCCAAGCACACTCTGCTTTTAACCCCGTCCGGTGCCATTACAGCTTTCATCGGATCCAGGGATGCAAGTACTCACATGCATGCTGAGCCCACTTTATACTTCTCCTGGAACCTAATGGTTACTGGTAGGTGCTGTATAAGCAGACTCAGTTTTATACTGACTTTAAAACCAGCCTCCAGGGGGCAGATTCTGGACAGGTGTGCTTGACTGCTTGGAGATCGCCACGCCTCCAATACGTACTACAAAGAGAAAAATATGGAAAATTTCAGCCCGCACAACCCCTAGCAGGTGCAGATTGCTATGGCGAAATAGAAATATAAATGTAAAAACACAAAATGCAATCGCATTTCGCAAAAAAAGAAAAAAAAATTAAATACCAGAACTATAGTAGAATCATGTATAAAATTTTGAGGTAGTGCTCACTGTTACGCTGTTACATTTTATTGCTGTCTGCCTGTTGGGGGTCCATGTTCATAACCCCCATTATGCTCGTTGCCAGAGGGGGGGTTGTGTTGGGGGGCCATGATCAGGACCCCCTTATTGATGTCTGCCTGTGGGGGTCCATGATCATAACCCCCATTATGCTCGTTGCCAGAGGGGGGGTTGTGCTGGGGGGGGCATGATCAGGACCCCCTTATTGCTGTCTGCCTGTGGGGGTCCATGATCATAACCCCCATTATGCTCGTTGCCAGAGGGGGGGCATGATCAGGACCCCCTTATTGCTGTCTGCCTGTGGGGGTCCATGATCATAACCCCCATTATGCTCGTTGCCAGAGGGGGGGGTTGTGCTGGGGGGGGCATGATCAGGACCCCCTTATTGCTGTCTGCCTGTGGGGGTCCATGATCATATCCCCCATTATGCTCGTTGCCAGGGGGGGTTGTGCTGGGGGGGCATGATCAGGACCCCCATTATTGCTGTCTGCCTGTGGGGGTCCATGATCATAACCCCCATTATGCTCGTTGCCAGAAGGGTGGGTTGTGCTGGGGGGGCATGATCAGGACCCCCTTATTGCTGTCTGCCTGTGGGGGTCCATGATCATAACCCCCATTATGCTCGTAGCCAGGGGGGGTTATGCTGGGGGGGCATGATCAGGACCCCCTTATTGCTGTCTGCCTGTGGGGTCCATGATCATAACCCCCATTATGCTCGTTGCCAGAGGGGGGGTTGTGCTGGGGGGGCATTATTAGGACCCCCATTATTGCTGTCTGCCTGTGGGGGGTCCATGATCATAACCCCCCTTATGCTCATTGCCAGGGGGGGTTGTGCTGGGGGCATGATCATGACCCCCATACTGATTACCTGTGGGGGTCCATGATCATGACCCCCATTATGCTCGTTGCCAGTGGGGTTCTGTGGCAGCTACTTGATGCAGAGATTTTCTCGATATCTAGGGGTTGATTCTCATACTTACCCTGCCGCTCGTTGCGCTGCTTCCTCACCCGTCGCGATCCTCGGCCGGGGAATCCAAGATGGCGCTGGAACCGGATGTTAGGAAGCTCAAGTTCTCGCGATTCTCGCGAGAACTTCAGCTCCTTCTCCCTGGCTGAGAGAGAAGTGCTGCGATTGGCTGCGCTCTCAGCCAAGGAGAATAGCAAAGAAACGACTTGAGCAACGCCCCTTACAAAAAAGCGTCTGAGTGACAGACGCTGCAGCAGAAGAAACGGGGCTGTTATTACAACATTCGGGGGTCGATTTAAAAAAAAAAAAAAAGGGGAACATCAGTGGATGCCGGACTATTAGGTAGGGGTGTTATTTAATTAAAATTATATTGATGAAAGGTCCTCTTTAAAGCATGCTCTTCTTGCTCCTCCTCCTCCCTGGCACCATCCTCCTCTGACTCCTCTTCAGACTCCTGTTGTTGACTTGTCTCAGATGGAGTAGCCCCCTCCCCCGGGAAATCATCCAGCATTGCGACGTCCTCATCTTCCCGCTCCTCAGTGGCTTGATCAATGATACGACGCAATACACACTCCAAGAAGAAGGCAAAAGGTACGATGTCACTGATGACACCCTGGCTGCGACTGACCAGTATGGTGATCTCATCAAATGGCCGCAGAAGTCTGCATGCGTCTCGCATGAGCAGCCATTGGCGCAGTGAAAAAAAAACAAGCTCCCCAGAACCTGTCCTGCCGCAGAGTTCGTGCAGGTAGTCGTTAACTGCAAGTTTCTGCTCCAGCTCCTAAGATCTTCTGAAATGGCCCGAGATTTCCCTGGCCTGCCACAAGACATCCTGGACCCCGGGGTATTTGACAACGAATCTCCGCACACCACTTTTCCAACTGTCAAATTGAGCAGTGTTAGCCACTGATCTGCCTGTGAATGCAAAGCTGAAAGGAGTGCAGGACCGGTGTGGCTCTTAGATTTCAGCCACAACAGACGCAGCACAGCATGGCAATGTCTCACCTGTCATGTCGAATAGGTTCTGGGGATCTTGGCCCGTGCAGCGGAAGAGACGGTAGCAGTGGAAAAGGAGGAGTCAGACGAGGAGAAGAGGGAGGATGGAGTAGGAGGAGGAGAAGAAGAGGCAGGCCTGCATGCAAACCGTGGCGGTAAAACCAAATCTACACGGGTGCCACGGGTTACATCCTTGACGGCCGTCAGAAGGTACACCCAGTGGGCACTGAAAGTTATATAGAAATACACACAAGGATAGAAGAAAGAATCTGCGGCACTGCTCCAATATGCCCCAAAGCACCCCAATAGAAACTATGCAACCACGGCTCAACAGCTGCTGACAGGATCGTGTGGTGCTCAGCAAGGAGCTCAAGCAGACTCTTTGTAAAGGTAATATTATAGGTAGAAAAGATTGCGGCACTCAGCACTGTCATGCGAAAAACTTCAGTGCTTTTTATTATTCATGTTACATGAAGATTGTGAGGCTGGGGAGCTGGATTGCCCTTCACTGCTGGTCGGCGGTAGAAAGTTCTATACCTTCCCTGCCCGTGTTTGCTAGACCACGTGTCTGTGGTCAGATGTATCTTGGCACCGACACTGTTTGCTAGCGATACAATCCCTTGCCACTGAACGTGGCCATATAGCTCTGGGATGCCCTTCTGCAAGAAATATTTCCTTCCTGGGACCTTCCATTGTGGTGTTTCAATGGCCACAAATTTTCGAAAGACCTCCGAGGCCACAAGTTTATTATGCAGTAGTTGGCAGGCTATCACTTCCAACAAGCCAGCTGTCAACCGTTGGGCAAGAGGGTTATCCAGCATCATCACTTTTTTACGCTCGAACATTTGGGCCACGGAAGCCTGCCTTTTTCCTGACAAACGTGAGGACGGCATGATAGAAAGTGGAGTGGAGGACAATTGTGAGGAGAGAGGAGAAGGAGAAGAGGCTGGACAGTGAGAGCCTGGAGTGTGGCTTTGTGAGTTCTGACGGCGTTTCTCCCACTGGGCTCGGTGATGTGAGGCCAGGTGCCTTCTTAAGGCGGTCGTCCCTAGGTGGGTGTTGGGCTTACCGCAAATTATGCGTTGACTACAAAGGCAGCAGATGGTGTGTGGAAGTGGTAAAGTAGTGAAAGCGGCTAAATTTCTTCAGTAGTGTATTCTTAGATAACACCCTGCTTCAATATGTTGTTTTGGTGGCAAATGGTCTATAATCACACCAGTATAAAAAAATAAATAAAAATTGTTTACATTTTCTCACTGTGTGTAGCAGAGGTAACGAAGTGAAAGCGGATACATTTCTTCAGTAGAGTATTCTTAGATAACACCCCACTTCAATATGTTGTTTTGGGGGCCACTGATCTATCACACTAGTTCTAATACCTTCTTTCTAATTGCGTTTGTCACTCTTTGTTGTTGTAGTATTTTTATATTAGAAAGTATATTATAAGTGTATTACACCCCTTTGTACTGCACACCAAACAATAGCACATCTATACCAGTCCTTAAAAGGACTTTTGTGGCCCTATTAGCTAGCGATTTGTGTCCCTAACAGTCTGTCCCTGCTCCACATAGCAACCTCTCCCTACACTGACAAAAGACTGAATGTAAAATGGCGGCCAGATAAGGTTTATTTATAAGGTAGGGGGTGTGTCCATGTGCTGAAACATCTCAATTGGCTGTCCTGTACCATCTGATGGATGTGTCATGGGTCAAAGTTCCCACAATGTAAAAAAATATGGCGCCGGCGAATATCGCCATATGTTCGCATGTTGAGCGAACCGCGAATGTGAAAAGTTTTCTGCAAACCGACCGCCGGGCGAACCGCGAGGCCATCTCTAATTACCACTATACCTAATTAATGTAGTTTTTATTATGCTTTATTACTATAATAAAAATAAAATCTTTTGAAAAAATAAAATTCTTTACATCATCATATTATTGATAGAATGAGCCATATTTTTTATCCTTTCTTCTACAAAGCTGAGATTTTTTTGTGGAGTGAGCTGTAGTTTTATTGGTTTTACAAATTACTTTTTGATCAATGTTTGTTAAACCCCAAAATTGCAAATCTTGTGCTCTTTTTTTTTTTTTCTGTTACACCATTCACCATGGAGAAAAAAATATTATATACCTAATATTTTGGACATGAGAATACAAATTATGATAACTTTTATTGTATATTTTTATATGTAAAATTGGGAAAGGGAAAGATTTTAAGTCTTAATATTTTAGAATTCTAGAATACTATTGCAGTCTATAAGATGTTTACTAGATGCCTATCAAGCTGTGATACCCCCTGCACTGATAAGTGAGTGAATACAAGTGCTACCCTGAGTGACATGTCTGCCTGCTGGGAGACTCAGCAGCATGTTGTATGTGTAGAACTACAAGTCCCAGCTGTATAATGACATTGCTAAGGGACTCAATATAAGTTCTGCCCTGAATGACATGTCTGCCTGCTGAGAGACTCAGCAGCACGTTGTATGTATAGAACTACAAGTCCCAGCTGTACAATGAAACTGCTAATACACACAGGATCCTCCCCCTACCTGTAATGCTCTGCAGAACTTCTCTTTCAGCTCCTGTGCTCAGCATTTGTCTCCTCACTGCCTGCAGCCACACAGTAAGCACTTCGCCCTGAGTATGTGCAGCTGAAGGGGTTAAGAATCCTGGGAGAGAGCAATAAGCATCAGTCGGCAGTGCAGGGGGGCGTGGCCAGGTCTCGTGTACAGATCTCTCAGGCTTGTGCACCAACATTATGAGAGCAGGGAGAGAAGCTGACATCACAGGTCATGTGAACCTCAGTGAAATCTGAGAAACCAGCCACTGCAGATAAAGTGAGTTAATTGGAAAGCTGTTACATTTGCCTAGTTAGAAACATAGAAAAAATAAAAAAAATGACTCGGACAACCCCTTTAACACCAATCAGGTACAGGTAGGTGATTTTGTGTTAAGAGGTTTATACATTTTGGCATACATGATACATCAGCAGGGGCGGATTGGCCATAGATCTTACAGGAAAATTTCCAGGTAGGCCGATGCCCAGGGGGCAGCTCAAGACCTCCTCTTTGCTTCTAGTCAAAAACATAATGCTAAGTGGTAATTAAACCTGTGAGAATCCGGTACTTATGTACCCAGCCAGAGACCATACATGTCCTCCTGAATTCAGCTGCTGTGGCCCCACCTCCTGGCCCCCTTCTCCATATCTTAAACAAAGACAATGTGGAGGAGGACAGAAAAGGGCATTTATTGATTGCCATCACAGAGGGACAGCTTTTGGGGCAGTATATTGTGCATCATTGTGGTTTTGATGGGACAGTATTTGCACTATGGTTTCGCTGACCCCGCCTACTTGTGCTATCCCGCATTCTGCCTATTTTTACTAACCTACAACATGGGGTCACTTTTATTTTTTTTTATTTTTTTTTATTTTTCTTTCCAGGGCCTCTATAAGTTTCCAGTCTGCCCCTGTACTTCAGTTGGGTTGGCTGCCTATATTCTAGAAAATACATTCTATTACTGAGACAACTGCTTTAAACTATCAGACATCATTAGGTGCACTGAATTAAAAAAAGAAACAAGCAAGAAAGGACACCTCAAAATAATTGCTATTAAACATTTTAGGTCAGCTTTCTGGCATAGAAAAATGATAAACATTGATGTGTACTAGAGATGAGTGAATTAGTTTGTTACGAACGTTCAAAGATTTTGTCCGCCAGACGAACCTGAATAATATTCTGACAAATGCACTATCATTTATGTCTGAAATTGGTGGAAATTATTGTGCAAATCTATACCTGCTCATAGCAATTGCATATTTTAATTTCTGGTGCATAGAGAGGCAAAGACGCAAGACTTGTATTAAGAGTCGTGTGCTATATGTATTCTGTCTACTATCAAGTATAGAAAAACGCTGTGCAGCAGCCACTGCAGTGGAGATAGCTGGCTCACCTTAGCTTTCCCTGGAAAACAGCTTATTAGCTAAAGAGGTTCATGGCCCATCAGCCCCAGTGGTAGTGGCAATGGATGGGATCCCCTTGAGATAATTCCATGCAAAGGTAAATAAATAAGTTAAGTGACAAAACAACATTTGACTTATGTTATAGATAAGCTGAACTATTTAAAATATATTTTTTACTACAAAATACTGTTAGAAAGGCTCCACCAGCAAACTACTGGAGCTCAGCCTTTCAGTTACCAACTGAAAGAAAACAGATAAATCGAATAATAATATAGGCTGGCTCACAGTATTTTTGCATCAAATGCAATATTTATTATTATAAAATACAACTACGTATAGGTCAACATATCAGCACAAATACATATATGTGTATACTGTATAAATATAAACAGTGCGGAGCTCACGCACTAACTTATACAAACTGGAGTACTCCTAAAATAGATGAGACCTTATGACTATACTGGACCTGCAAACTTTCAATTGGGACCACAGAAAATGTCCTTGGACTATATACCAATGTGCCAGTTTGTTGGAACCAAATAGGTTCAAAAGTTATCCTTATGTTGGTAAGCTCTATGTTTCAGTACCTTTTGACGGTGATGGTAATACTGCCTTACAGATTGCAGCGTTCGCTCTTTCTCCGACTCTATGAGCGGGCTTCCGACTCGTTCTCTCAGCGTCCCACGTGACTTGCCATCCAGCTGGCAGTATCTAGTGATGACGTGATGACGTAGTGGACGTCGCGCTCCCGGCCTTCCTCGCTGCTCAGCTACCCCGCTGCCGCTTCGACTATGCTGGCGTCTCCGTGCTGAATCCTCCAACCATCCTCTCTGTGACCGTGACCGTGTGATCAGCGTTGCTGAGCCGTGGCGCTGTTGCCTATTGCCCAAGCCTCCCACGCTGCTGCTATCGACTGCTGGGTCCGGATGTAGGGGCTGCCTCCGGCTCTTTGCTGATTCTGCCATTCCTGATTCTGCCGTTCCTGCTGCTCCTGCCTCCTTCCTTGCCCTCCATGTCGCTGTGAACAGTTTGCTGTCTGGAGGTTTATTTCCTGTACCCCCGTGGAGTGTCCCTCCGATTCCTGCCTGATCTGCTACCCCCCTTTCGGTGTCAGTGAGTAACCTCTATGTTCCCCCTACCTGTGTTCCCCCTACCCGATGGTTTGTTGGAGAAGACGATAAGCTTCTCTCCTCGATTCGTTATGTTTCCTTTTTGATGTCAGAGTGACTAATCTCCCTACGACTGCTGATTCCAACCAACCTTGAACGGAGATTGACTAAGTTGCATATGAGTACAAGAAAGTGAACTTTAAAGTTTAAAGTATAAGGTGGAGAAAGGAAAAAAAAAAAAAAAAGAGGAGAAAAAGTATAAAGAAGAGTGGACACAAAAAAAAAAAAAAGAGGGGGGGAGTGAAAAAAAATAAAAAAAGAGGAAAAAAAATAAAAATAAAAAAAGAGAAGAAAAAAAAAAAAAGAACCAAGAAGAAGGCACTAAAAAAAAAAAAAAGGAAAGGGGGATAAGGAAAAAGGAAAAAAAGAAAAAGAAAAGGAACTAAAAAAAAAAAAAAAAAAAAAAGAGAAAGAAGGAGAGCAAAGAAGAAAGAGATATATACATAAAGGAGAGAAGGAGGCGGAATAAGGGAAAAAAAACCAAATAAATATACTTAAAAAAAAAAATATATAAATATAAAAAAAAAAAAAAAAAAAAAAAAATTAATAAAAAGGAATAAAGAGGAATAAGATATGGGCCCAAAAGCCTTTAGGCGTTTGACCGATCTATCAGGTCAGAAACATGGGTCCAAAACTGGTGAACCAACAAAACTGGACCAGTTCCTGAAGTCCCCAAGGGTCAATACGAGGGGCGGACAAAAGGAATTTTTGGAAAAAAAAAATTATGAATCAGAGGTAACTGAGCTAGAAATACAAAAAGGCGCTAGATATCCTGAAGAGGAAGACGGAATAATGGGGGAAGCTATCCCTAATGACAACTCCTCCCCGCTGGAAGAAATACTCCTAGCGGTTAAACAGAACGGGGATTTAATACAGGTGGTTACAACCCAACTTGGATTTATTCAAGTTGATGTGGGACTAATAAAAGATGAATTGTCTAAAATGCGAGACAGAGTCAATACTCTTGAAAGTTCCGTCACCCTTATACAGAATGAATCCAAAAAAATAAATACGGAAGTTTCTACACTTAAAACGGAATATAATTTCTTGAAGAAAAAGGTAGTGGACCTGGAGGATAGGTCACGAAGATATAACGTGAGAATAATAGGGATTCCAGAGGGTGAGGAAGGAAAAAATCCAACTGAATTTGTACAGAAATTAATTCTTGAGAACTTTGGTAAAGAGTCATTTTCTCCTCTTTTTACGATCGAAAGAGCTCATCGGGTCCCAGGAGGAAAACCAATTCCAGGGAGACAACCTCGGACAATCCTTGCTAAGTCATTGACTACAGGGGACAGAGATGTCCTCCTGAGAAGGGCGAGGGAATCCTCACCGGTTGTGTATAATGGGATTAGACTGGCTTTTTTTCCTGATTTTTCGAAAGAAATACAAGAAAAGAGACGCACATTTATGATTGTTAAAAAGAAGCTAAGAGAAAGGGATATTAAATATTCTCTTATATTCCCAGCCAAATTGCGGATTGTTTTTGAAGATAAAACCCTTTTTTTTGATTCCTCAGAAGAAGCCGTGGATTGGCTTGAGCGAAACAATCGTTGACTCAATTGGGTTATGATCTGACGGGAATAATTAGTATCATAAGGGGCTTATACCCCTAAATGTAGTTTTCTCTGCTTCTCATTGGCGGTGTGGGGGTGGTTGAGTGGGGGGAGGGTCGAGGGTTGGTCATAGGAAAGAAATCTACTACAATATGTGGTGGATTGCCTGTGGGAGGGGGGTGGCGGGGGGGGGGGGGGTTGGGGGGGAGGGGGGGGTGGGGTTGGGCTGTGGTGCGTCAAAGTAGGTATGGTTTCGCTTATTTTAGTTTTTTTTGTCTTGTTCTTCCTCTTTCTCCGGTTTTTCCATCTGACCACTGTTGATGACGCTGATTAGAATTCTTGCTCGGAATATACGTGGTCTGGGAGATAGAGGTAAGAGACAAGCGATTTTTGATTTAACTCAGGCCCACTTACCAGCAATAATTTGCTTGTTAGAGACCCACCTTACTGAGGAGAATACTAGAGTGCTCGACAGGGGATGGGCTGCGCACACGTTCCATTCCACCCTCTCCAATTACTCGAGAGGTGTCACGGTGTTGATACACAGACTTATTGATTTCGTTTGTGAGGCATCCTCTGTTGACCAACAGGGGAGATTTATTTTCCTATATTGTAGGATAGGGGGCAAGATATGTATCTTGGCTTTTGTCTATATCCCACCGCCGTTTTCTCTCTCGGTTCTCAACTCTCTTCTACTATTCATGGACAAATGGCCAGAATGTCCAACACTGATTATGGGTGACTTTAACTGTGTCATCGATCCTCTCTGTGACAGGGTTTCTATGAGAGCTAAGAGTGACAGTCCGCTCCGGGGGTCTCCCCTGGCACGGTTCTGCATGGAGACTGGATTTGAGGATGCTTGGGAACATCTGAGACAGGGGAAAAGGGCTTTTTCATGCTCTAGCAAAGCAGGTAAATCATTGTCCAGAATAGATCTTGTATTGATTAATAGTAAATATGTGAAACTCATAAAGCGAATGAAATATGAAACAAGGCCAATATCAGATCATTCTCCGATACTAATTGAACTATGTCTATCTCAGGAAAGATATATACCGAAATCTCCCTTTAGATTAAATCCCTATTGGTTATCAGTTATAAAGACACATGAAGCAATTCGAAATGATATAGGCCGATTCTGGGATATTAATTATGGTTCAGCAAAAATTCAAGTAGTATGGGATACCTATAAGGCGTATATGAGGGGATTGATGGTTAGTAATATCGCGAACATTAGAAAGGAATATGGAAAAAAACAGAAAAATCTAGAAAGACACGTAGTGTTGGCGACAGAATCCTTCCACATGCACAAGACGGAGAAGAATAGGGAAAATATGCAAAGAGCCACACAAATATATGCTAAGTTTTCATTGGATAAGGCCCAACAGAACCTTTTTTTTAAGGGGCAAAAACACTTTACAGAGTCAGGGCGACCTGGTAAACTCCTCGCTAGAGTAATCTCCAATCAACAATCTAAAAAACATAGATAAGGTCCGATTGAGTGATGGTAGGATAGTCACTTCCCAGGGCCCGGTGGAGAAGGCCTTTCTTGACTATTTTGTTGATCTGTATAAAGCGGATTCCAACATTACAGATGATAAGATAGATCTCTATTTAGATAGGATCAAGTTTCCAACTATTACTGAGATGCAAAAGAAAGCACTAGAATTGGAGGTCTCAATTCAGGAACTTGAGGGAGCTATTAAACTATGCTCAACTAACTCCACCCCTGGCTCAGACGGGCTTCCATATGAATTCTATAAGAAATATGAGGACTGCATTCTTCCCAGACTGTTGGAGGTCTTTGCTGAATCATCAGAGGAGGGGATGCTTCCAGACTCAATGATGGAGGCCATAATAATATTAATTCCAAAAAAAAGACAAGGACCCTTTAGATTTAGAATCCTATAGACCAATTTCACTGCTTAATGCAGATGTTAAGCTTCTTGCGAGGGTCCTGGCTACAAGGCTCTCCAGGGTCATTTCCTCCATTGTCCATCCTGATCAGAGCGGCTTTATACAAAACAAGGGTACACACCATAATCTACACCGACTCTTTTCTAATATCCAGGCCCCGGGGGGGACTGCCCGCTCCATCCTGTCATTGGATGCCTCTAAGGCCTTTGACAGGGTGGAGTGGCGCTTCCTCTGGAAGGTTCTTGCTAAGATGGGCTTTGGGGAAAAATTTATACGTATTCTTAGGTTGCTGTATAGATCCCCAAGGGCAAAACTGAGTCTCAATGGAATTCTGAGTAGTAGTATTGATTTAAACAGAGGCACCCGACAGGGTTGCCCACTATCTCCCCTGTTATTCGATATTTATATCGAGCCCCTTGCGTTGGCCATCAGACAGGATGACCAGATTAAAGGATTTGGTACCCTGGGAACACAGGACCGCATCTCATTATATGCAGATGATGTCCTGTTTTTTATAGACCATACGGAAACCATTCTTCCTAGGATTATTCAAATGGTTAACGCATTTGGTGAGGTATCTGGTCTCCGAATAAACTGGGCAAAAACTGGTCTGCTCCCAATAGATCCCCTGCCACAAAAGGAGGTTCCTGCTACACAGTTGGATATCGTTGATACTTTTCAATACTTGGGTTTGACTATATCGCCTCGGGTTGAAAATTTTGTACAACTCAATCTGATCCCCATAATGGTAAAGATCAGAGCTAAAATAGGAATCTGGTTGAAACTTCCCCTATCCAGAGCTGATCGAGTTTCACTAGTTAAAATGGTGATATTACCACAATTTCTTTATGTGCTCAGGAATACACCTATTTGGATACAAGACAAACATTTTAAACTCATGGAAAGAATAATTAATGATCTTATATGGGGAAGAAAGCGAGTGCGAATTAAGTTGGAATACTTGTATAAATCAGTGGAGTGGGGGGGTTTAAATCTCCCCTACTTTAAAGGGTACTTTATTGCAGCCCAGCTACTGAGGTGCTATGAAGCAGAGGACAGTGCACTCCTGGGGAAGTTGGTAACTAGCCACGCTCACAACAACATTTTTACCTTGTTGGAATCCGGGCTTTTGAAGAGCTACGAGCAAGGCTATAAAGAGACTATAAATCTACTCCTGAAAGTGTGGAGTACAACTAGGACATGGTTGAAGGTTAGGGGTTCACTCATATTTACGCCTCTTTGGCATAATTTCTATTTACAAAGGTTAGATGATATTGCAGCTGACACATTTTGGCAGAAGAATAAAATATTATATATTTCACAGGTAGTTAAAGATAGAGAAATTAAATCTTTCACAGAAATGACACATAATATAAGAAATCTCTCATGGTTTAGGTATTTTCAATTGCGATCTGTACTATCCAGTTTGGACGATAAACGTCTGCTGGATATAGATAATTTATCCTTTCTGAATGATTGGGTAGGGGGTACACCTCTTAGAACTAAGATGTCCAATATATATAAGTTATTAATTAAGGCACGATTTAGCGATACACAATCACCAGGACAAAAAGCATGGGAAGCGGACTGCCCGCATTTGCGAGTAGAAGGGTGGGAGAATATTTTTGGGAATCTGACTTCAGTATCCCAGAACTTTAACCATGTCCTAATACAATTTTACATTTCCCATAGATTATACATTACCCCCTTATGGATGAATAAATGCGGGTTGAGAGTCACGTCCAACTGCCCCAAATGTGATATTGTAGGAGCAGACTTCCTCCACATGATTTGGACTTGTCCAGAACTTGTAAAATACTGGAATAGCATCAATAATTGTATTATTCATAAACTAAAAATTTGAATTCCTTTTGAACCACACGTATTCGTGCTTAACGACTTTTCCAAATTAAAAAAATCACAAGTATCAAAAGATCTTTCTGAGCAGAATATTGATGTTGGCTAGAGTTCTGATTAGTCGGACCTGGTTTGCTCGATCCACTCCAGATATAAATATATGGATAAACTTAACTGATAAGGTAAAAAACTACGAGGAAATTATATATAAATGGAGGGAAGTTGAGGACCAGTGGAATGGGATATGGGGTGGCTGGAAGATTGACTAACTGAGGTCATGTTGGGTTGTTTATGGGGGTCCTACTTTGACGCACCACAGATTAGGGGGGAGGGAGGGGAGGGTTTTTTCTAAATGCAACCAAAAGATGAACTGACTATATTTATATTTATTTATATTTGGTTGGGTCAAAAAAAAAAAAAAAAAAATATCCAGGACTGAACCTGCACACAGTGGAGCACAACGTCAGCTGTAAAATAGGAGAAACACACGATCGAGCTTGTACTATATTAAGTAGGCATACCGCCAAACTTTATTATTAATAAGAATAAATGAAATATAAACAAATGAATTGTGGGTGGGCACTTAAAAAAAAAAAAAAAAAACTTTGCCCACTGTGTATGGATGTAGCAGAGCTGGGTGTGTTGGGGCAGCTGTCATGTGTATGGTTGTACACTAGGTATCAGTACACTAGGTATCAGTAGAAGTATCAGAAAAAAAAAAAAAAACACTTTTAGAAAAGTTTGTCCTGGGATTCAAACTCATGATCTCTACACATTACAGGCAAGGCATTTACCCTCACAACCATGAAAGCTGTTGAGGTAGTTGCTTAAAAAAAAAAAACTAAGACTTCTACTTATACCTAGTGTACAACCATACACATGACAGCTGCCCCAACACACCCAGCTCTGCTACATCCATACACAGTGGGCAGCTGTCATGTGTTTGGTTGTACACTAGGTATCAGTAAACTAGGTATCAGTAGAAGTCTTATAAAAAAAAAAACACACTTTTAGAAACAGTTTGCCCTGGGATTCAAACTCATGACCTCTACACATCAGAGGCAAGGCATTTACCCTCACAGCCATAAAAGCTGTCTAGGTAGCTGCTTAAAAAAAAAAAAAATATAAGACTTCTACTTATACCTAGTGTACTGATACCTAGTGTACAACCATACACATGACAGCTGCCCCAACACACCCAGCTCTGCTACATCCATACACAGTGGGCAGCTGTCATGTGTATGTTTGTACACTAGGTATCTGTACACTAGGTATCAGTACACTAGGTATAAGTAGAAGTCTTAATTTTTTTTTTTTTTTTTTTTTTAAGCAACTACCTAGACAGCTTTCATGGCTGTGAGGGTAAATGCCTTCCTCTGATGTGTAGAGGTCATGAGTTCGAATCCCAGGACAAGCTTTTCTAAAAGACATTCTAAATGATCTCGTAGTGAAGGAGATGATGTCATTAGGGGGCGGGGCGCCATGAGAGGAGTCGCAGGCAGCGGCACCGCACAGACAGCTTCCTCTCAACTGAAGCCACCCCTCCTCCTCCCTTAACCTGCCCTGCACAGTGCGCTCCGTCTCCCCCTGTGAATCTGATTCAGCCGTGTTCTCCTGGCTTGAGGCTGAAAGGGAACGGCGTTCCTGCCATGAAAAAAGTGCAGGAACGCCGTTCCCATGCGTTCCCCCTCCACTCGACCCCTGAATATACCAATGGATTTGAGTTAGATCGTGAAAACTCAGATCCGACAGAATATTCTAACACAGAGGCGTTCCCATAGTGATGGGGACACTTCAAGTTAGAATATACTGAGAACTGTCGACATAACGCCCCCCTGCTGCCTGGCAGCACCTGATCTCTTACAGGGGGCTGTGATCTGCACAATTTACCCCTCAGATGCCACACCTGAGGGGTTAATTGTGCGGATCACAGCCCCCTGTAAGAGATCAGGTGCTGCCAGGCAGCAGGGGGCCAGACCCCCTCCCTCCTCAGTATTAAAATCATTGGTGGCCAGTGCGGCCCCCCTCCTTCCCCAGTATTAAAATCATTGGTGGCTAGTGCACCCCCCCCAATTAAAATCATTGGTGGCTAGTGCAGCACCCCCTCTTTGCCCCTCTAATTAAAATCATTGTTTATCAACCCCCCTCCCCCCATCATTGGTGGCAGTGGAGCAGAAGTTCCGATCGGAGTCCCAGTTTAATCTGCAGTCCTGGCTGCCATGGTTGCTTAGCACTTTCAGCAGCATTATACTTACATGCGCTGTCTGTGGCCGGCCGGCGCTCCTCTTACTGGTAAGTGAAAAGTCTGTGCGGCGCATTGCTTATAGCACAGACCTGTTACTTACCAGTCGGAGGAGTGCCCGGCCGGCCACAGACATGTAAGTATAATGCTGCTAAAAGTGCTAAGTAACCATGGCAGCCAGGACTGCAGTAGCGTCCTGGCTGCCATGGTAACCAATTGGACCCCCACCGATTAAGCTGACTCTCTGCTGCCACCAATGATGGGGGGTGTTAACCTGTGGCCACTGCCACCAATGATTTTAATTAGATGTGGGTGGGAGAGGAGGGGGCCGCACCGGCCACCAATGATTTTAATATTGGGGAGGAAGGGGGGGTGCACTGGCTACCAATGATTTTAATAGGGGGGGCCGCACTAACCACCAATGGGGTTCAGGTTTGGGTCCAAGTTCAGATCAAGTTTGGTTCCCGAAACCGAACATCTAGGTGTTCGCTCAACTCTATTCGCAAATATTTAGTATATAGCGCAATATATTCATAATTTCGTATTTTTTTATTTTTTTTACAGTACACATGACCCATCCCTGCTTTGTCAGAGCTTAGCAACATCTCTAGCAACCAACAGGAAAGTTGCCTACCTCTTACGATGTAAGAACATCCCCTTCAGCCATTTTGTGTTGTTTCATGCAGTTGTGAGAGAGAGCAGAGTGTGATTTTTGTGCTTTGCTGAATTCCTGTGTCATATTACATCTGATACCTCATATATATAATCCAGATAGTTAGTGGAAGATAGTGTAGGTTAGTTAGTGAATAGTGCCGCTGATAGGTTCCAGTGTAGGGCGTTAGATACATTTGTTAGGTAGCTCAGTCATATATATATATATATATATATATATATATAATCCAGATAGTTAGTGTGAGATAGTGTAGGTTAGTTAGTGAATAGTGAAGATTATAGGGTCCAGTGCAAGGCTTAGTGTAGGTTAGATAGAGATATAGTATAGTGTAGACTTTTGCTGTCTGTTTAGGCCTCATGCACACGACCGTATGTGTTTTGCGGTCCGCAAATTGCGGATCCACAAAAAAAAGGATGACATTCCGTATTGGCATCCGTTTTTTTTGCGGATCCATTGTAATAATGCCTATCCTTGTCCGCAAACTAGAAAAAAATAGGACATGCACTATTTTTTTTGTGGAGCAATGGAACGGACATACTGATGCGAACAGCACACGGTGTGCTGTCCGTGTTTTTTGCGGACCCATTGTGTGCTGTCCGCATCAGAATGTCCGTTACGTTGCTCCGCTCCAAAAAATAGTGCATGTCCTATTTTTATCTAGTTTGCGGACAAGGATAGGCATTATTACAATGGATCCGCAAAAAAAAAAAAAACGGATCCGCAAAGAAAAGATGCCATACACAATTTGCGAAAAGCAAAACACATACGGTCGTGTGCATGTAGCCTCAGTCTGTGAAAAAAAAAAGTATTTTGCTGTGTTTTAGTGTTACTCTTTTAGGGTTTTGTGTGCTAGGGAGGGATTATTGTCAGTGTCTTTTGTCTGTGAAAAAAACAAACAAAGAAGAAAAAAAAAGTTTGGGGCTATGTTTTAGTGTTACTGTTTTAGGGTTTTGTGTGCTAGGGAGCGATTGTTTTCAGCATCTTTTGTCTGTGAAAAAAAGCAAAAAACAAAAACCCCCAAAAATATTTTGCGTGTTTTAGTGTTACTGTTTTAGGGTTTCGTGTGATATGGAGGGATTATTGTCAGCGTCTTTTGTCTGTGAAAAAAATAAAAATAAAAGTATTTTCCCGTCTGTTTTTGTGTCATTGTCTTAGGGTTTTGTGTCTATTTTATTTCATTTTTGCGGGGACTGACTGGTGCGTTCACTCAATGGGCTCCTGGCAAGGGTTATCGCCCAAAATCTTCTGCCCTTCAATATTGTGGACTGCAATCCATTCCGGCAGATGTCGGAGCAGGCCAAACCCAGATGGCATGTCCCCAGCCACCATTTCTTTGCCAGGACTGGCGTCCCTGCCCTACACCAGCACATTGTGCAGATTGTATCCCTGTCACTGGATCACGCTGTCAGCGACAGGGTGCATCTGACAATTGATGCCTGGACCAGCAGACATGGGCAGGGATGCTATATCAGCTTCACAGCCTATTGGGTGTCTCTCCGAGGTGCCGGGGAGGGATCATCAGGTGTGGTGGCATTTCAGTTTGTGGTGCCGCCCCAGGGTGTCCTGTCAGAACTATTGAGTATGAATAAAGTCCATAATTATAAGGCCTATATAAGTGTATGGACATGAGCCTAAGGGACAACCATTTTGTCTTATTTTAAGGCAGAGTGAATTCAGGATTTTTTTTACTCTGAAATTGCTAACCTAAGGTTTACGATATATACCAAAGTGTTTACCTAAGTCTGTTTTGTGAGAAGGAGATGTCCCAAGGTCTAATGAAATGTGATGGCCTAGATAAGACAATGTATTTGAATTCTGATGATTTTAGTAAATAGAAAGACTCTAATCTTTCTTTGTGATTTTTATATTAATCAATATAGGAGTAGATTGATTTTATATAATCAATTTTAATAGGTGTGCTGAATATATAGTATATATATAAGAGTATAGTCCTCATAGATATATTCAATTGTAAGATTAGAAATGAGGTATAAACTCCTCTGTCATGTTTAGAATCTGTCTCAGTGGAACACACAAATTAATTATTTCTTTCCTGGAATGGAAAAATGTGGACACAGGTGATCATGAACAAACCCTGTCTCATCCAAGAACAATGAATTGAGATAGCCATATTTATCTTGATTTAATCAAGTCTGGTCAAAAGACTTAAGGATACACAAGTTAGTTGACCAAGTAGAAAACTCATTGTCTCTTCAAGATCTTCTCAAGGTTTGTCTGAAACCTTAGATTACATTTTAGTGCTATTATATGAATAAGAGAAATAAATGAATGCTTCGATTTTTTTGTATGGAATACTAGTGCCATCTAGTGTTAGGGTAACAAAGATCTAGGGTATATTTTTCCCTAGAGGAAGGTTCTATTAATTATAAAGTGAGGTCACTAGTTAATGATAAAACTTGGCCAAGCCCTTTCTAAGATAGGATAAAAAGATGGTATGGGTTGACAGAAGGGATCGATCTGACTCTCTCTCTGAACATCATCTTGACCATCTTGCCAGTCATTGGAGGCAGCCATCTTAGAACCATTGAAACTGATTTCTGCTAGCTGACATTTTGGTATAGTATAACCTTACCTATATTTTATAGGATAATTAATTAATATAATACATATCTATAGATATATTCAATTAACCATACTTTGTGTATAGTATCTGTTTTGGAATAAGATTGGGGTGTACCTGCAGCATCATCCTGAAAATTAATCCAATACAGGGAGATTAAAAATATACTAGTGAAAACACGGTATTATCTCCAAGGAACTGAATTCAGTTCTAGACCAGTATGGTTGATAATATATATATATTTATATAGATAAAAGATAAACCAGATTTGGGTTTAATCGGACATTTGTCGGCTGAGAGAAATCAAGTATTAAATTGACTTTTAATATAAGTGAGGGGTATTATTATAAGAAGGCATAATTGTGTATATATAGATATATGTTCTCAATTATTTTTGTCTTTACCACTATTTTGCATATCATTGATTGAATTTTATTACCGCCAATTTTGTTATATATATTATTTTGCACTATAAATTGTATTAATAAATTACATATATATTTTGTCTATAACTGGGTTTTGTCTTCAATTCAACGCAGATCACGAGCTTGTTTTAGCTTGATATTTATGATAATAAGTTAGAATCTCCTTTATTACCGATTTTAATTTATTCACATAAATCATATAGACTGTCAATCGGAGACAGCATAAATATTCTGACATTAAATTGGAGGTCCCTACCGAGATCTGCTTGTAATAGAAACAAAATTTTGGGGTGCAAAATATATATTTGATAAAGTTATTGTGGTACTTGTAGTGCAACAAGTAAAAAAATGTCTGATAACAATGGCGAGGCTAGCCAAGGCATGCAGGCTGCTGCTGCAGTGGTAAAGACTGATATGCGTGATAGAAAGACTCAAGAATTAATTGAATATATTGTGTTGGGTCATATGCATGACAGGTTGGATATTAAGAGAGAGTTAAAAGATTGGAGGTTTGAATTGGAAAAGAAAGCTGTAGAATATGCAGATGATATCTGGTCTGATAAATCCCGGTTTGCTGATTATCTCTGTCACATTTCCCAAGCTAAACATAAGAAAGATAAGGATTCATTAATCCTTCAATCTTGGCCTGAATTTGTATATTTAGTTATTGAAATAGCAAAGCAATTAGAAAAAGCAAAATATAAAAATGTTGAACAAGCATATGAAATTGATAAATTTCAAAAAGATTTATCTGAAATGGAAAATAAGGCGGCCATGGTTTCTGGTGAATTAGCACAATGGTCTGCTAAATTATCAGAATATAATGACAGAGACAGTCAACAGCAAGAAGTTATTAGGACTCTGGAATGGAAATTAAGTCAGGCTACTAATGAATTGTCTAAATGTCAATTGTCTATGGTGGATCTAGATGAGGAATGTAAAAAGTTGTATAAGGACAATAGAAATTTACAAACAGAGTTAGATAACCGGGATCTTGACCCTCTTCAATTCAGACAGCCTAAGGATTCTAATAGAGTGCAGGTAAAATATTCCAGGGGGGAATTAGATGCAGAAAGTAAATATGACAACCCCTTTAATAGAGAAGAATTAATGGCTCTGAGAGAACATTCTCTTCCTAAATTAAGACCGATTTCACCTCCTAGGTCCTCTAAAAGTTCAGTACAGAGATCTTATCAACCCATGATAGACACTACTAAAGTGATCAAATTTCTCAAGGAAACTGTGGGTCAATTTGTAAAAAAGGGTTCACCCTCCATAATAAGTCATTTGGAAATATATGAGGAGGCCATGAAAACTTTACATTTAGAAAAGGACAGACAGAAACTTGAATTTATTACCTGGGTATTCGAACCAAAACACCGGTATTTCTTTAATTCCCTTAGAGATATGGGTAGGGATTCTTGGTCAGATGTGGTCGCAGAAATAAAAACTGAATTTGGTCCCTATAAGTCTGCTACTGCTGCAAGGAGGGCCTTATTTACCCTGAAATGTAGACATAATCAAAGTCCCAGGGAGTTTTTGTCAGTCCTCAAAAATGCCTATAGTTTATCTGAAAAAGATCCCAATTTTGAAGGTAGTGAATTCATCCAGTTATTTTATGACGCTTTGCCCAATAAAATAAAATTTATTTTGGCCAGGGATTACCATCCCAGAAAGACTCTGGATTGGTTACTCACTGAGAGTACAACTCTGTACGCTGCAATACAAAATTGTGATGAGTCTCCGGAAATAGCAGAAACTCACATAAAAAGAGATCAGGGAAAATTTGAAAGCCCTAAAAGAAGTTATGCTGATGTGTTAAAAACTCCTAGACCTTCCGAGCCAAATAAAATTCAGCCTAGGCCAGATGGGAATAAGGGTCCAAATGTTGCTGAAAAGAACCCAAACCACCAGAAGGAGTTTAGAAATAGACGGTTCCCTCCTTTTCAAAGATATCAGAATAATTATTATAGGGGATATCAACGTAGGCCAGAAAGGGCTCAAAGTGGTTCTGAGTCAGATGGTTCTGGGAGATCACAATCATATCGGTACCAAAATCAATCTCCCAAAGGTTATGGGAGAAAGAGAAGTAACCTATATGATCGAATGGATCAAATCCAAGATCAGTTTGGTATGTTGATGCAGCGGATGGAGGAATTGTCTAAAACAATCACTGCTAACCCTAAAAATCCTTTTTTAGGGGTAACCCCTCCTGTAGAGAATCCTCCCCAAATATAAAGGGGGAGAAGCAGGTAAGTATGTCAAATGTTGCAGAGGTTGATGACTTAAATGTATGTAAAGTGGAGCAATCTAATATAATTGTTCTTCCCTTTAAAAGGAATTTAACCCTTACAAAGCCACATGGCAAGGGGGAGGGGAAACCTGTTTGTTCTGTCTTACAGCACACAAAGTCTTCAGCTGCACAGAAGAAGACATGCGATCCTGCTCATAAAAAGAAGGAGGAGGAGTTGAGGACAAGTATAACTGCTGTGCAGGAAAACCATTTCAATAATCATTCCAAATATCTTTGTTCCATACAGGAAATAGATAATAGATATTATATGAAAGTTGAATTATTTGATAATTTCTCGCCAATAATAGCCTTGATAGATACAGGTAGCCAAGCAACTTTATTATCTGTAAAATACTTCCAACAATTGCAGGATGTATATTCTAACCGGTATAAGTTAAAAAGTTTTAATGCTAACCTGGTAAGTGTCTCAGGCAATGCCCTCAAGGTTTTAGGTAAAGCTTGGCTGGATTTTAAAGTAGGAAACAAAGTAATTAGCCATCCTACATTGATCGTGGATATGCCCATTGATAGATTAATTATTGGCATCGATTTCCTGAAAAGATTAAGTCCAGTTATTGATTTTGTTAATAAGGTGATATGGTCTCAAGTGAGGATGCCCATTAATTATGAACAATCACAATCCTATCACAATAGGCGTAACTGCCATGTGATAGAGGAAAGGCCGGATTCCATTGAGGTACATTTCCGAAATAACCAAGTCCCTGATGTCTCTTTCTTGCAAATCACTCCAAATTCCACTATAGGTGAACAGGAAGATAACACTATATGTGTATCTCCTGAACGAGTAAAAGATGTCTGTTTGGAAGGGGATGTTCTTACAATCCACCTACACCCAGAAACTACTGACCCTATTGGGTTTAATGGTCACGAACAATTCCTAGTGGGAATGGAAAAGGTGGATGATGAGATGTTCTTCCTAGTACAGGTGAATGACTTAGGAAGAACTAAGAGGGCTAAATTGGATTTGCGCCATGAAAACAGTTATATTAGTAGGGATCTACTAAATCAAGTGGCCAATTCTAAAGTGATTCGATATCCAAATCCACAAGATAATTGGATACATGACTTAGATAATGATTCTGACGATCATAATATAATTGCAAAATGTATATTAACCATTTCTATTGCAGGAAAATCGGCTACTCATTTATTCCTGGTGCTTGATGAACCCAGATATCCTATGTACATTGGCAACGATATTTTACATCGTTTTGCTATCCATGTGGATATAGTGAATTCCACATTGTGGACAAGATTAAAAGGGAATCCTGAAGGTTTTATGGATGAACATGAAGCACTCAAGTCATCCCAGATATTGCCTTATGCAGTCAGTGTATTAGTGCCACGAGATATAATCATCCCTCCAGGTACTAATAATTTCCTGTTACCCATTCAGGTGTCAAAAGGCCAAAAATTAAAGAATGGTGATGCATTGATATGCCTATCAAACAGAATGCAACAATTAGGTATTTCAGTAAATCATACCCCTATGGTGAATTTACAAACCTTTAAAACCCAAATAATTGTGAATAATGGTATGCCAAATGAAGTGCATTTGTCTAAAGACACTATCATTGGTATGGCATTAGATTCAGATTATTATACTTTTGGGTTTCAGAATATAATTATTGGCCTAATACCTGAATCGTATCTAACAGAAGAACAATTGGTTGAACAAACATTTTATTCTTCTCCTGAAGGATTGTTCACCATTAGTTCAGTATATCCTTTTAATCTTGAAGAAGGTACCTGTAAGGTAGAGGAATCCTCTCTTACCTTTGATCATACAATCAATGAGCAGGAAGCCCAGGAATATCATGAGTTTGCTGAAAAAGCAGGTAAGTCAAATCATGACCTCACTGACAGGTTGGAGGAAACCTATGAAATAGGTCAACCAGAGGTTTTTCCAGGGTTTATGGAAATGGTCCAGCAACAAATTTCATTAGCTGATGGATGCTCCAATGACCCAGAGCGACAACAACTAAAGGAAGTTCTCTTAGAATTCAAGGATATCTTTGCTAAAGATTCCTTTGATTGTGGTCTGACTGACATACACATTGCCAGGATCCAGACTGATCCTGAGGCACCTCCCGTTTATATCAAGCAATATCGTCTTCCACTAGCTTGTTACGACTCGCTAGCGGAAATAATCCAAAATCTCAAGGAGAGAGGTATTATAAGACCAGTGCACAGTTCTTATAACAATCCTATTCTTGGAATTCTTAAACCGAATGGTCAATGGCGTTTATGTGCTGATCTTCGTCAGCTAAATAAACGTGTATATATGTCCGGCTGGCCCGTGCCATATATAGACCAATGCTTGGTACAAATGCAAGGCGCCAGGATTTTTACCACCTTAGATTGCGCTCAGGGATATTGGACCATCAAAGTAAGCCCTGAAGATCAATACAAATTAGCCTTTACTTTTGGTAAAGAACAGTTTGCCTGGACTAGACTACCGTTTGGGTACATAAATTCAGGTCATGAATTTGCTGTATTTTTACATAAGGCTATGCCTGATGCCACAGAAAGAGGAAATTTAACTTATGTAGATGACATTTTGATGAAAAGTACTTCATTTGACCAGCATATTCAAGAAATTAGGCATGTACTGAATCAGTTGAAAGAGGCAGGTGTGAAAATTTCTTTACAGAAAGCCCAGTGGTGTCGAACTAAGGTAAATTTCCTTGGACATGAGGTTACCTGTGAAGGCCTGAATCCCCAGAAGAAAAAGGTGGAGGCTGTTATGAAATCTAAAACGCCTACCAACATTAGTGAATTAAGATCATTTCTGGGTATGATGAATTACTCCCGTAAATTCATTGATAACTATGCTGAGATTAGTAAACCATTGCTGACATTGTTAAAGAAAGGTGTACCCTGGACATGGGGGGAGGATCAGGAACAAGCTATGTCTGAGCTTAAAAAGAGACTCACCCAAGCCCCATGTCTAGCTTATCCCGAGGGGGGTAAACCCTTTTATCTGGAAACTGGTTTTACAAATCTTAGTATTAGTGCCATCCTATGCCAAAAACAGGATAAATTGCATAAAGTTATAGCTTATGCAAGTAAATCACTGTCACCAGTAGAAATAAAGTTTAGCAACTGTGAAAAAGCTTTACTAGCCACAGTCTGGGCGCTTCAAAACTTTAGAAGTTTTGTACAGGGTGAGAAAATCATTGTTGAAACGGCCCATCAACCCCTACAATATCTACAGAGTGATAAAATTAGGGATGGTAACTTGTCTAACAGCAGGATCACTGCTTGGACCTTGTCTTTACAAGGATGGCCGTTGGAAGTTCAGTATAAGCAAAATAGAAAGTGTCCAGTAGCCCAAGGACTTGCTGAACTGCATAATTGCGCTGCTAATTCTCAAACGGAAGAACTGATAGATGATTTTCTAGAGGAACAAAAATCTTCCCCTTACAAAGCGTATGAAGACGACTATTGCTCTCTACTCCCTTGTGCGTACATAGATGGTTGTGCTTACCACACCATTGTAGGGGACGAAAGAAAACTAGTGGCAGGAATTGGTATCACGTGGATAGATGGGTGCCCGAGTATTTCAATAGGTTATAGTATTGGTGCTAAGAGTAGCCAGGTAGCCGAATTAGCAGCTGTCTACCAAACCGTTAAAATTGCTATAGAGCACAATATAAAGGAATTCGTCATAGTTACCGATTCAAATTATGTGCGGAACAGTTTTGTAGAATATATGCCCACATGGAAGAGGAGTCATATGTTACGGTCCAATAACAAACCAGTGAAACACGCCAAGTTATTTTGTGCCATAGATGAGCTAGTCCGACATAATGATCTAACCATTTATTGGAAAAAGACTAAAGGTCATTCCAAAACCCATAATAAAGATAAAGAGGGTAATGACCTAGCTGACAAACTAGCCAAACAAGGAGCCATAAATGGTGATCATGTGAATATAGATAATCTACTAGAGATGATTCCCATTGACGCTATCACTAGACAACAGGCTAAGGCCCAAACTGAAAATAGTATAGTTCAATGGGGCCAAGAATCTTCTAGTGAGGATCTGATTAAAAGCCAGAAGGAAGATGTTATATTGGGAATCTTCTATAAATATATTGAGGATCCTAATAATAATCCCATATCGGAGGATAATTTTACCCAAAAAGAAGACCTCCGATTACTTATGAAATCCAAATCTCAATTTAGTATTCAGGATGGGTTATTAATGAGAACCTCTAAAAATGGTATTCAGCAGTGGGTAGTTCCTACTACATTTAGAGGTTTAATGTTACAGCATGCCCATGATGCACCTACAGCTGGTCATCGTGGAGAAAAGATTACATATGAGTCACTACGTGATTATGCCTACTGGCCTCATATGTTAAAGGATGTCCAGAGTTATTGTCAAGGTTGTTTGGTATGTGCGCAATTTCAACCGCAAGGTCCTAAACATCGTGCTCCACTTCAGAAGAAAGGTTTTTCATTACCATGGTCTGACATCCAAATTGATTTTATTGGTCCTGTTACCAGGTCATCCCGAGGAAATAAATACATGTTAACCGTCACTTGTGTGTTTACAAAATGGGTAGAGTGTTTACCGGCCCGCAATAACACAGCCGAGACCTGTGCATTTTTGTTGATTAACCATGTATTTTCCAGATTTGGGTTACCGTTAAGGATTGATTCAGACCGTGGATCACACTTTGTAAGTGAGGTAATGGCGAAGATGTGGAAGATGTTGGGTGTGAAGAGAAAATTACACATTGCCTATCGTCCAGCATCTAGCGGATCCGTTGAGCGCTATAACCAGTCTATTGTCAACATCCTTAAGAAATATGTTAAGGAGTCGGGTAAAGACTGGGATATAAGGTTAACATTAGTACTCATGGCCATTAGAGCTACTCCAAGTACGGCTACCCAGATGTCACCTTTTGAGCTGATGACAGGAAGAAGAATGGTACTTCCTCAACATCTGTTGTATCGCACATCAGATCATAACCTGATCAATGCAGCCACGACACATCAGTATGTGGAGGACCTTCGTAAGTATCTTCAACACGCGTTTGCTTTCGCGCAGAAGAATCTTGAGAAAGCCGCCGTAAGTAACAAAACTTATTATGACTTAAAAACGACCAAAAAAGAATATGAGGTAGGAGATAGAGTGTATCTCTATAACTTTGCCCGGGATCGGGTAAAAGAAAGAAAATTTCTCCCATCATGGAAAGGTCCGTATGATGTAATTGATAAAATATCACCTGTAGTTTATAAGGTGAAAATTAATACCAAAGATGGTTTCATCGAGAAATGGGTCCATGTAAATCAATTGCGAGTATGTCATCCAAGATCAGAACTGAGAATCATAGAAGATGACGCTGAATAAGAGAATGAATAAGGATGCGTTAATCTGATTTCTCTCAGTTCACAGATGTTCCAATTCTGGGGTTTCCATATAAAGCATTTTACATAGCAACGCTAGGGAAACTGTATATCTCAAAAGAAAAAATAAATAAATATATATATATATATATATATACTGTACTCATACTTTCATTTTCCTTTATAGAAAAAGGACGGGCGGAACCAGACGTGATTCCTGGCGATGATGATGACAACAAAGATACAGATATCGTGCAGATGGTGTTGATTCAAGAAGGTCCAATTAAAGACGGAACTAATCATCAACCCGAATTTACAGTCGTGTTTCAGATGTCCCAGGATTGTGAATGATGGCTAAGAAGATTATATTTCAAGAATCTTTGCGAAACTGGATCCAAGGACATTCATTGGATGAAGATACCGGATATCACCATTTTAGCTTTGGAAAGGAACCAAATTGGTACATTATGCATGAGAACAAAGTCACCGCAATAATGGCATGATTGGTGCCAAGTTTTGCATTTTTCTCAGATGCTAAAACCATTGGACACAGAATCTCTGTGATAATATACTTTTCCAGGATTGACGTTATGATGCGATAAAAGACTCAGATACAATATTGATGAACATGAAAATTCTTCTGACCTTCTCCCAGTTAGGTCTTAAGGGGATCCTTGACTAACGTGGGAAGAAGGGGGGGGATTTGTCAGAACTATTGAGTATGAATAAAGTCCATAATTATAAGGCCTATATAAGTGTATGGACATGAGCCTAAGGGACAACCATTTTGTCTTATTTTAAGGCAGAGTGAATTCAGGATTTTTTTTACTCTGAAATTGCTAACCTAAGGTTTACGATATATACCAAAGTGTTTACCTAAGTCTGTTTTGTGAGAAGGAGATGTCCCAAGGTCTAATGAAATGTGATGGCCTAGATAAGACAATGTATTTGAATTCTGATGATTTTAGTAAATAGAAAGACTCTAATCTTTCTTTGTGATTTTTATATTAATCAATATAGGAGTAGATTGATTTTATATAATCAATTTTAATAGGTGTGCTGAATATATAGTATATATATAAGAGTATAGTCCTCATAGATATATTCAATTGTAAGATTAGAAATGAGGTATAAACTCCTCTGTCATGTTTAGAATCTGTCTCAGTGGAACACACAAATTAATTATTTCTTTCCTGGAATGGAAAAATGTGGACACAGGTGATCATGAACAAACCCTGTCTCATCCAAGAACAATGAATTGAGATAGCCATATTTATCTTGATTTAATCAAGTCTGGTCAAAAGACTTAAGGATACACAAGTTAGTTGACCAAGTAGAAAACTCATTGTCTCTTCAAGATCTTCTCAAGGTTTGTCTGAAACCTTAGATTACATTTTAGTGCTATTATATGAATAAGAGAAATAAATGAATGCTTCGATTTTTTTGTATGGAATACTAGTGCCATCTAGTGTTAGGGTAACAAAGATCTAGGGTATATTTTTCCCTAGAGGAAGGTTCTATTAATTATAAAGTGAGGTCACTAGTTAATGATAAAACTTGGCCAAGCCCTTTCTAAGATAGGATAAAAAGATGGTATGGGTTGACAGAAGGGATCGATCTGACTCTCTCTCTGAACATCATCTTGACCATCTTGCCAGTCATTGGAGGCAGCCATCTTAGAACCATTGAAACTGATTTCTGCTAGCTGACATTTTGGTATAGTATAACCTTACCTATATTTTATAGGATAATTAATTAATATAATACATATCTATAGATATATTCAATTAACCATACTTTGTGTATAGTATCTGTTTTGGAATAAGATTGGGGTGTACCTGCAGCATCATCCTGAAAATTAATCCAATACAGGGAGATTAAAAATATACTAGTGAAAACACAGTATTATCTCCAAGGAACTGAATTCAGTTCTAGACCAGTATGGTTGATAATATATATATATTTATATAGATAAAAGATAAACCAGATTTGGGTTTAATCGGACATTTGTCGGCTGAGAGAAATCAAGTATTAAATTGACTTTTAATATAAGTGAGGGGTATTATTATAAGAAGGCATAATTGTGTATATATAGATATATGTTCTCAATTATTTTTGTCTTTACCACTATTTTGCATATCATTGATTGAATTTTATTACCGCCAATTTTGTTATATATATTATTTTGCACTATAAATTGTATTAATAAATTACATATATATTTTGTCTATAACTGGGTTTTGTCTTCAATTCAACGCAGATCACGAGCTTGTTTTAGCTTGATATTTATGATAATAAGTTAGAATCTCCTTTATTACCGATTTTAATTTATTCACATAAATCATATAGACTGTCAATCGGAGACAGCATAAATATTCTGACAGTCCAGGGGAGAACTGCTGCTCTCCCTCAAGCCACTGTCTCCACCGCTGCTGAGTGCTGAGCCCCCCAGCAAGTGTCCCTGTAGCTACACAAGTGTGGGACACGTCCGCTGCCAGGTCGTGCTCCAGCTTGTGAGCTTAGAGGAACAGAGACACACTGGACCTGATGTTCTGTCTTCCCTCCAGGCTCAGATTCACAAGTGGATGACACCCCGAAGGCTCCAGGCAGGTATGATTGTCTGTGACAATGGCAGCAACCTCATCGCTGCTCTCCATGCTGGCAGTCTAACACACGTGCCCTGCATGGCACATGTCCTCAACCTTTTGGTAAAGAAATTCCTACACACATACCCAATGTTGAGTGATATTGTGCAGGGTACAGAGGATTGCCAGCCACTTCCAACGCTCCCCAAACGCCACCATGTCCCTGTCCAAACTGCAGCAGGACAGCAGTCTGCCACCTAACAGGCTGATTGTGGACAGCGTGACGTGGTGGAACTCCACCCTCCACATGCTGGAGAGGTTGTGGGAGCAGCGACGGATGGCGAAAGAGTACCTGCTGGACCAAGGCACTTCCGGGCCTCTCCCCTACATCACCAATGGGAAGTGGGGGCAGATACACCAGTTCTGCCACGTGTTGGCCCCATTCAAGCAGGCAGCCAAGATGGTCAGCGGGGAGCTTGTCGGCCTCAATGACGTGCTCCCCATAGTGTTAATGCTGGACAGGACACTAGAACGCCTGTTCGATGCTGGGGAGAGTGCCTTGGTGGAACAAGAAGAACAACACTGCTCTACCAAGACCAGGCCCAGGACGAGGAAAAATTGTTGAGGAGTTTGCTGATGTCCAGGAGTCTGGTCCTGGTCTGGAGGGAGAGCCGGTGCTAGGAACACCGTTAGTCAGGGGGTAGGGTTACTACCACAGGGAGCTGCAGCAGCAGGAGGACCAAGATGTCATGGTCCCGGGCAGCCAAGACGAGTCACAGTGGGCTGTCCTCTTCCCCATGGCTTCTGCGAAGCTTCCAGAGGAACCTGTGGATCAGGAAAGTAAAGGCGAGGGATGATTTTTGGTTGGCCACCCTTTTAGACCCTCAATGCAAGTGGAAACTGGAGCAGTTTATCCCAGCCAGCCGGAGGGATTCCCATATGCAGAACCGGTGGGCCTGTCTGCTCCTCTGGCTGGAGCAGGCAAACCCTCAACCTCACTCTCCAGTTCTCCCCACTTATCTCACCCAGCAGGTGGCTGGCCCAAAGCAGCTCCAGCCGAGTTGGTGATCTTATGGGTGAGGACAGTCTGCGTGATCCAATAGCAGCAGCAGCAACAGCAGTCACCACCAGCGGCTGGTGGCAGACTACATGGGTTCCATCGGTGCTTCCGTCAGCATGAGCACCGAAGACCTCATGGAGTACTGGGTTGCCAGGCTGGACACTTGCCGTGAGCTTGCTCAGTATGCTCAGGAAGTACTCTCTTGTCCCCCTCCAGCGTACTGTCTGAGCAGACATTCAGCACGGCAGGTGGGGTGGTCACCAACAAGTGGACCCATCTGTCCACAGACTCTGTGGAAAGACTGCCATTTATCAAAATTAATGAGTCCTGGATCGGCAGCAACTTTTTGGCCCCCACCCTCGGTTCAGGGCACTGAAGGGTCCCTTGTCAATCCCTCTCCTTGGCTCTCCCTCCCAAACATTGTTGTTTTTTAACTTCTGCATATATTTCTGGATGAATGTATTTATTGATGATTTTATTTATGTATTTATTTATTGATGCCTTTTTTATATATTTCTGTGTTGATTATTTAATTTTTGTATTTATTTATTGATGCAGTTATTTAAGTATTTATTTATTGATGACTTTCTTAACCGTTTTTTTTTTTTTTTGCCCTGTAAGACACACCGGCCCATAAGACACACCTAGGTTTTTGAGGAGGAAAATAAGAAAGAAAAAAAATTTTGATCCAAAAGGTGTGCTTTTGGTGGGCTTTTAACTAATGGTAGCCTGTAAATGACACTATTATGGGGGATCTGTGAATGACACTGTTATGGGGGATCTGTGGATGACACTGTTATGGGAGATCTGTGGATGACACTGTTATGGGGGATCTGTGGAGGGGCACTGTTATGGGGGATCTGTGGATGACACTGTTATGGGAGATCTGTGGATGACACTGTTATGGGGGATCTGTGGAGGGGCACTGTTATGGGGGATCTGTGGATGACACTGTTATGGGAGATCTGTGGATGACACTGTTATGGGGGATCTGTGGAGGGGCACTGTTATGGGGGATCTGTGGATGACACTATTATGGGGGATCTGTGGCTTACACTGTTACGGGGGTCTGTGGATGGCACTGTTATGGGCATCTGTGGATGGCACTGTTATGGGGGCTTCTGTAAATGGCATGACACTGCTATGGGGGGATCTGTGGATGACAGATAAATAACACCTTATGCTACCAGTGTCTCTGTGTATTGTGAATGACCCCCAATACAGGGGGTGGGGGCAGGAATCTACACTAGTTATGTAATGTCAGCGGAGCCCCGTGCAGTCATTGTATTCTATTGCATTGAGCCCTGCTGACTGTACTAATCATATCTAACTGCAGGCAATGTTTAACTATAGAATATCTTCAATCCAGCAGCCTGTACTTACGTCCGTAGCAGGTAGCAGGCAGGAAGCAGGAGACTGGGCGGGAGGGCGGGCACTGGCAGCACAACTCACTACGTCGCGTGCCCACGCCGCCTGTTTCATTCATAAAGTGGGTGGAGCAGGCGCGTGACATAGTGAGTTGCGCTGCCAGTGCTTGCCCGCCCAGCCTCCTGCCTCCTGCCTGCTACAGACGTAAGGACAGTCTGCTAGATTGAAGATATTCTATAGTTAAACATTGCCTGCGGTTAGATACGATTAGTACAGTGAGCGGGGCCCTGTGCAATAGAATACAATGACTGCACCAGTCTCTGCTGCCATTACAAAACTAGATGCCGGCCCCAGCCCCTCCTCCCTCCTCGCTGATACACCTCCGACCGCGCTGTGCAGAATGCGGTCGGCGGTGTATCAGTGTAAACGGCAGCATTCCCATAAGATGCACTGCGATTTCCCCCCCACTTTTTTTTGGGGGGAAGTGTGTCTTGTAGGGTGAAAAATATGGTATATATTTCTATATTGATGAATTTATTTATGTATTTATTTATTGATGACGTTATTTATATATTTCTCTATTGTTTAATTTATTTATGTATTTATTTGGCAAATATTTTTTTTTATCAATTGATGAGTTTATTTATCTATTTATTTATTTATTTTTTATTCATTCAATTAACTATATACATATATATATATATATATATATATCTATATATATATATATATATATATATACATACACTCACCTAAATAATTATTAGGAACACCATACTAATACGGTGCTGGACCCCCTTTTGCCTTCAGAACTGCCTTAATTCTACGTGGCATTGATTCAACAAGGTGCTGATAGCATTCTTTAGAAATGTTGGCCCATATTGATAGGATAGCATCTTGCAGTTGATGGAGATTTGAGGGATGCACATCCAGGGCACGAAGCTCCCGTTCTACCACATCCCAAAGATGCTCTATTGGGTTGAGATCTGGTGACTGTGGGGGCTATTTTAGTACAGTGAACGCATTGTCATGTTCAAGAAACCAATTTAAAATGATTCAAGCTTTGTGACATGGTGCATTATCCTGCTGGAAGTAGCCATCAGATGATGGATACATGTTCTCATTCTGTTTACGCCAAATTCAGACTCTACCATTTGAATGTCTCCACAGAAATCGAGACTCATCAGACCAGGCAACATTTTTCCAGTCTTCAACAGTCCAATTTTGGTGAGCTCGTGCAAATTGTAGCCTCTTTTTCCTATTTGTAGTGGAGATGAGTGGTACCCGGTGGGGTCTTCTGCTGTTGTAGCCCATCCGCCTCAAGGTTGTGCGTGTTGTGGCTTCACAAATGCTTTGCTGCATACCTCGGTTGTAACGAGTGGTTATTTCAGTCAACGTTGCTCTTCTATCAGCTTGAATCAGTCGGCCCATTCTCCTCTGACCTCTAGCATCAACAAGGCATTTTTGCCCACAGGACTGCCGCATACTGGATGTTTTTCCCTTTTCACACCATTCTTTGTAAACCCTAGAAGTGGTTGTGCGTGAAAATCCCAGTAACTGAGCAGATTGTGAAATACTCAGATCGGCACGTCTGCCACCAACAACCATGCCACGCTCAAAATTGCTTAAATCACCTTTCTTTCCCATTCTGACATTCAGTTTGGAGTTCAGGAGATTGTCTTGACCAGGACCACAACCCTACATGCATTGAAGCAACTGCCATGTGATTGGTTGACTAGATAATCACATTAATGAGAAATAGAACAGGTGTTCCTAATAATTCTTTAGGTGAGTATTTATACACACTATACATTAAGCCCGTTAAAATAACGGGCGCTAGAACAGTAGTGCATAAACATTAGAAGGAACAGTCGATCTTAAATGGCAAGGGAACTTGACCATATTGGCTTTTTAACAAGAAAACTATCACAAAAAACAATAGGGGCCACATAAAGCAATATACAACCTATAATACGTGATGTGTTAGCCCAAGTAATAAATCATCACCGAACAATTAATATAAATATACGTTTATTGATGTCAACATTTAAAAATCAATATACATGATAGATACAAGTTATGGTCCATAAAATCCATGGGGGAACAAATAACAAGTGAGGGGACAAAAATACCTGGGAAGGGGAGGCAAACTGGCACTGCACAGTATATCAATATATGACTATATAAAGTACTAACATTAAGGCATATAAAATCTTGAAGTCAGACCGCATATATGGAATTATACACAAGTAAAGTGCAAGTGCATTGCCCTAATGTAGCAACATTACATAGTAACATTAATAAAACAGGCAGACACCAAGCTACCCACCTTCCTAATGCCCCCTCACTTACCCTACGCGTATCGCCACCAGGCTTCGTCAGGGGAATAAGGCTGAATAAGCCTTTAACTGCGAGGTTTGGCAACACCCAGGTGTTAGTGTACAACAGCCCGCAACAGACTTCACCAGGAAGGGGCTGACAGGCACCAGGGAGCACTTGCACGGTCATCCAGCTGAGCAGAGTTTGCAGTCTGATTTGAAGGCAATATGTGTTTTAGAGTTACATAGAACTGACGGTAAACTTACCCCACAAAACGAATGCAGCTGTGCTTCATCTTTCTGGATTTGACATAGAAAGTCAGATCCTGTAGGTTCAAGAAAAACATACAGTAATCCGGTCCTATACAATGTAGTTGTCTGGAGGGGGAGAAGATTTCAGGGCTTCCTGGGAGAGATGGGGTAGATAGATAGATTATAGCATGATGGGAAGCATGTATATATCTATCTACCCCATCTCTCCCTGGAAGCCCTGCATTCTTCTCCCCCTCCAGACTTCGGCATTTTCTAGGACCGGATTACTGTATGTTTTTCATGAACCTAAACAATATAAATGTCTGTGTCAAGTCCACAAAGATGAGGCCAAGCTGCATTTGTTTTGTGGGGTAAATGTAACGGCAGTTCCATCTAACTCGAGAACATATGGTGCCTTTAAAACAGACTGCAAACTCTGCTCTGCTGGATGACAGTGTAAGTTCTCCCCGGTGCCTATCAGCCCCTTCCTGGTGAAGTCTACCCTGGGCTGGGTGATACTACCCCCCGTATGTAGCCATGCCTCACAGTTAAAGGCTTATTCTGCAGCATAACCTGCGATTGATTATCTGGGCTGCTCACTGGAGGCAGCTGTTGAGGACCCCGCCAGCAGCCAGGGGCCGTGACTGAGTCATCACCGAGGGGAGGGGAACTGATCCCGGCAGAATAAAATACAATCGTGCTTCATTTACCCAAAAACTTTTAAGTTTTTTTATTTATTTCATTTTATATGTTATAATTTTGCTTTACTTGGGTTTTGGGCCGCCCTGGTGTGGTTCTTACTTAAACTAGGTGGAGACTGCATGTGGGCTTCCCTTGTCAAAAGGTCTTGCGCAGATAACATTGTACAGGACTGATTGAGGTACCTAATTAAATTGTAATATTTTATTATTTTCTTGTTTGTTTTAATCAGGATATAAATCACAGAGAAAATGCACCAAACAGATATGCCACTGACTATACTAGCTTGCCATACAAGCAGATATTAAAAGCTGAGACTTTTGCCAATATATTCCTGTTAGGAACATATTGGAACCCATCATGCGATATGTTCCTGACAGGAATATATTGGCAAAAGTCTCAGCGTTTAATATCTTCTTGTATGGCTAGCTAGTATAGTCAGTGGCATATCCGTTTGGTGCATTTGTTCTGTGATTTATATTATATTTTCATCCACACAATGCTCCGTTTTGTGTAGGATGCCTTTGTGGTGCATGTGGACCGCGGCGGCATCCTCCATTGTACGCATTTTTTGCTGGGGATGGTCGTTTGCTGCGGTCCACATGCGGTGGGACTGCTCCCCCAATGAAAAACACGCTACAGTGTTAGGGGTTTGAGCAGTTCCCCCATATTTGCCACTAAATTTCTGTGATTTTGTTTAATCAGGATATAGGTTCGAACATGGTGGTGAACAGGATGCCTGACTTCCATGTTGACCTATCCACATTTTTGGGTGTGACTGGCATCATACTCATCTGTGTGATAATCCGGTTATGGGAATGGAGCGTTATTGCCACATGTATATATCTATATATAAATTTACATTTTATATGACTTCTTGAAAAATATGTAATGATGATAATTTGCACATGCAATTTTTATATAATCACAGCTTTCTACTTATTTTTCAACAGGACAATGACCCTAAACACACCTCCAGGCTGTGTAAGGGCTATTTGACCATGAAGGGGAGTGATGGGGTGCTGCACCAGATGACCTGGCCTCCACAGTCACCAGACCTGAACCCAATTGAGATGGGAGATGGTTTGGGGTGAGCTGGACTGCAGAGTGAAGGCAAAAGGGCCAACAAGTGCTAAGCATCTCTGGGAACTCCTTCAAGACTGTTGGAAGACCATTTCAGGTGACTACCTCTTGAAGCTCATCAAGAGAATGCCAAGAGTGTGCAAACCAGTAATCAAAGTAAAAGGTGGCTACTTTGAAGAACCTAGAATATGACATATTTTCAGTTGTTTCATACTTTTTTTTATAAGTATATATTTCCACATGTGTTAATTCATAGTTTTGATGCCTTCAGTGTGAATCTACAATTTTCATAGTCATGAAAATAAAGAAAACTCTTTGAATGAGAAGGTGTGTCCAAACTTTTGGTCTGTACTGTATATAGCAATAAAGCGAATATTCAAAAAAATAAATAAATATAGAGCAAAATTCACAAACACTACTACTCCTAAAGTCAAGTATATTGCAGCCTTATTATTGGCCCACAAGCTAGAATCAGGGAGGTATCATGTGTACTGATTAAAAAATAAATAAAATAAAAATAAAAATAAGACAATTTTTTTTCGAATATTCGAAATTACGAATATATATAACAATATTCGAAATTTTCGAGAATTTCCAAAGTACCTATATTCGCAATAAAAATAAAAAATTCGAATATTCGTGATCAACACTAGTTAGAAAGTTCACACAACAAAAAAAAAATAAGTCACCTTACACTATTGGTGTCAGTTCACATCATGCAGGCTTTTCTGCCAACAAGAGACCATGAGCAGGCTTTAGACAGCCTGTTTCCCCTCACATAGGTCTCAGCCCTCCACCCCGGCACAAGCCTCAGATCCCAATACAGAGATCTCTGTATGAACCCAGCTGTCTTTTAAAGGCAGCTAGGTGTTAACAAAAACCCAGACCAGCACCTGCGATCCAGTCCAGTGTTTGACCTTACCTGACTGCTAATTAGTCCAGCAGCACACTGGGAGGAAAATATCTGCCTCCACATACAATTCCCTTAAGGCTAGGTCTACACGATGACATTTGTTGCGCAACATTTTGTCGCACGACAATATTTATAATGATAGTCTATGGTGTTGCACTGCGACATGCTGCGAAAGCGACGCAACAGTCGCAAAAAATCCATTCGAAATTGATTTTTCTGCGATTGTTGTGTCGCAATCGCAGTATGTCGCATTGGGACACCATAGACACCATATCATTACAAAAATTGTTGCGCGACTTTGGTGCGACAAATTTTGCAGTGTAGTTGTGCCCTATCTGTCCCGCGACTTATAGTCATCGTGTAGACCTAGCCTTACTGTATCACATACCCCCCCTTTTTTCAACCTTGAGAGGGTGAACACATGCATAAACAGTACACCCGGGACAGTGCCTCCGCATTTCCCTGCAACTGGCCTGCTCTGTGCTCCACCGTGAACTCAAAGTTCTGCAGTGACCAGAGCTATCTGGTGACCCAGGACTTCCTCTCTTTGTCCAGGTGGTGACAGGCCACGGCCAACCCTGCATCGCTTCTTCAGAGATCACTTGTCGCCAAGACACAGGCAGCCGGTACAGCTTTAACCAGACTTTTGTCTAGGGCTCAGTGACAATATCACGGTGGGTTACGAAAGGGCATTCATGGAGGTCAGAGAACACATTTGTGTTCCTACTAACAAACTCCCTGGCCCCCTGAGTCTGTTCAGCAGTAAAAGCTGTCAGTATTCTTTTCTGTGGCAGCAGCTTTCCCTGTAGCACAGGGAACGGAATCTCTTCCCCTAGATAAACAAGCTGTGGGCTGTTCTCAGTACATGTCTCCCTAACCATCCAAGGTTTTAGTAAATTGACATGGTAGACCTGCCTCCGCTTTTTCCGACCTTGCTGGCGTACCTTGCAATTTGTGTCTCCAACTTTCTCTGATGTTTTGTAGGGCCTTTGCCACCTAGCGAGGAACTTACTATCGACAATAGGCCCAAAAACCAAAATCGGATCTCCCCGGCTGCAGTTAAGAACCCCGGATGCTCGATTACGGGCCCGATTCTGGGCTGGCTGAGCTATTTTCCTATGCACCCCACCTATCCTATTCAGTGGAATTGTCTCCCCCTCACCCACCGGACCTACAGTAGGCCCCACCGCCTTAGGTTTCTGGTGTTCTAACACCTCAACTGGGCCAGGCCTTGCTACTGGAGCTTTCCCTTTTTCAGTATGTACAATGGCCGGCCACAGGGCTGGGAACAACGAAAAGTCTCTTCCTGGTATCACTTTATAGTGCATGCTGGTGGTTACGGCCACCTCAAAGATCCGCCGGCCGGCACACGTGCTTAGGGACATCAGAGCAGTGTACGGTTGTGTGTGATGACCTTACAGCATAGGCAGGTTTTTGTTCCACATTTAAAACTGCCTTTTTGGTCTGGCTTATCTCTTTCTGCAGTTTTTTCATGTTGTCTTGGTTTGCTGGGGGCTAGCATGTTTTTCATAGTGGGGGCTCTTCTGTGAATAATTCTTGGTTGTGTTGAAAGGTATTTATTGAGGTAAGGGTCTTGTTGTAAAATATGCCAGTGCTTGGCTAGTATTGAGCGGATGGTTTTATTGGATGTGTTGTATTGGGTGATTAGGCTTAAGTGCATCTCTGATTTTTGTTCGTTCTTAGTGCTTTTTTTGTAGGCAGGTTTTTTGTGATATTTGTGCGGTTTTTTTGTATGCGTCCTTTATTAGTTTTTTAGGGTACCCTTTTTCATTGAATTTTTTTGTATTATTTTTGCTTGTAAAATGAAATCTTCCCCTTGTGTGCAGTTCCATCTGATTCGTTTATATTGGCTGTAGGGGATGTTTTTGAGCCATTTTTTATGATGGAAGCTTGTGAAATGTATGTAACTGTTCGTATCAACTGTTTTGAAGTATGTTTTGGTTGTCAGATGGTTATTAGTACTGGTGATTGTGATGTCGAGAAAATCTATTGTTGTCTTGTTAAAATTTGGGGTGAAAGAGATGCCCCAGTCTGTGGTGTTTAGCTGGGTGCAGAAATCTTGGGCTTGTTTATAACTACCGTCCCAGATGATGAACAGGTCATCTATATATCTCCTATAGTAGATGATGTGTTTGTTTGGTTTGGAGATGTTTAAGATGTGTTCCTTCTCGAATTCGCCCATAAAGAGATTTGCGAACGACGGTGCTACCTTCGTCCCCATCACGGTCCCCCTGCGCTGGTGGTATGTGGTGTGGTTATAAATAAAAAAAATATTTTCTAGGATGAATTTTAGACTTTCTAAAAGGAAGGTTATCTGTTGTGGTTTTAATGTTTTGTTGTTTGATAATACTTGATTTATACACTTTATCCCTAGCTCGTGTTGTATGTTTGAATATAAAGCAGTGACGTCCATAGTGAACAGGGCTTATGTGTCTTTGTATGGGAGGTTACTTAGTTCGCGGATGAGTTGACAGGAGTCGTGTAAATAGCTGGGGAGTGTGCGGACATATGGTTGTAGGAAAAGGTCTAGATAATGGGACAGGTTGCTGGTAGCTGATTTTGTGTTGGATACAATTGGTCTGCCTGGAGGTTTTTCTGTATTTTTGTGGATTTTTGGAAGGTGATAGAAGTATGGTATACATGGGGATTTTGGTGTTAGGAAGTTTTTTTCTTTCTTATTTATGAGCAGCTGCTCATATGCATTTTTGATTCTGGTGGCCAATTCCTTGTTTAGGGCTGGGAAGGGATTTCCTTGGACTATCTCATAGTAAATTGGGTCTTTTAAGATGTTTTGTGCCTCTTTTTCGTAATCTGTATAGTTTTGCAGAACAATGCTACCTCCTTTGTCGGCTGGACGGATTATTATCTTGGTGTTTTCTTTTAGTTTTTTCAGGGCCGTCTTTTCTTGGCTGTTTAGATTCTCTCTAAGTGTAGATTTTTTTGTTTTTGTTTTTACAGTCATCTTTTTTATATCTGTTGATATCATGTCGAAGAAGGTTGGTATAAAATGTCCCTAACTTTGTAGGGGGAAGAAATTTGACTTTGGGTGAACTTCCTGATGTGTGTAGATCTAGGGGTCGTTGGTGGTTTCAGGGTTTGGTAGCGGGGTTTCTGTGTTCCTTGTGTTCTGGGATTCAAAGTGTCTTTTTATTGTTAGATTTTTTCTGAATTTTTGTATATCTAAGTATAGTTCAAAAGGGTCGACCGGATTGTAGGGACAGAAAGAGAGTCCTTTCTGTAGTAGTCTATGTTCAGGTGTGGAAAGGGTATGTGATGAAAGGTTGAATATTTTAACTGTGGTTGTTTGGTGCTTTTTTTTTGGGGGGGGGGGGGGTGGTATTTTCTTCAGAGGAGGGTTTTTCTTTTTCTGCTGGATCTAGAATGACTTTCCTTTTTTGTTGTTTGCCTCCCCTGCATCCTCGTGTTCTAACTTTCTTTTTCCAGGGTTGGGTTTGTAGTACTGTGTCATGAGGGATGGGGTGATTTTTTTTTTTTTTTGGGGGGTCTCTGGTTTGGTTAGTGTATGTGTGTGAAGTGGGGTTCTGGCAGAGCCTAAAAAAGGAATCAGGGCAGTGGCTCCCGGGGTGGTGTTGTCAATGATGGTATGGCCAGATGTGCTGATGATATCGTATGATGATGTTTCGTGTACCGTTATGTTGGTAATTGTGGTGTCTAATAGAAGATTGGTTTCTTCAATAGCTGGGTTTGTAGTGTATGGTTCTTTTTTGTTGGTTGGGTTGTCGCAAAAGCTGCTTGTTTCATCAGGTGGATTGCTTAGGAGAGGGGGTACACTTATATTATCAGGGGGAATCCTGGGTGGTATATTGTGTTTGGATTTGAAATCGAGATATTTTGTTCTAAGGGCTCTGAATTTCGTTAGAAATTCATCAGGGGATAAGTGGCCAGTAGTGTCAGGTGGCATGGAGGGTGTGGGTGTTCTACAGTTGTTTGTCTTGGAATGGTGGGGTGCAGGCTCGGCAGATGAGGGATTGAGTGGTGGTATCTAATCCTAGGAGAGGTGTTGGTATTAGGGGTGGTGGTAGTTGTGGTACCGTCCTGGTGGTGTTAGTCGGTTGGGTCGGGTTGGTGTATGTATAACGCGGGTCTCTTTTTGAGGTATGTATGCTGGCTGGCTTCCTAAGAGTCTGGTTGTTTGGTTTTTTATAGTGATTGTTTGTAAATGACCGAGTTTTTGTGTTGTATGGTGCTGTGGTCCTAGGGTTCTGTTGATTAGTTTCTAGTGGCATATTGCTACTGGTGGGTATAGCGGCTATATCTTGTGGCTCTTCAGAGATATTATAGTTTTTGTTTTTGGGGAGTCTGTATCTGTTTTTCTCCTTGTCCGCTCTATCTCTTTGTAGTTTCTTGGCTTTGTTGGCTATGATGTTCTGCTCATTGTAGTATATTCTATTTGTGAGGTTATGGTTTATCATTGGAAATTCCGGATGGGATATGAAGTCTTGTAGTTTTTTCATTTTCTCATCTATTTTATGAGTGTGGTGGTCGGCCAGGGTTTTTATTTTATTTGTGATGATTTTCATTAGGCCTGCTGCGCATTGGTCAAGGTAATCATTCCATTCATAAACAAAATTTTTGTCATCGGGAAAGGTAGGGGGGATATCTATTCTGAGGCCCCTCGGGGCTATGTTTTCTTGCAGATAGATATTTAGAAACATAATGTCCAGGGAATGGAAAAGTTCAGATTTTAGGTTATCTTCCAGGTGATTAAAAAGTTCACACATATATTTTGTGTCGTCAGGGGAAAAAGAATGTACATTGTCAGTTTCACCTGCTGGTGTCTCCTGTTGATAACAGTCTTTCTTTGTGGTATAACAGGATACTAAGGATATTCGTTGTTGAATCCTTTGTGGGAAGTAGTCCATTTTCTAGGTGTTGTTGTATTTTTCCACTGGCTGCTGGGCTTCCTCTCTGCTTCTTAGGACAGTATATGTCTTCCGGTTACTGTATGTGTCCACACCGTCCCGGTTGTAGTATAAAGGAAAGGAGAGAAAAAGAGACAGGAGGCCGCGAAAAAGAGACAGGAGGTTGGCTATACACAACAACATACGGTAAGCGCTTCTTGTATACAGTGAACTAAGACCGTAAATACAGCCACACACACGAGGCGCGGCCTCCTGTCTCTTTTTCTCTCCTTTCCTTTATCATGCCTTGTTACCACTGTGCAGGCTGGTGGTGGTTGTGTAATGGTGTGGGGGATGTTTTCTGGGCACATTTTAGGCCCCTTAGTGCCAATTGGCCATCGTTTAAATGCCACGGGCTACCTGAGCATTGTTTCTGACCATGTCTATCCCTTCATGACCACCATGTACCCATCCTCTGATGGCTACTTCAAGCAGGATAATGCACCATGTCACAAAGCTCGAATAATTTCAAATTGGTTTCTTGAACATGACAATGAGTTCACTGTACTAAAATGGCCCCCACAGTCACCAGATCTCAACCCAATAGAGCATCTTTGGGATGTGGTGGAACGGGAGCTTCGTGCCCTGGATGTGCATACCTCAAATCTCCATCAACTGCAAGATGCTATCCTATCAATATGGGCCAATATTTCTAAATAATGCTATCAGCACCTTGTTGAATCAATGCCACGTAGAATTAAGGCAGTTTTGAAGGCAAAAGGGGGTCAAACACCGTATTAGTACGGTGTTCCTAATAATTCTTTAGGTTTGTGTGTGTATATATATATATATATATATATATATGTATTCTATTAAGACAAAGAACCTGCTGCTGTCAGAGATATATAAGTTTATTTTTGGTGTTGTTGCAGTCTGGCGGGGGCCCATTCCTGTGAACATATTCCTGCTACAAACAAAGAACTGTCTCCAGTCTGTTATGGCTGAGTTTGGCCCAGCTATGTGTAGGCCTTATACTACCCTGTTTCCATTAACATGCTGCTGCTGTCTAGCCTGATTATTTTGGCCCAGCTATGTGTAGGCCTTTTACTGCCCCATTACCATGTACATGCTGCTGCTGATGTCTCTTCTAATGATTTTGATCAAGGTATGTGTAGGCCTTTTACTACCCCGTTACCATTTATATGCTGCTGCTGCTGTCTGTCCTGATGTTTTAGGCCAAGCTATGTGAAGGCATTTTACTCCCCCGTTACCATTTACATGCTGCCGCTGTCTGTCCTGATGACTTTGGCAGAACTATGTGTAGGCCTTATACTACCCCTCTACCATTTATATGCTGCTGCTGTCTGTCCTGATGAGTTTGGCCGAGGTATGTGTAGGATTAATCTTCTATTGTATTTTTCTGAGCTATGTGTAGGCCTTATACTACCCCGTTACCATTTATATGCTGCTGTCTGTCCTGATGCTTTAGACCGAGCTATGTGTAGGCATTATACTACCCTGTTACCTGCTGCTATCTGTTCTGATGATTTTGGCTGAGGTAAGCCTTATACTACCCCAGTACCAGTGGCCTAGCGTGGGAGAGGGTCGAGGGACCGTTGCCGGGGGACCCAGCAGGGATGCACCGCCAATTAGACAAAGTGAGGCGATCGCCCCAGGCGGCCCTGCTCACAAGTGGGTGGCGGCGGCAGGTCACAGAGAGATAAGCGCCTCCATTGTAGACGTGCTCATCCCCATAGTCATACGTATCACCGTCCTCAGGACAGCGATACAGATTGATGTGGTGCGGAGCAGGGGAGGGAGAGGCGTCTCCCTTCCCCGTTCCTCTCATAGACTGTAGGCCTAGTGCCTACAGCCTATCAGAGGCCGGTGCAGACAGCACAATGACATCATCGTGCCACCTGAGCTGTACAGCAAGGGACACAGGCTGGAAGAGGCCTGCATCTCATCGCTGCCATGGAGGTAAGTATAAGTGTTTATTTTTTATATGGTACAATACTGGCACATGATTTGGGGGCTATCTATAGGGGGGACTTGTTACTGGCACACAATTGTGGGGCACTTGCTAGGCCTTATACTACACCATTACCATTTACCTGCTGCTGCTGCTACTGTCTGTCCTGATCCTGATGAGTTTGACCCTAGACTAAAGGGGCCTTACTGCAACCTCATCATTCAAAATTATGAAAAAAAAAAAACAATATTAAAAAATGGAAGCAAAAGCTACAACAGAAAAAAAATGCTGACTTTGTGCTCCTGGTGCATCTGGCACTTTTTTTTATATTTTATTAATCAGTACTGTTAGGATAAAAAAAATGAAAATTACTTTCAATTCAGATTGAATATGGATACAGTTTGATACATATTCAATTCAGATTGAATATGGTATGGATACAGAATAATATTGCTATGTGCACATATTTGACAACCTCCTCCTCTTCTTCATCATCAGGAGCTGGGGGGGGGATCTGGCTGCTGGAAGGCTCCTTCTCGGCGGACAACACGACCACCTGGAGATCCTCTGTCGAAGGTCTGCGGCGGACAGAGGGAACGGTTACATCATATATCTGCACAGTGCTGTGTGATTAAATTTATATATTTATTCATGGCGAGGTAAAGATGTATGCTGTAACCTGCTGATTTGCTACGTGTCACACCAGGTATTAAGTAATCATTTGTAAAGGGATGAAATACTTATTTTCATAACTGTGTAGTCACCTGACTTGAGAAAGGTTCTGTGAGAGAACCGAAACGTTGTCAATATTTGATATGTGTGAATAAAGAGAACATTTTATTCTTTAAGGAGTGCTGCGGATCTTCTTCATTGTTTTCCGTCCTGAATCGAGGGACCACTGCGGGCACCCTGAGCCACTGTTGAAGGGAGTGCTGCCAGATTTTCCTCATGTGTGTATATATATATATATATATATACACACATTACAGAGTGTTGGAGAGAGATACAAAGTAATGTAAACATTGTACCTGGGCATATTCTGTCACGGATCTCTTTGATCTGCTCCGAGTCCCTCATCTTCAAATCGGACCATTTCTTTAATATGGCCATCGTAGGGTGCTCGAAAAGGATCTTCCTCACAATCCTCTACTTCTCAGCCTGGACCCAGGTCCGGTCATAGCCCCGCTCCAACATGTGGTGCAGGATAAAGATGCAAGCATATAATCACAATTTATTTTAATACAAGTATTAAAAATAATGTCCTTTAACAAAAGATCAAAAAGTATCTTTGAAGAGGAAATATTCGATTTAATGTTAATATTATAAGATCGGATTGTATTTTGATTGTATTTTGATTGTATGTGTATGGGGTCTGCGTAATCGGATATTGGCCAGCTAAGCAGAGATGTACTTGTCTAGTGACGTGACGGTACAGTATGGGTGCAAAACTGGTTTGCCTCCCTGTTGTGCACCCTGGGTAACTCTAAATGAACCAGCAAATGCGGGCGGTAAGACAAAGAAAGCTTCTCCTGAGTCCTAACCAACAGGACACAAAATCTAATCTATAGACTGTGTGTGTGTGTGTGTGTGTGGGGGGGGGGGGGGTATATAGTGTGTGGCCGGAAAATGGATGTGCAATGTGCATGTGAGAGATATTTCTATGTTGTCCATACATACATGCTACAGACATAGAGCTGTGATGTCACAACAATACTTAGTTCACCAATCAGTAATATCTACTCAGACCTGATAAAATGTGAAGTTATATGTATTGTGAAAAAAAACATTCACATCATAAGTGGCGATTTTCACAATCGCAAATATTTTATAACACTTTAATCTGCATATAAAGCGATTGTGACCTGTAATCAAATACAGTGCTGCAATGTCAAATTACTTACAGTGATCAGGAGTTCTTCCTTACTATCGTGAAAATTCCTGCCAACCATGTTTTCCAATCTCCTCAAACTTCGGGTAGTTTTAAATGGGCCATGCCCCTTTTTCGCATGTGCAGTAAGCAAATTTTACATAGCGATTTTCCCATTGTAAAAAAATAATGAGCGAAGATAGCAAATTTGCAAAATCGTGAATATATGATGAATATTCGCCGAAATATTTGTGAAATATTGCGAATTCGAAAATAGCCCCTGCCGCTCATCACTATCGTAAACCCACGGCGAGAAACTTACTCTTACACTATTGCAGTTTTCATCCCCAAAAAGTGAAAGAATCTGTCCCTTATGAACAATTCATTAGATTAAGGCCTCATGCACACGGCTGTTGTTTGGGCCCGCATCCGAGCCGCCCTTTTGACGGCTCGGATGCGGACCCATTCACTTCAATGGGGCCGCAAAAGATGTGGACAGCACTCCGTGCGCTGTCCGCATCCGTTGCTCCGTTCCGCTGCCCCGCTAAAAAAATATAACATGTCCTATTCTTGTCCGTGCTTTGCGGACAAGAATAGGCATTTATATTGACGTGTGCCTTCCGCAATTTGCGGTAGGGAACGGGCGGCTTCAATTTTTTGCGGATCAGCGGTTTGTGGACTGCAAAAAACTGAACAATCGTGTGCATAAGACCTAAGGAGAATTAATAGCACTGAAGAGGGTTTTAGAACACAGGCCCAGGAGTTAAAGAGACACCTTTTTACCCTGAGAGAATTTTGGAAGTGGCAATAGAAAAAGGGGGAACATTTTCTCAATGTGAATTGCTAAGAAGAAAAAGAAACAGGGAAAAGAAAAAATACAACTATAAGAGCGGTACCTTGTAAATTGTAGTGGCAGAAAGAACAATTACCACATTTGCCCTTGGGTCTCCTTTCTTCTGAACAATTAATACTCTCTTTCTCCACATAGCGACTCCTCACTAATCTATCTTTAATAGTGTGACTTCTTCTGAAAGGTTTATTTTGTACACAATCCGTTAAACTACTATCACTACTCAGGATATCCCAGTTACTGTGAATCGCTATTCGTATTGTGTCTGCAATGGGGCTATACTTAACTGAGAAGCTGAACCTCTTAATTTTGGAGGGATTCAACACAAGGTGACCAGCTTCATCACATGTAGAAATACATTTGTAGTATATGTAGTGCTATGTCAATGTGGACGTTTTTATATTGGGAAAACAATTACAAGTATGCATGAAAGATTTAGAAAACATGTCAACCAAATAAGGTCAGGAAAATTATGCCTCAGATTGATCGAACACCTAAGAAATTAACATGTCGGGGACTTCAGATCCCTTGGTTTTGCAGGTATTGTTTTAGTATCAAATCCACCATAGGGGGCTATAGACATTGCCTCCTGTTACAAAGAGAAGCAATGTGGATTATACGCAGTAAGATTATGGGTCCTTTATGACTTAATTTTGAATGAACTTTATGGCGACCCCGTCTGGTGACGTACAATTAGAGCACGTATATGCGTGCTGACGTTAGTGGCTTGAATAAGTGCGTGTTGTGCGTGAGCTATCTTTCCCTGGGCCTTGCTACATTTATCCTTGGAGGAAATAATTGTTTATTATACAGTGGCGAGTGCCTCCTATCTATTTTTCTACATTTATTCCAGTCTGTTTATGTTTGTTTGTCTGTCTCTGCATTAAGTAGCATAGGGACTGTCGACCAGTTGCAGTCTAGCCATCTAGGGCCTGTACTTCAAGTAGGTAGGGACAGTAGAGGGTTGCAGCCCAGGGCCTCACTGTCCTTGTCCTTATCTACTTTACTGACAGTATCCTAACAACTTTAAAAAAAAATCACAATTCTATAGTATTTGTTTATACCTACCATTTAATGAATCCTCCTAGGACAATGTTTTATTGTCAAAGAAGGGTGATTTCATCTTCCCAAAAATATTTAAGTTTGCATTTCTGCACCTGAAGTTTTATGAAGTGTCTTTTTTTATTTTACTCTTTATTTTTATGTGAAACAATGTCATACACAAAATGACTCCAAATCTGTACATGTAGCGTGTCATTTATTATCCAGAAATATGCGTATATTAGGTGTATTTCTGGAGAAGATGGTGGTGCAAAGGTTATTTGCTCCACAATCTGTGACTTTTCCCCGCTCATGCCAGGTCTAAAAAAGTGTGCGCGGGGACAGGCCAGTAGGTCAGTCTCAATCATAATTTTCTAAAACTGTTTTTGGTATAGAAAATTGTCTAAATGTAAGCCAGCAAGGAAGATGACTTACATTTAGACTGGCTCTGGATGTGCCAAAGCTTTGTAGAGGTTAGTGCTTCTTAATAACTTTGGTAGATCCACCGCCAGATATAGGGGTTATTAATTAAGACTGGCGTCTAAAATGCCTGTCTTAATAAATTATCCCCATAGTCTTTTCTATTATAAAGATATATGGACAGGGTGAAAACTATGTCAAACACTGAGAAAACACAGTATATGTTTGAAAAGTTTAAGAACTGTGAGGACAAAACTCAATATATGTTTTTTGTTGTTTTTTTTTTCTCATTGGTTTTGCTCTTTTTTATTACTTTTCCTATTACCATTTTCTTTTTGACCTCTATTTTTACAGTTTATTCCTCAAGCTTTTCTTTGTGTACAGAGCTGAAAACTTGAACGTGTACATATATTCTATTGTTGTTATTGATAGGAGACTGAATCCCATCCACTGACTATAATCACCAGAATAAAAGTATAGCCTCAGGCTCTTTCTCTGTGCATTGTTGAAGGGTGAGTATCATCCCAAATAGAGAAGAGGGGTTGTTGTGATGGCTGTCATTAGATCATGACAAGCTATCGTCTCCCTATTGACTAGATACAAGTGTTGTAAAAGGAACATGTATTCTGTTGCTTGTGCCAGAGAGAACAAAAACAATACATTTTTCCCAGATTTGCTGTTCTCGAAGAACCTTTTCCTCTAATAAAGGTATGGATTTTTGTGATACCTTTGCAATGTGTGCAAAAGTAACACCCTTTTTATTTAAACCTTTCCCAACCGGGGAATGTTTAGCTTTTGCATTTTATTATTATTTTTTTTACTCTTTGCTCTTCTTAAACTATAACTTTTTAATATTTCTATTCACATAGCCTTAGGCCTTGTAGTGTTGTTGTTTTTGCAGGATAAGTCATACTTTCTAATAGCAACATTTAATATTACATATGATCTAGTACAGTGGTCAGCAAACTGCGGCTCTAGAGCCACATGCGGCTCTAGAGCCACATGCGGCTCTTTAGCCCCCTGATTTTGGCTCTTCCAGGTGTGGGCTCACATGTACAGTGCAATAGCATTTTCGTTGCCCGTAGCTAAAATAGGCAGGAGGGTGAAGACCAGGAAGCGGTGAAGGCTCTGTACTCGCCGCTTCCTGGTCCTCGGTTGTAGGCTATGCAGGGCTGTGCACAGCATGAGGCGCTCTGTGACGTCACGCTGTGCACACCAGTTCAAAGCACAGCCGACAGCAGGAGGAACACAGAGCGCGGGTGGTGAGGAGAAGCGGCATCCAGGAGCCGGAGAGGTAAGTGTTTTTTATTTTATGAAACTTGGGGCTGATCTGAGGCAATGGGGTGATGAGAACCATAATGGGGGATATGAGAGGCATCATGGATGATGAGAGGAATCATGGATGATAATGGGGATGATGAGAGGCATGACCTCTTATCTGAGGTCTGATTGAGGGGGTCATTTACTTTGGGGTCTGAGCTGACGTCTGATCTCAGGGAGGTCTTATTAACATTGGGGTTCTGATTAGTGGTCTGACCTGAGGTGTAATGAAAAATATTTTTTTCCATATTGTCCTCCTCTAAAACCTATGTGCGTCTTATAGGGTGAAACGTTGTGGAGTGAAAGAAGATGTAGTGTCGAGGATTGAGAAAGGTATGTTTAGATGGTTAGGAATACCCTTATGAAGTAAATAACAATGTAGCTTCCTATATATTTGAAGTTTAAAAAATTGGGCTCTCAAAAAAAAAAAAAAAAATTGCTGTTTTGTAGATATTTGGCTCATTTTACTAATAAGTTTGCCCACCACTGATCTAGTAGAAAGCTGGAAAAAAAATCCAAATGAGGAAACACAATTATGCCACATTTTAATTCCTATGCGGTAACATTGACCTGTTGGCTGGGTCAGTTTGATTACAACAACATTAATTTATATGAAAAAAATGAAAAATATTTTTCTTTTCATGGCCATATTCTGACCCCTAAAACTTTTTTATAGTTATGGTACATCATTTTCATTTTTCATTTAATTTTTTGCAGGGTGATCTATAGTTTTTATTGATACTATTCTGAGTGTGCATTCATTTTTCATCTCTTTTTATTCCTTTTTCTGGGGAGATAAAGTGATGAAAAAATGGAAAATCAGACATTTTAGATTTTTTTTTGTTTTGATACAGTATTTACCGTATGAGATAAATATGTTTATATTGCAATAGTCCAGGCATTTTGGGACACAGGAATTCCTAGGATTTTTCTTTTTATTATGGAGAAAGGTGGTGATTTTTTTTTTTTTTTTTTGTAAGACCCCCAAGGTGAATTAAACATGTGATCTTCAGATAGTTTCTCCCATAGACTGCAATAAATTATCATTGCAAGCTATGAGAGATTCAATACATTCCTTTGGAGCACTGTCACAGGCAGAGTTCCATATAAACATCTTGTTGTGGTAGCCTCAAGCCTTCCTAGAGCTTAAGTCTACCATAGAGAATTAATGTCTTCCCCAACTCCATGTGTAGTGTACTGGAGTGCCATTACTACTCCTTTTTGGCACCTTGCTACCATCTCCTATTTGGTAATGTATAACATCTAACATATTTTGTGTCATCACCTAATAATGCACATATTCATTCACAAAACTGTTTATGTTCATGCAATTATCTGGTCTACCAGCAAATGGCGGCAACATTGGCAAGGATAGTTTCTATGGAGAGGAATCTTTTGGTTCCTCCCAGCCCTCTTTAGAGAGGGAGGAGTTTAGTTTAGGTCAATCTACCCTACCCCCTCCTGGGTAGAGGTTGTGTGACAAATCTTGCCTGACTTAATCCCTGCTAGGGGAAGGCAGTAGGCCTGGTCCTGTCTTGACAGGCACTGTTAGTCCTATGCCAACCTTATCACTAGAGGTTGGGCACATTGAAGCTGAAGCTAGAGTTTGAGGTACTCCAAAGCCAGGACAAGAAGTTCCTAGGATTAAAGATAAAATAAGAGACAGACTACAGCTAACCTAAGTTCCAGCAGAAGAGTAAGCATTCCCTATTTATTCAGCCAAAGCATAGCAGAGCTGAGATTGTTACAGAGAAGTATTTGCCTGCCAGAGTTAAGCCAATACCTGCTGATGACCAAGATATCATTTGGGAGCTGTTTGGATTGCCAATTCATGTCAAGTAAACGCAACTGTTCAACGTTACTACAAAGGCTGGACTCCATTTATTCTACCTATTCCCCATCCAACTTCACCTACTCTTTTGCACTGCTTCGAACCACACCACGTCTGGTATCCACAGATATCCAGGTAGGAAAACCATGACATGTGTATATAACATCTGCAGACTACTGGCGTTATACTCATCCGTGTGGTAATCCTGTTTTGGGAATGGAAAGTTATTGTCACATGTATATATCTATATATACATTTTTATTTGATGTTAATTCTTGACAACTATGTAATGATAATGTGCACGTGATTTTTATAGAATCAAAGTATTTCACTTTACAATATTAAATGTGGCATATACAAAAATATATAAAAATCATGTGCACATTATCATTACATAGTTGTCAAGAAGTAACATCAAATAAAAATGTATATATAGATATATACATGTGGCAATAACTTTCCATTCCCAAAACAGGATTACCACACGGATGAGTATAACGCCAGTAGCACCCAACCATGTGGAGAGGTCAACATGGAAGTCAGGCATCCTGTTCAGGACGACAGACAACAACATGTTAGAACCTATATGTTGATTAAAACAAACCAGAAAATAATAAAATTTAATTAGGGTCCTCAATTAGTCCTATACAATGTTAACCGTACTAGACCTTCTGATAAGTGAAGCCCACATGCAGTCCCCACCTAATTTTAGTAAGAACCACAACTAGGGTCGCCCAAAACCCAAGTTAGGCTACTTTCACACTAGCGCTTGATCGGATCCGTTCTGAACGGATCTGATCATATTAATGCAGACGGAGGCTCCGTTCAGTACGGATCCGTCTGCATTAATAACTTAGAAAAATTTCTAAGTGCGAAAGTAGCCTGAGCGGATCCGTTGAGACTTTCAATGTAAAGTCAAATGGGGGACGGATCCGGATGAAGATTGAGCCATATGGGCCCCCACCAGACTTGGGCAACAACAAAAATAAACAAAGACACTAGTGATGGACCAAAATCAGCTGGGACGATTTGCAAATGTGATCAAATGGTCGCGATCCGCAAGTTCGCAGTAGGCCCCATTCACTTTAATGGCAGGCGAACCTGAAAAACCTTCAGGTCATGTGAGGTGAGGTGTATAGGTTTTTTCTTTTATTTTTTTTTTTATTGTTTATTTTATTTTCATAGCCTCAAAAGACGTCAGTGAGTTACAGGGAATAATGTAACATGGAAAAGGTACATGATAGTCAGTAGCAAAGAGTACAAGCATACATAGAGGAAGTAAGCATATTCGTGACCAACCGGCGACAACCGGAATAGTGTTAATGAGGCAAGCAAAATTCCAAACTTTTATGTTACAGCACGTTTTCCAAACCCGTTCAAAGGCCTATATCTGTAAGTGTGCCTATCCATACCTAGGAAGTTCTAGTGCGTTTTGATCCAGTGTCAAAGGCAGTCATTTAATCAAGGGCAAAAAGGGGACCTAGAGAGCTAGGGCTACCAGTAGTTTGTGGTTACGGAGCACTAGGAATGTAAAGTAGAGAGGCCGATGGGGGGGACTGTGGCTACTTGCTGTGGAAAACCTATAGGTAGACCAAAGTGACCAGCACCTCTGGAAGGCTGGGTGCGAGCGAGATTCCCAAGCAGAAAGCTCTTCAAAACGGTAGAGCTGGTCCACTTTGAGTTTCTACTGTTCAATTGTTGGCAGGGTAGTCTGGAGCCAATGTTTGGGAACAAGTAGGCGAGCAGCACTCAGAAGCTGCTTAAAGAGGTGGCTAGGGGTGGGTTGGTTTGTGTCTGTAAAATAAGACAGCAGTGCTCCCAGTGGGGACATCTTTACAGATTCCCGGCATATCTGGTTGCTTAAGCGAAAAATATCTGACCACCATTTGTTGATTACGGGGCAATTCCACCAAATATGGAGGAAGGTCCCAGTCTCCTCGGAACACCTCCAGCATCTGTCAGAAGAGAATTCAGCAAAGTGGGAAGATCTAGATGGAGTTATATACCATTGGGTCAATATTTTGTATCCATTTTCCTGGATACGTACACATCGGGAAGCCTTATGGGGAGTGTTAAATAAGTCAGGCAGTTTGTTGAAGGGTATGGTTACCCCGGTGTCTCTTTCCCTAGTGATGAATGAAGGATGGTTTCGCAATGAGTGGCGAGGTCTTCAGTTTGTTGTGAATTTGCGATATTAGCTTTCTCGGGGGTTTGGGATTGATAAGAAGAGCTTCAAACCAACCTATTGGCCGGAGAAGTTCTCCCTCGGTATTGTTCTGTAATAGAAAGGATCTAATGTGCGGGATTAAAGTAAGGTCACATGGGTGGGGATTGAGTAAATTGTGAATGGCATCAGTCTCAAGGGGTTTACCGGTGGAGTCTAGGAGAATTCTTATGGGCAAAGAGGAAGTTTTAACTCGTTTGGAAAAGGATTGCCATAGTGTTGGGGAGGACGTGCCTAAGATATCCGCAACATTCAATATAGGTGAGGGAAAAGGAACTGAACAATGAGAAGAGTTCAGCCATCTCCAGGCCTCAATCGTGGCTTTCAGTATTGGGAAGTTTAATAGAGGTATATGGGGTGGAGATTGATGACCCAATAAGACTGTCTGGAATGGAGTGTCAAGAATACCTTGTTCAAGGCTCACCCAAGGTTTGTCAGTAGGGTTGCGAAGCCAATCAACCGCTCTAGCTAACCTTATTGCTAACTCGTAAAGTTCTGGGTCTGGGAGGCCGATACCGCCTAACTGGCGTGGGAGAGCTAAGAGCTTGTAAGAGAGTCTGGCTTTCTTGCCATTCCATATGAAGGTTCTAAACTTTTGTTTCAAAGATGTGTAGAAGGATTTGGGCAGAGAGATAGGGAGAACCTGTTGGAGGTATGTAAGGCGCGGTAAGATCAATGAGGTGAGTAGGTTCTTACGTCCAAACCATGAAAGCATGGGCGCCCTGGTTTGTAAATGGTCTATGGCTGTAAATAAAGAGTTTTTGAGGGGGATGTAGTTTAGGGAAAATAGGTCTGAGATTTGAGGGCCGATTTTAACTCCCAGGTAGGTGATGGTCGGGGAAGACCAATTAAAAGGGGAATTTTCCATCAATATAGACTTAGTATAAGAGGATATTCCTAACGTGAGGATCAGTGATTTGCTAGTATTTATTTTAAAGTTAGAGACGGAGCTATATTGTTGTAGATGTTTTTGTATACGGGGTAGGGAAGTAGTGGGATTTGTTGTCATGATCATAACATCGTCGGCGAAAGCCGCAATTTTGTGGTCTCTTCCCCCCAAGGTAGTACCTTTAATGTTATGATCATTTCTAATTGTGGTTAAAAGGGGTTCCATTGCCAGGATAAAAAGGAGGGGGGACAGGGGGCAACCTTGACGGGTACCGTTGTGAATGTAAAAGGGCAAGGAGAGACTACCGTTAACCATTACCAGGGCTGTGGCCTGTGCATACATAGCAAAGATCGCTTGAACAAAGGGACCAGGCAGACCAAAGCACAAAAGTACTTGTCTCAGATAAGTCCAATTAATTCTGTCAAACGCTTTTTCTGCGTCGGTACTAAGCAGTAAGAGAGGAGAGGAAGTATGTTTGGAATAGCACATTGCATTGATAACCCTCGTAGTGTTATCTTTGCCCTCCCTATTACGGACAAAACCCACCTGGTCCCCATGTATCAAGGAAGGGAGGAGGTTTGCAAGCCGATTGGCTAACATTTTAGCTAAAGTCTTGAGATCAATGTTTAAGAGGGAAATAGGTCTGTAGTTAGCGCAGAGTTTGGGATCTTTCCCTTCCTTGGGGATCAGTGCTATGTGTGCAGTTGTCATATCCCTAGAAAGGGCCTTACCTTGAAGCGCAGAATTGCATACCTCAAGAAGATACGGAAGTAGTTGGGTCTAAAAGGTTTTGTAATATGATGACGGGAGGCCGTCAGGGCCTGGACTTTTTCCCAAGGGCATTTGAGAAAGAGCTACTGAGAGTTCCTCGGTAGAGAAGGGAGTTGCTAGAAAAGTTTTCTGAGTATCAGAGAGTGTGGGGAGAGTATTCGCCTCAAGAAAGGAGGAGATTAGGGACAAATGAGTATCAGGGGATGAAGTGGCTGGGATATTGTAGAGCTTTTCATAAAATGTCCTGAATTGATCAGCTATTTGGTCTGTGGAGAAGGTGGTTTCACCTGTTGGGGAACTTAGTTGGTGTATGTAGTTTGCATCCCTTCTTGCCTTAATTCTATTCATCAAGAACTTTGTGGTCTTATCGCCGTGAGCATAAAATTTATGCTGCGAGTTCAGATAGTATTTAGCGGATTTAGCATCCAATAAAGCTTTCAGTTCTGCTCTAAGACTAGAGAGGTCCTGACGTTGAGAATCAGCTAGTGTACGTTTGTGTAAAGTCTCAAGATTTTTAATTTTAGTGAGGAGAGAGGTTATCTTTTGTTCCCTTAGCTTCTTAACGTAGGAACCAATGCTAATAAAGTGTCCCCTTATGAAAGGCTTATGTGCATCCCACAGGGTTTGAGGGGAAATGGATGGATCAGTGTTTAGTTTAAAGAATTCCTCAAGTAGGGAAGCAATTTTTTTAATGACTTGGGGGTCTCCTATAATGGATTCGTTTAAACGCCAGTTGAAGTGTGGGGCATTGCGCGTAGGTGACGTGACTGTTAGAAATACAGGGGCATGGTCGGATATATGGATAGAGCCTATTTTAGCTGCCGAACAGTGCTGGAGGTGTTCCTTGGACACAAACAAGTAGTCGATGCGGTGGTATGTATTGTGGACATGCGAAAAAAAGGTATAGTCTACCTCGCTAGGATGCAGAGTGCGCCATGAATCCACCAAATGTAGTTTCCAGAAAACATCCCTCACCCGTCTAAGTGAGGTCTGTGAGTGAGCAGATTTATGGGAGGATAAGTCAAGTTGCGGGTCAAATGCTATATTAAGATCGCCTCCCAAAACCACAATACCTTCTTTAAAGGACTCAATGGTCGTATACATTTTGGAAAGCCATGAGGTTTGTTTGGTATTAGGGGCATACAAATTTATAAACGTGTATGTATGAGGGCCTATGGATCCTTTCACTAAAAGGTATCTCCCATCTGGGTCTTGATGATGTTGTGAATATTTAAAAGGGACTTTTCTTCTAAAACGAATACTAACACCACCTGATGCTGATGAATTACCGCCACAGTGGAACCACACAGGATAGTGTGAGAATTCCAGGTTGGGATAGTGATTAAACCTGAAGTGTGTCTCCTGGAGAAGTAACACATCTGATCCCTCTTTGCGTAACATCGCCAAAACTTGGCTTCTTTTAGAAGGAGAATTAAATCCTCTCACATTATATGAGGCGATTCTCAGATCAGCCATGAGCGATAAGTAAGTGGGGAATGAGGCGTATCAATGTGTCAGTCCCCCAATGGAGAGCACTTACCGGTAAGGTGTCAGTCGGATGGTCAGAAGAAATGGATAGGTTCCATAAGTTGTTGTGAGATCCTCTACTGTGATGTAGACCTTGTGTCATGTACCTTATAACAAACCGGGGAAAAAAGAAAAACATTAAAACAGAGAAAAAAGAACAGTTCAAGCATAGGGTCACCCCTAAGCTAAGCATCTTGGGGGAAGTAAGGTCAACTGACCGAGTTATGTGCCGTCCAGCACAATAATAGGCAGCCTGTATGGGACTTTGAAGCCTCATGTTACTACAGAGGGTTTTGAACATACTTGGAGTGGGCCTATGAACTAGTGATAGGAACTAGGCAAATTTGTCTTTGGACAATACGTAAAGGCAGTAATGGTTATGCATAAAGGTGTGATTTGTGTGAGAGAAGCGAGCAAAGAAGATCACAATAAGGGATGAGAGAGTGGAGAGAAAAAGTAAGACGGACAGACAGTAAAATATAATAGATGGGTAAGACTTCTCCATAATTTGCTGAAACAAGTCCATTCCGTAGGGTATCCGTCGTCGTCCATTCTGATATATTAGGAAGAAAGTTCAGGAGGCGAGTTGTGGTAAAGAGTTCACCAGCTTGATCCTCAGTAGGTTCACTGGTCATGAGAAAGTCTCTTTGGAGTTAGTTGCTTGCTTCTTTTACTCGCTTTATGGGCTTTAGGGGTGTGCAGCAAAGAGAAAGGCGTAACGGTCGGGACTTCAGGAAGGACAGCAATATCTTGAAATAAGTCCCAGTTCTCAATCTGAAAAGGAGGAATTTGTAAAACGTCGTACATTGCGTCCAGATCTGAATGTGAAGTGATATTAAAGCGACGCCCCTCCTGAGTAAAGGATAGCCCAAACGGAAAGTTCCACTTGTATAAGATCCTATTAGCCCGTAGCCATTCTGTTAAAGGCTTCATGATCCGACGTTTTCTGAGTGTAGAGGGGGCCAAATCTTGATAAATAGATATTTGTGCCCCTTCAAATATAATATCAGGGCGATTTCTGGCGGCTTCTTGAACCGCGGCTTTGACCTGGAAGTTGAGGAATTTACAAATTATATCCCTAGGGGGATCTTCTGCTTTAGGCTTCGGACGTAAAGCCCTATGGGCTCTCTCCAGTATTATTTCTGGAGTGAAATTTGGACCCAGGAGCGATATGCAAAGGTGTTTAACCGCATTTGGGATGTCTCCTGGGGCAACCGCTTCAGGAATCCCTCGTATTCTGAGGTTATTGCGGCGCCCCCTGTTCTCCTGGTCTTCCAGGGCGTTGTGCAGGTCATTGAGATATGCGCTGCACTTCTGCAATGAGGACGCTGTGGCTGTCTGGTGTTCCATAACCAAGATCTGATGGGTCTCGAGGGCTTCTACTCTGTCCCCCACTTGTCTCAGGTCTTGCCGCATGGCGGCTATTTCGGTGAGTATCGGCTCCATGGCTTTACACAGCGTGTGTTTCAGGTAATGTCGGGTTATGGGGAGAGACCCTTTACCTTGCGGTTCGTCTGTCTCGCTGTCCTCGTCAGACTTCTCCTGCGTGCTGGCTCTGTGGAGCTGCGTAGGCTGGGCACGGCGCCATCTTAGAGTCCCGCGCTACAAACGAGGCCGCCGCTTTTTTCACAAACTTGTCCATTTCTCCACTCGCTGGCAAGTTCTTCTGTTGGATCGGGAGGTCACCACTCCTCGGGTTGCCAATTTTCACCATGTTAAGGGCTGGTATCTACTGATAGCTGATCATATGGACGGCAGCAGTGCAGGAGCTCAGCAAAGCGCAAGCCATCTCAGACCGATGCAGGCTCCGCCCCCCCGTGTATAGGTTTATTTTTGGGATTCCCCCGGAAATATATTAATCTGACAAACAAAGAACCGGCTCCTGTCTGTTCTGACTGATTTTGGCCCAGCTATGTGTAGGGCCTTATACTACACCATTACCATTTACCTGCTGCTGTCTGTCCTAGCTTTGTGGAGGTTTTATACTACACCATTACCATTTTCCTGCTTATGTTTGTCCTGATGAGTGTGGTGGAGCTATGTGTAGGTCTTATACTACCACATTACCATTTAGCTGCCTGTCCTAACCCTGATAAGTTGTACCCAGGACTAAAGGGTCCTTACTGTAACCTTATTGGTTTAAATTACATGAAAACATAACAATATAAAAAATGTAACCACACGTTCTAACAGGAAAGCAATATTTATTTACAAACAGGCCTCTAAGGCAACTTTTCCAACACTTCATGGAGGTCTGACATTTCCTTTGTTTTTCCATACTGCAACTCCATCTTACGCAGTTGCCTCCATATGTCCTGCATGCCTGCATAGTGTTGGGCTTGTAGCTGGGCCATTTTCTTTTTTGATATTGAATTAGTACTGTTAAGATTAATATGCATTCAGATGAAATTCAGATTAAGATGCATGGATGCCGAATGATATTGCTGTGTAAACATATTTACCCTCCTGGTGGAGGCTGGTCAGGAGTCGAGTGTGTGGAATCTGGCTTCTGCGAGGGACCAGACTCTTCCACCACAACCTCCTCACCCACTTCAGGTGGTGTTGGTGGTGCGTCTGGCTCTTGCTAGGAGGGTCCGGCCTGGTCTACCTCCTCCTCCTTGCCAGGACCACCACCACCTCCATCTCGTCTGTCGACGACCTGCGATGGACTGAGGGAAGTGGAACCACTGTAATCACACAATGTTCAGAATGTAGACAAACAACTCAGAACTCATAACATATGCAAATTCACCACTTAATGTTCAGGCCATTTTTCACCATTCTGGCTAGGCCATTTTTAGCAAATCTGGCATATGACACTTTATGTGGTAGTAACTTTAAAACGCTTTTACTTATCCAGGCCATTCTGAATTTTTTTTCTCGTCACATATAGTATTTTATGACAGCGGTAAAAATCATTCTCAAAATGTAATTTTTATATATTTAAAAAAAATACCAAATTGACCAAAAAATGTTACACTTGGAATTAAGTTTTTGGTGATGTAAGGTGACAAAAAAGTGACTTTTTTTTACAATTTTTAATTTATTAATTTTTATGGTGTTCACCAGAGGGATTAGGTCATGTGATATTTTTATACAGCTGGTAATTTCTGACGTGGCAATACCTAATATGTATACAAAAAAAAATAAAAAATAGTATTAGACAGTAGTAGCATTTTGGATCAAAAAAAAAAATAATTGTTTTAGTGTCTCCATATTCTGAGAGCCATATTTGTTTTATTTTTTGGTTGATTGTCTTAGGTAGGGGCTCATTTTTTGTGTGACGAGGTGACGGTTAAATTGTTACTATTTTGGGGGTCATATGCCTTTTTGATCACTTGGTGCTGCGCTTTTAGTGATGTAATGTGCCCAAAAAATTGTTTATTTCACATAGTTTTTTTTGTTTTTTTTGTTTTAACGATGTTCATCTGAGGTTAGGTCATGTGATATTTTTATAGAGCCATTCGAAAGGGATGTTGCAAAACATGTCCAATTTTCTTTTTTTTCCCTATTTTTTCCCATTTTTATTTAACTTTATTTTGGCAAAAGGACTCTTTATTTTTCTAACTGAAAGTTATTATTTTTTGCAAACCTTTAATTTTGTAACTGTTTATTTTTTTCAGTTTATTTTTTTTGTCCCCCCTCTGGGACTTCAACTTTTGGGGGTCTGATCCAATTTACAATGCATTACAATACTTCTGTATTTTAATGCATTGGCTGTAGTGTATTACCAGTGTAATACAGTGGGCTGGATCTCATAGGCCTTACCGCCTTAGAGCAGCCACGATGTCTAAGGAAGGAATCGGGCTACCTTCCCTGCTATCGGGTCTCAGTCACAGCAGCGCGGGGACCCGATGGACACCCCACACATGTTTGAAGCTCGCATGTGCCGCGATCAGCAGAGGTTAATACGCTAGCATCTGTGATTTCACCGATGCCGGCACATACAGGAGTGGTCTGGCTATCAGTGACTGACGGACCCCTGCTTTCGATCGGGCAGGCGTAGCTCCTGCACCCGCCTGATCACCATGCAGTATATTTACGTCACTGGGATTTAAGTCACGTCCAGATCTGACATACATGTACGTCATCGGGCGTTAAGGAGTTAAGTGTGTGATGTATCTAATGTAATGATGTACAGGGCCTTTTAAAGAAGCAAGAATATAAAGATGCAAGCATATAATCCCTTTTTTTTAATACAAGTATTGTAAATACACCCTGTTCCAAATTATTATGCAAATTCTATTTAAGTGTCACAAAGATTAAATATGTTGTTTTTCAGTTTAACTCATGGATGGCATTGTGTCTCAGGGCTCTTTTGATCACTGAAAACAATCCCGGACACCTGTGATAATTAGATTGGCAGGTGAGCCCAATTTAAGGAAAAACTACTAAAGGAGGGTGTTCCACATTATTAAGCAGAGCACAATTTTCAAGCAAAGAAAAAGGATCTCTCTGCTGCCGAAAAGAGTGAAATAGTTCAATGCCTTGGACCAGGTATGAAAACATTAGATATTTTGTGAAAACTTAAGCGTGATCATCGCACTATTAATAGATTTGTGGCTCATTCAGAGCACAGACAGGTTCATGCAGATAAAGGCATATTAAGGAAGATTTCTGCCAGATCCATGCATCAGATCAAGAGAGCAGCTGCTAAAATATCATTACATAGCAGCAAACAGATATTTGAAGTTGCTGGTGCTTCTGGAGTGCCACGGACATCAAGGTGTAGAGTCCTCCAGAGTCTTGTAACTGTGCATAAACCGTCTATTCGGCCATCACTAACCAATGCTTGCAAGCAGAATCAGCTGCATTGGGCAGAAAACTACATGAAGACTAATTTTCAAACAGTCATGTTCACTGATGAGTGCCGTGCAACCCTGGATGGTCCAGATGGATGGAGTAGTGAATGGTTGGTGAACAACCACCCTGTTCTAACAAGGCTGCAAAGTCAGCAAGGCGGTGGTGGAGTCATGTTTTGGGCCAGAATCATGGGAAGAGAGCTGGTTGGCCCCTTTAGGGTCCCCGAAGGTGTAAAAATGACCTCTGCAAAGTATGTGGAGTTTCTGACTGACCACTTTCTTCCCTGGTACAGAAGGAAAAACTATGCTTTCCGTAATAAAATCATCTTCATGCATGACAATGCACCATCTCATGCTGCAAAAAATACCTCTGCATCAATGGCTGCTATGGGGATAAAAGGAGAGAAAGTAATGGTGTGGCCTCCATCCTCCCCTGACCTTAATCCTATTGAGAACATTTGGGGCATCCTCAAGCAAACTATCTATGTGGGTGGGAGGCAGTTTACATCCAAACAGCAGCTCTGGGGAGTCTATTCTGACATCTTGCAAACAAATTCAAGCAGAAACTGTCCAAAAACTTACAAGTTCAATGGATGCAAGACTTGTGAAGCTGCTACCAAATAAGGGGTCCTATGTTAAAATGTAACATGACCTGTTAAAATTTTTAAAATGTTGTTAAAAGTTTGATTGAAATAGCTTTTGATTTCAGTAAATATGCTGCAAACACAACAAATGACAATTTTCTGTTTTTTATAACCTATTAAGTGTTTTGAACTTACTGTGTGTAATAATTTGGAACAGTGCATTGTAAGTTTTTTATGTTTAAAAAAATACCATTATCATTAGGAGGTTTGTACAATAATATTTGAATTGTACAATAGATGTGTCACGGCTGAGGATGGGGAAAACCCTCAGCCGTGCGATGACGGAAGATGTTAGTGGCTGCTCGGCCAGGACGACAGAATTAGGGAGCAGGTCACCTCCTAATGCATCCCTAATCGGACCCTAACTCCTAGCTGCATGAGCCGACCTTGAAGGTAGGAGGGCCCATGCTCAGGAACCTCGGATCCCTACTCACCCTCCGCCGATCCCTGAACTAGGAGCTGGGTAGACCACCTGTTCCTGAATGCGGAGAAACAGGAGTCTAAAACTCGCCGAGCTGCAATGGGATGTAACCATAAACAGACTATGGATATGGCAGGAGAGTGAAAGACTTCTACCTCTACCTGCCACAGACACACTGACTGGATCCCTGGACACAAGTGCTGGCTGTCCACACACAAACATAAAAGGACACAGCACACATAAACACACAGGGACCCAGAACCATAGCTGCAATAATAACAGACACCACATAGACATAAACTTAACATCACATAAACATATAGTATCACAATTTATGACCACAAGGGTGGCCCTCACTGGCAGATGGTATATGGGACCAGGAGAGTGCCTCCAGCTTACTACAAGGCTGGAGTACCCCCCCAGAACTCAGGTCTCAACTGAGGTTAAATAGCCCAAGTTGTCACACCCACAATCAGACACACCCAGTGCACACACACTAGAAAGGGAATTAACCCTTCACACACAAGGGAAGGGAAGACATCAACTAAAAGGGGAATACACACAATAAACCCAGTGCCCACCAGACAAGGAAAGTGCGCACATAAACACAAGTTGCCAAAGACAACCGCATGCATGGACAGCGAGACGCCCAGCAACCAGCTCAGGCTGCTCCACTGCCCAACAACCACAATTTGCCAGCGGCAACCACACGTGAGGCAAGATACTAGCCCTCACCTGTGGTTGACAACAACACCAGACCGCGGGCAAATGCATGCGGGTCCCAAGGAGTCACGACCATGACCATGGTCGTGACAAGATGATAACATGAGAATTATGCTGACTGTTATTTACATCAATTATTTTGGTAAATGAGAAAAATATAATTTGCATAATAATTTGAAACAGGTATGTAATGTCCTCAGCAAAACATCAAAAAGTATTTTATTGGATTGGATTGCGATTTCATGTGTGTGGGGTCTGAGCAATCGGATATTGGCCAGCTTAGCAGAGATGTACCTGTCTAGTGAAATGATGGTACGGTATGGGGAGTACTGCTGGTTCGCCTTCCCGAGATGCACCCTGGGTAACTCAGTGATGGCTAACCTTGGCACTCCAGCTGTGGTGAAACTACGACTCCCAGCATGCTCCATTTATTTCTATAGAGTTCTGAGAGCAGCCATGCAAGGGGGGCATCTTGGAAGTTGTAGTTTTACCACAGCTGGAGTGCCAAGGTTAGCCATCACTGCTCTAATTGAACCAGCAAATACTGGCGGTAATTCAAAAAAAGATTCTCCAGAGTCCCGACCAACAGGAATCAAACTCTAATCTATTGACTGTGTTTGTGTGTGTGTGCGGGGGGGGGGGGGGGTATATAGTGTGCGGCAGGAAAATGGATGTGTAATGTGCATGTGAGAGCTATTTCTCTGATGTTTATGCATACATGCTAATTGCCCCCCACCATCTTTTTCAATCTTCTCAAACTTCAGGGTAGTTTGAAAACAGTTTTGGAATTAGGCAACGCCCATTGAGCATGCACATTAAGCACATTTTAGTGTACGAAGTTAGCGAATTTGCAAATATATATGAAAAATATTATCTACCATATATTCGCAAAATATCGCTAAATCAAATATTGCCCTACCGCTCAACACTACACTTAAACCCATTTGGGATCTCTATCCTTATATTGCATTTCACATATTTTAAAAATTTGTATTCATATTTGTATTTATTTTTTCAATTTCTGGTATTTTACAATTTTTGTGATATTTTATCAATAAATTTTAAGTTTTTAATTACATGTGGTATATTTTCCATGAGTCTATCAGATATTTTAGTGCCTTCCCACCTTCATGCCTTTTTTCATATAACACTTTATTTGGGCAGAGAGTGCAACTATTCTGTACCGATCTATGCTGGTGAGCCACTGTCTATTTTACAGATTGGCAATTTACCTTACCGGGAATTTTCTCAGTGAGGCTGATGTTCTCTTTCACATTGCATTTACTTTTTAAACAGCAGGGAGTCCCTTGCTTGTCTCCATATATAGATAACCCCATCTATAGAGTCACTGCTCTAGGAGTCCTATACTGATCCAATATATGGCTATTTCCACATATAGAGTCATCCATGGCAGTGTATGGGGATACCCCTTTGTAAGTAACATTTTTTAGTGTCTACTTTAAATTGTCACGGGTTTGGGAGACTAAAACCTTAGCACTGTGCTAAAGAGCACACTGAAACTTATGGAAATAATTTCTCTAACATTCACATCTCTGTATAACATCAAAAGCCTACACACACACACACACACACACACACAGCTTTATATACCAGGACATTTTAACTGCAAAAAATGTCTTTAGCTGGATATGGTGTACTCTGTAGCACCCTGGTAAATCATTAGTCTTCCATGAGCCTAAATTCCTGGGTTACAACAAAAGACCAATTTATTTAGTATAATAAATAAAAATAAATTAGAAAAAAACATATGTATGTATATGTGTATGTACTGTATATATACATATTATATAATATATGAAATAGACTTTTGATATTATCCCGATGTCCTGGTGTATATCTGTGTCTGTAGATACCAGTCCATTGTATGTGTATGTTAGTAAAGATTTTTACTTAGAGAAATTCCCCTTACACAGCATTGTCAAGTCTTTGGCTCAGCTACTAAGGATTTTGCCTCTGATATAGAAGATTCTGGGTTTGAGACTCACCAGTGACAATTTGGTTAAATGGAGAAAATACATTTTTAAATACACATGGATACATGCACTTTCAGGGTGTGAATGGGTCCCTTGTATTGAGATTGAGGCTGCTATGACAGTGTTGGGCCTTTGGAAGACTCCAAAGCTTGACAAAGCGATTTTCCTGTGAATGCCTGAATGTGGCAGAGTGCCATAGGAACATAGCAAGTATCCTATAGCTGCAATGGTAAAGCATTGCAGATAGGTATGAGCAAAGGGAACTTCGGATCCAAGATCCAAAGTCGCTTTGCTCCATACTTTGTTTTAATGCTCTTCGGAGATCTGTCTCCATATAGCATTAACATGGATGTGCTCCGGCAAGGTTAAGGGATTTGATTTTTGAACTTGAAAACCACTTTAAAACTTCAGCATAGAGGTACTAATAAGCACTGAAGCTGACTTTGGATACCTGTTTTAAAATCGTTTTCAATAAAATAATCAAATACCAAAGTTACAGTCTTGCAAGACTTTGGTGAAACTTACTTCTCCTTGCCGGAATGCATACATTTTAATGCTATACAGAGACAGATCTTGGATCCGACGCTTGCTACGCACATCCTATTGCAGTCCATTGGGTGAAGTGATCAGTTGTATCTAGGAGGACTTAAACCTTAAGGACCGGGCTCATTTTCACCTTAAGGGCCAGGCAATTTTTTGCAAATCTTATCAGTGTCACTTTATGTGTGAATAATTTTAAAATGCTTTTACTTATCCAGGCCATTCTGAGAGTTTTATTTGTCACACGTTGTGCTTCATGATACTGGTAAAATGGAGTAAAAAAAAAATATCATTTTTATTTATTAACCCCTTAAGGACATAGGGCGTACCGGTACGCCCTATTTCCCGAGTCCTTAAGGACCAAGGGCGTACCGGTACGTCCTAACTTAAAATCTTAATTCCGGCGCCGCTGGGGTTAATCGGAACGGGATTTCGGCTGAAATCATTCAGCCGGCATCCCGTAACAACGCAGGGGGGGGTCATTTGACCCCCCCGTATCGGCGATCGCAGAAAACCGCAGGTCAATTCAGACCTGCGGTTTGCTGCGCTTTTTGCCGTTTCTGATCCCCGCGGTCCCTGACCGCGGGGATCAGAAACTTCAGAGTGCCCGAAATCAATATTGTTAACCCCCCCCTGCACCCCTGCACGATTTGATGGCGGCGGGTGGTGCAGGGGGGGTGTCGCATGCAGTGGGGGCGTTGCGGGAGGCGGGCGGTGCGGCAGGCGGGATCGCGATCCCCCGCCCGCCTCCCATTGCATAATCGTTGGTGTACAGTGGGTATACCAGGGTGCCAGCACATTGCTGGCACCCTGGTATAAACGGCTGACATCGTTGATGCGATGTCAGCCGTTTAACCCTTTCCATACAGCGGTCCGTACGGACCGCTGTATGGAAAAGGTTAACAGTAAGAGGGAGCTCCCTCCCTCTCCGATCGGGGGGCTGCTGTGCCTTTGCAGCCCCCCGATGGGAGAAGGAGAGAGCCCCCAGACAGCCCCCCCAGAACCCCGTCCTTACCCTTCCCCGTCTGCGAAGTTCTGACCATAACTGAGCAGACGGGGGAGGTTCCCATGGCAACAGGACGCCTGATCAGGCGTCCTGCTGTCCATGGTGCTGAACAGATCTGTGCTGAAAGCATAGACCTGTTCAGTGTAAGTAAAATACAGTGCAGAAACCAATATAGGTTCTGTTCTGTATTTTACAGACATCAGACCCACTGGATCTTCAAGAACCAAGTGGGTCTGGGTCAAAAAAATCAAATAAAAAGTGAAAAAAGTTAAGATAAAAAAAAAAAACATTTATCACTGAATAAAAATTAAAAAAATAAAATACACTACACATATTAGGTATCGCCGCGTCCGTAACGACCTGATCTATAAAATGGTCATGTTACTTTCCCCGCACAGTGAACGCCATAAAAATAAAAAAATAAAAACTATGAGAAAATTGAAATTTTGCCCACCTTACTTCCCAAAAAAGGTAATAAAAGTGATCAAAAAAGTCGCATGTACGCCAAAATAGTACCAATCAAACCGTCATCTCATCCCGCAAAAAATGAGACCCTACTCAAGATAATCGCCCAAAAACTGAAAAAACTATGGCTCTTAGACTATGGAAACACTAAAACATGATTTTTTTTGGTTTCAAAAATAAAATCATTGTGTAAAATGTACATAAATAAAAATAAAGTATACATATTAGGTATCGCCGCGTCCGTATCGACCGGCTCTATATAAATATCACATGACCTAACCCCTCAGGTGACCACCGTAAAAAAAAAAAAAAAAAAACTGTGTAAAAAAAGCAATTTTTTGCCATCTTACGTCACAAAAAGTGTAATAGCAAGCGATCAAAAAGTCATATGCACCCCAAAATAGTGCCAATCAAACTGTCATCTCACCCCGCAAAAAATTAGACCCTACTCAAGATAATCACCCAAAAACTGAAAAAACTATGGCTCTTAGACTATGGAGACACTAAACAATTTTTTGGTTTTCAAAATGAAGTTATTGTATAAAACTTACATAAATAAAAAAAATTGTATACATATTAGGTATCGCCGCGTCCGTGACAACCTGCTCTATAAAATTACCACGTGATCTAACCTGTCAGATGAATGTTGTAAATAACAAAAAAAAAAAACATGCCAAAAAAGCTATTTCTTGTTACCTTGCCGCACAAAAAGTGTAATATAGAGCAACCAAAAATCATATGTACCCTAAACTAGTACCAACAATACTGCCACCCTATTCCGTACTTTCTAAAATGGGGTCACTTTTTTTGGAGTTTCTACTCTAGGGGTGCATCAGGGGGGCTTCAAATGGGACATGGTGTCAAAAAACCAGTCCAGCAAAATCTGCCTTCCAAAAACCGTATGGCATTCCTTTTCTTCTGCACCCTGCCGTGTGCCCGTACAGTAGTTTAGGACCACATATGGGGTGTTTCTGTAAACTACAGAATCAGGGCCATAAATAATGAGTTTTGTTTGGCTGTTAACCCTTGCTTTGTTACAGGAAAAAAAATATTAAAATGGAAAATCTGCCAAAAAAGTGAAATTTTGAAATTGTATCTCTATTTTCCATTGAATCTTGTGCAACACCTAAAGGGTTAACAAAGTTTGTAAAATCAGTTTTGAATACCTTGAGGGGTGTAGTTTCTTAGATGGGGTCACTTTTATGGAGTTTCTACTCTAGGGGGGCATCAGGGGGGCTCCAAATGGGACATGGTGTCAAAAAACCAGTCCAGCAAAATCTGCCTTCCAAAAACCGTATGGCATTCCTTTCCTTCTGCGCCCTGCCGTGTGCCCGTACAGTAGTTTACGACCACATATGGGGTGTTTCTGTGAACTACAGAATCAGGGCCATAAATAATGAGTTTTGTTTGGCTGTTAACCCTTGCTTTGTTACTGGAAAAAAAATATTAAAATGGAAAATCTGCCAAAAAAGTGAAATTTTGAAATTGTATCTCTATTTTCCATTGAATCTTGTGCAACACCTAAAGGGTTAACAAAGTTTGTAAAATCAGTTTTGAATACCTTGAGGGGTGTAGTTTCTTAGATGGGGTCACTTTTATGGAGTTTCTACTCTAGGGGTGCATCAGGGGGGCTTCAAATGGGACATGGTGTCAAAAAAACTGTCCAGCACAATCTGGCTTCCAAAAACCATACGGCGCACCTTTCACTCTACGCCCCGCTGTGTGGCTGTACAGTAGTTTATGGCCACATATGGGGTGTTTCTGTAAACAGTAGAGTCAGGGCAATAAAGATACAGTCTTGTTTGGCTGTTAACCCTTGCTTTGTTAGTGGAAAAAATGGGTTAAAATGGAAAATTAGGCAAAAAAATGAAATTCTCAAATTTCATCCCCATTTGCCAATAACTCTTGTGCAACACCTAAAGGGTTAACGGAGTTTGTAAAATCAGTTTTGAATACCTTGAGGGGTGTAGTTTCTTAGATGGGGTCACTTTTATGGAGTTTCTACTCTAGGGGTGCATCAGGGGGCTTCAAATGGGACATGGTGTCAAAAAAACTGTCCAGCAAAATCTGGCTTCCAAAAACCATACGGCGCACCTTTCACTCTACGCCCCGCTGTGTGGCCGTACAGTAGTTTATGGCCACATATGGGGTGTTTCTGTAAACAGCAGAGTCAGGGCAATATAGATACAGTCTTGTTTGGCTGTTAACCCTTGCTTTGTTAGTGGAAAAAATGGGTTAAAATGGAAAATTAGGCAAAAAAATGAAACTCTCAAATTTCATCCCCATTTGCCAATAACTCTTGTGCAACACCTAAAGGGTTAACGGAGTTTGTAAAATCAGTTTTGAATACCTTGAGGGGTGTAGTTTATAGAATGGGGTCATTTTTGGGCGGTTTCTATTATGTAAGCCTCGCAAAGTGACTTCAGAGCTGTAGTGGTCCCTAAAAATTGGGTTTTTGTAAATTTCTGAAAAATTTCAAGATTTGCTTCTAAACTTCTAAGCCTTGTAACATCCCCAAAAAATAAAATATCATTCCCAAAATAATTCAAACATGAAGTAGACATATGGGGAATGTTAAGTCATCACAATTTTTTGGGGTATTACTATGTATTACAGAAGTAGAGAAACTGAAACTTTGAAATTTGCTAATTTTTCCAAATTTTTGGTAAATTAGGTATTTTATTATGCAAAAAAATTAATTTTTTTGACTTTTTTTTACTAGTATCATGAAGTACAATATGTGACGAAAAAACAATCTCAGAATGGCCTGGATAAGTCAAAGCGTTTTAAAGTTATCACCACTTAAAGTGACACTGGTCAGATTTGCAAAAAATGGCCTGGTCCTTAAGGTGAAAATGAGCCCGGTCCTTAAGGGGTTAAAAAAATACGAAATTTACCAAAAATGTGGAAAAATTAGCTAATTTCCAAGCTTCAATTTCTCTACTTCTATAATACATAGTAATACCTCCAAACATAGTTATTAATTTACATTCTCCATATGTCTACTTCATGTTTGGATCATTTTGGAAATGCCATTTTATTTTGCTATCTGCCCCATAGAAATTAATGGAAGCAGGGGCCGCGCATGTGCGGTGGGCTACCAATGCGTGGTCTGCTACCATTCACTTCTATGGGAGCAGCGCTTGGTGGTGGACGTCCCCCGGGAAATCCGGGGTCCTCCAACCACAGCTCTCCGCGCTTCGTTCTTGTTGAGAAAATGGGGGCATATCCTAGCGATATACCCCCATTGTCTGAGATGGGAATACCCCTTTAACCTGTTGGGGACACAGGGCATACAGGTACGCCCTGATGTCCCGGTACTTAAGGACGCAGGGTGAACCTGTACGCCCTGTGTATTTCCAATCACCGCCGTGCGGCAGGCGGTGATCGGAGCAGAGTGCCTGCTGAAATCATTCAGCAGGTACTCTGTGACAATGCCGAGGGAGGTCCTGTGACCCGATAACCCGGAACAGGATGGTGATCGGTGGTGTGATAATACACCACCATCCTTTGATCCTGAGAGATGATGGTGACATCACCTCTCAGGATTGCTTACAATTGGCTGCACGGCCTGGAGGGGAGGTTGACTTTCCCAGCTCTGCCTCCTCCACACTGCATCCTGGAGCGTGGAGAGAGGAGCCTTGTGGAGCCCAGTACCCCCAGCATCACTCATCTCTGCCAAGCACCCCCCCCCCACAGGTACTTAGGGACAGGTTTAGGGACAGCTTAAATTAGACAGGGAGATTAGGGAGAGTTTAGGTTAAAAAAAAAAAAATTCATTTTTTTTTTCTTTTAGGTTTAGGGCAAGTACGCAAACACCTGTGCCCCCCCCCCCCCACACACACACACACACACACACACACACACACACACACTAAATAAAGTTTTCCACACACGCACACACAGACTTCCCTATCGCCCGCTAGACGTTCTCGGCCGAGGAGACATACGCCCTACTTGCCTCCGACTCCGAGAGCCCCAGAGAGGATGAGGATGACCCCACTTTCCTCTTGTCATCCGCATCCTTCTCATCATCTAGTGATGATGATGATCCTCGAAGGTGGCAGAGATGCCGTCAGGCGGAGCAAGGGGACCCCTATGCCAGGGACCTTGTGGCCCACACTAGGCCCACACTTTGTGAATCTGATGGTGGAGCAAACAAACTTGTTCGCCCAACAGTTCATTTCTCAACACCCAGGCCCTCTTTTTGAAAGCCGAGATGAGGACGTTTTGGGGCCTCTTTCTTCACAAGGGTCTAGTCAAAAAACCCAGTGTCAGGCAGTACTGGAGTGGGGACGTCCTCTACCAGATCCCCCTCTACTGTATGGCCTTGACACGTTCCCATTTTGAGGCCATCCAGAAATGCCTGCATTATGAAGATAATGAAGCATGTCGTCCCCCCCGAGGTGATACTGCCTATGACCGCCTGTACAAAATCAGGCCGGTCATCGATCACTTCGGGGCCACATTTTTATAGGCATATGTACCTGGAAGGGAGGTCGCTGTTGATGAGTTTCTCATTGCTTTCAAGGGAAGACTCATTTTCCGCCAGTATGTTCCCTCTAAGCGGGCGAGGAATGGCGTGAAGCTGTACAAACTTTGTGAGAGTATTGGCTAACATTAAAAAGGCCATCATCTATAATCAAGCCATCAGATATAACCAAATCTGTTCCAGCCCATCAGACAGGGATGAGCATTTACAATATCTAAAAGGACATTTTTACACCAGGGCTATCATCCTGCTTCAATTGAAGATCAACCACCAAGATCCCCGGAAGTCAACTTATTTAATACAATGAAATGAAACAGAACCTGCATGTACATCTTGCTGTGACCTACAACCCACAACTAGAGGTACTGAGGAAAACTGCCATCATGTTCTAGGTAAGGATGAATGACTAAAAACAATCTTCCCAGATCCCCTTACTAGCTTACCGACAACCTCCAAATATTCTGATCAGATCAAGTTCAAGGCCCTGTACCACAGAAAAAGGAACCCATTCCTGTAATATAAGAAGATGCAAAACCTGTTACCATATAATGACAACAGATAAGATCAGGATACCCAACACACAGCAGGATTATAAGATCATTGGGACATTCACATGTTCTACATCTAATGTTGTTTATCTGATTCTCTGCACTAAATGTCCTGTCAGAGGCCTCTACGTTGGAGAAGCAGGACAGAAACTCAATGCAAGGATAAGGTCCCACCACCACACAATTAAAGAGAAAAACCTACAATTTCCTGTAACTAAACATTTCTGTAGCCCAGGACACAATGAAGAACACATGAAAGTTCTCATATTAACCACTTCAGCCCCGCTAGCTGAAACCCCCTTCATGACCAGAGCACTTTTTACACTCCGGCACTACACTCCTTTCACCGTTTATCGCTTGGTCATGCAACTTACCACCCAAATGAATTTTACCTCCTTTTCTTCTCACTAATAGAGCTTTCATTTGGTGGTATCTTATTGCTGCTGACATTTTTACTTTTTTTTGTTATTAATCACTTTCAGCTGTAAAATTTTGCAAAAAAAAACGACATCCATATATACATTTTTCACCAAATTTATAGTTCTACATGTCTTTGATAAAAAAAAAAATGTTTGGGCAAAAAAAAAAATGGTTTGGGTAAAAGTTATAGCATTTACACACTATGGTACAAAAATGTGAATTTCCGCTTTTTGAAACAGCTCAGATTTTCTGAGCACCTGTCATGATTCCTGAGGTTCTACAATGCCCAAACAGTAGAAAAACCCCACAAATGACCCCATTTCGGAAAGTAGACACCCTAAGGTATTCGCTGATGGGCATAGTGAGTTCATAGAACTTTTTATTTTTTGTCACAAGTTAGCGGAAAATTATGATGATTTTTTTATTTTATTTTTCCTTACAAAGTCTCATATTCCACTAACTTGCGACAAAAAATAAAAAAATCTAGGAACTCACCATGCCCCTCACAGAATACCTTGGGGTGTCTTCTTTCCAAAATGGGGTCACTTGTGGCGTAGTTATACTGCCCTGGCAATTTAGGGGCCCAAATGTGTGAGAAGTACTTTGCAATCAAAATCTGTAAAAAATGACCGGTGAAATCCGAAAGGTGCACTTTGGAATATGTGCCCCTTTGCCCACCTTGGCAGCAAAAAAGTGTGACACATCTGGTATCGCCGTACTCAGGAGAAGTTGGGGAATGTGTTTTGGGGTGTCATTTTACATATACCCATGCTGGGTGAGAGAAATATCTTGGCAAAAGACAACTTTTCCCATTTTTTTATACAAAGTTGGCATTTGACCAAGATATTTTTCTCACCCAGCATGGGTGTATGTAAAATGACACCCCAAAACACATTCCCCAACTTCTCCTGAGTACAGCAATACCAGATGTGTCACACTTTTTTGCTGCCAAGGTGGGCAAAGGGGCACATATTCCAAAGTGCACCTTTCGGATTTCGCAGGCCATTTTTTTACACATTTTGATTGCAAGGTACTTCTCACACATTTGGGCCCCTAAATTGCCAGGTGCGGCTGAAGTTGGGGACTGCCAATCAGGGTTTGCCAGCACCTCTGGGATTCTAGGGGCTCTACGGGCACGTCTTTGCGGCGGCTGCGACGGGGTCACTACTGCACGTGCCACCGTACCAGCTTCAACTGCCCTTCTGGTGCTCGCTACTTCACCATGTTCTACGGCAGTGCTGGTACTAGGTCCAGGAAGGGCTGGGCTGCTGGTGTATGCCTCACCACGTAATCCGACACCACCAGCGCCACTCTGCTGCCCTTGAAGCGGATCCTGCGCAACCTGCGGTCTAGCGACACGGGGCCGGGTACGTCTGGTGCTATCAGGGACCTCAGCCTCCTCGTCTGAACTTTGGGTCAGAGAGCCACTGCTTTCTACAGGTTCATATTCTGACCCGCTGGATTCATCAGATGAGGGTTCCAACTCCTCATCCGACTGGGTCAGAAGCCTGTAGGCCTCTTCAGAAGAATACCCCCTGTTAGACATTTGGGCCACTAAATTTAGGGGTATTCCCTGAGACTACCCAAGAAAAAAAATCAAGCCTGTCTTACAAATGGGAGGCTAGCGAAGTACCGGAGGCCGCTGCGGTTGATAAAAAATATCAAAACTGATTTTTTTATCGCCGCAATGCGTGTAAAGTGAATGTGCAGCGATCAAAAAAAAATAATTTTTTTGTCACTGCGGTGGGGCGGGCGTGGGTGAATGCACGTGTGGGCGACCGATCAGGCCTGATCGGGCAAACACTGCGTTTTGGGTGGAGGGAGAACTAAAGTGACACTAATACAATTATAGATCTGACCGTGATCAGTTTTGATCACTTCCAGATACTATAAAAGTACAAATGCTGATTAGCGATACGCTAATCAGCGAATAACGGACTGCGGTGCGGTGGGCTGGGCGCTAACCGATCCCTAAACTACCTAACCAAGGGGCCTAAACTATACCTAAAACCTAACGGTCAATACCAGTGAAAAAAATAAGTGACAGTTTGCACTGATCACTTTTTTCCTTTCACTAGTGATTGACAGGGGCAATCAAAGGGGTGATCAAAGGGTTAATAGGGGTGATCTGGAGCTAAGTGTGGTGTAGTGGGTACTCACAGTGATGTGTGCTCCTCTGAACCAACCGACCAAAAGAAGGAGCAGAGGAGCACAGCAGCCATATAACCCCATCATATTTACAAATATGATGGGTTAAATGGCTGCTGATTGGTTTTTTTAAAAATCAGCAACCTGCCAGCCAATGATCGTGGCCGGCAGGTTGCTGACGAAATACTCTGCTGCGAAATGCATGCGCGGGCCGGCTGTGACGTAATCTCACGTCTCGCGAGATGACGCACCGATGCGTCCAGGAGGAACAAATCAACGACCTCCCGGATGCATCGGTGCGTTAGGCGGTCGGGAGGTGGTTAAAAGATAACTTCAAATACCAAAGAGCTAGAAGAATTTGGGAAAACAAATGTATAACACTGCTTGACACTTTGAATACCGGACTGAATTTGTCCATAAAACTTTGATACCCCTTATCTGTAAGATAATTAAGGACTCATTATCAAGATCTTTGAGATGTCGTTCTGTTATTTTCCAAATGTCCATTCATTCCCCCATGTCTCTGTTCTTACTGTATATACAGTATATTGCTGTTTCTTCATATATTCTTGTAGTACGCCTGATGAAGGGACTGGTGATGTCTCGAAAGCTTGCTATGTAACATCACTATTTCTATTTTTGTTAGCCATTAAAAGGTATCAAACCTGCAATACTCTTATTTTGTTTCTCTTAATGAGAGCACTCAACTAGTATGCAATAGCGTAAAACAGGGAAGCAGAGGGGGCGGCGGGGGGGGGGGGGTATTAGCAAGAGCTAAATGCAATCCACTTCTTGGAGATGCGAGTGCTTGATAGTGACATGTGACTTACTGCTGCCTGATAACACAAGAAAAGCAACCAAAACTGCAGAGGGGTGAGAAATGAGGGTAGACAATTACACTGGAGTGCAGATTTTTTTTGCATTCATGTAGTTAAAATAATGATTTAAACAATCTGCCGTTTTCATTTTTATATGAAGTAGGGAAACTATTTTATACAGTTTATTGTGATTGTTGATAATGAGATGACATTATGGAATTGCTTATTTATGATATATTTCTTTGCTTTCTATTATGATTGTGACATAGAAAGAAAACAATAGAAAGAGAAAATAGCCTAGAAACATACGGAAATTGAATTTGGAACGTGGAGTAAAGGTTTGGCAATATATCACAGGTAAAATAACTTATGTTTATTGCCTTGAAATTTATAGTTGATGAGAGTGGGTAAGATTAGAAGCAATGGTAATAGAAAAATACAGTCAAAAGAATAAAAAAAAGCATCTTGAAAAATGCATATGAGAAAATTAAACAGTGAAGAATGAATGCTGTATCAGTTGCAATGCTTCTGTTTTTTAATAAGAATCTATTGATTTGAGCAAAGGCTGTGACAAACTTAAAAAAAGGAAATTAAATATTTGTAAAGGAAAATTCTTCAACCAATGAACTTTTCTAGTGTATATTCAGAGGCAAAACTATGATAATGTTAATAGCTTATAGATAGAGTTGAGCGGACACCTGGATGTTCGGGTTTGACGGGTTTGGCCGAACTTCACAAAAAAGTTCGAGTTCGGGACCCGAACTTGACCCTGAACCCAAACACCATTGAAGTGAATGGGGACCTGAACTTTGGAGCACTAAAATGGCTGTAAAAAAGTCATGGAATGGGCTAGAGGGCTGCAAAAGGCAGCAACATGTGGTTAAGAGCATGGCAAGTGCTCTGCAAACAAATGTGGATAGGGACATGACTGAAAATAACATAAAACACTTTAAAAAAAAAATAATAATCTTGATCTAGGAAGAGGAGGTCCATATGAAGTAGGAGGTTGAGGAGGCGGTGAGTGTGGCGGTGTAGGTAGAAGTGGCGGTGGAGGAGGTAGCCAACACTGGCTTTTGGTTTTGTTTTTTTATTTATTTTGTAAAAATTTGGGTGTACCCCAAAACATTAGTAAATATAAAAAAAATTAAACAAAGAGTAAGTGCGATATAGTATAACAATGGTTGGGTTAGGCCGGTATACACGTCTATTCTGCACAAGGTACGGTCAAGTCCTGTGAGATCGTTGCCTGGTTCATTTTAATGATCGTGAGCTTGTCCACATTGGCTGTGGACAGGCGGCTGTGCTTCTCTTTCAAAATCCCCTCCTGCCGTGCTCAACAAACGTTCAGACAATACACTGGCCACAGGGCAGGCCAGCACCTCCAAGGTGTAAAGGACAAGCTCAGGCCATATGCCCAATTTGGAGACCCAGAAGTTGAAGGGCGCAGACCAATCAGTCAGTACGTGTAGGCGTGTGCACACATACTGCCCAACCATGTTGCATGTCCCCGTGACGGCCTTGATCCAATTGGATATCTTCCCTATCAACTTTTAATGTTCTTTTATGCGCCTACCATGGTGATCACGGATAATGGGGAATCAGGGTTCAATGCCAGAGAGGGAGCCTGAAAAAGGTATACCACATCCAAGGGAGGTCAATGGATGAAATTAAATGTGATTAAGCGGAAATGTGGGACAAATTATTGAAGCAGAAGCTTCCAAGTAAAGGAGGGGGCGCGCAGCAATTACCCACTCCCAACTCAGGAAGGTAGTGACGTTAAATAACAATACAGGACTCTTAAGATACCCTGTTATTGTAATGATTAATACAAAATTACAGGGAATGTCACTGGGGTTAGACAGGAGAGGCCCTGCTGCCGCTTTATTGACTCTAAATAACTTCTACCTGATCGCAGGTGTCCGTGATGTCCACGTTGCAATTGGATATGTTCTCTATCAACTTTTGATGTTCTTTTATGCTCCTATCATGGTGATCACATGTTGATCATGGTGATTTTACCTTTATAGGACAAACCTCTCCTTCCCCATGGGACAATGTGCAAAGCGCAAAGCGCCCAGAGATGTGGCAAAGTACATTATGCACTTTGTCGCAATGTGAAAGGAGAGGTTTGCAGCAGCTCTGTGTGAAAGGGCCCTAAGAGCCCTGTTTGCCTGTCCTGTGTCACGCAATCCCTATAGTAAGTGTACCTGTGTGTGGTACTTCCGGAAACACTCCCCTAAGCATAGGGCAGGGTGGTCAGGGCAGTCAGGACAGAAATAGTGGGTGTCATGCCTTATTACACTCCTGCTACAGACACAACATCTTTTTCGGGGTGACGCTTGGGTTGAGGTACCAGCAACGACATTGGGGAAATGTCGCTCGTGTAGCCGGCTCACTACACTGGTGGTTAGGGCCACGGAACCTCCTGGATACAGGAGGTTCTCAATGATCTCTTCCTGAAATTTGAGGAAGGATCGTGTTCTCCCAGCCTTACTGTAGAGAACAAAACTATTGTACACCGCCAATTGAATTAGGTATACAGACACCTTCTATTACCAGCGTCTGGTCCTGTGGGAAAGTAAATAAGGAGCCAACATCTGGTCATTGAAGTCCACCCCTCCCATGAGCAAATTCTAGTCGTGGACCAAGAGGGGCTTTTCAATGACTCCAGTTGCTCGTTCAATTTGTATTGTCGTGTCTGCGTGAATGAAGGAGAGCATGTAAACGTCACGCTTGTCTCTCCATTTCACCGCATGCAGTTCTTCGTTACACAAGGCAGCCCTCTCCCCCCTTGCAAGACGGGTGGCAACAAGCCATTGGGGGAAGCCCTGGCGACTAGGTCGTGCGGTGCCACAGCAGCCAATCTGTTCTAGAAACAAATGCCTGAAGAGGGGCACACTTGTGTAGATATTGTCCACATAAAGATGGTACCCTCTTGCCAAATAAGGGTAACACTAAGTCCCAGACTGTCTTCCCACTGCTCCCCAGGTAGTCAGGGCAACCGACCGGCTCCAGGGTCTGATCTTTACCCTTATAGACACAAAATTTGTGCGTATAGCTTGTCGCCCTTTTACAGAGCGTATACAATTTGACCCCATACCGGGCGCGCTTGCTTGGGATGTATTTTTTGAAGCCAAGGTGCCCGGTAAAATGTACAAGGGACTTGTCTATGCAGATGTTTTGCTCAGGGGTATACAAATCTGCAAATTTGGTGCTAAAGTGGTCTATAGGGGGCCGAATTTTGTGGAGCCGGTCTAAAGCTGGGTGGCCGCTGGGACGAGAGGTGCTGTTGTCACTAAAGTGCAGGGAAAGCAGGATGGTCTGAAATAGTGTCCTGGACATGGCAGCAGAGAACATGGGCATGTGATGAATTGGGTTTGTGGACCAATATGACCGCAATTGATGCTTTTTTGTCAGGCCCATGTTGAGGAGAAGGCCCAGAATAGTTTTACATTCGGAAACTTGGACGGGTTTCCACCGGAAAGACTGGGCATAAAAGCTACCCGGGTTGTGGCTATAAATTGAGTGGCATACCAGTTTGTTTCTGCAACGACTAAGTCAAAGAGCTCCGCAGTCAAGAACAGCTCAAAAAACCCCAGTGCCGATCCGATCTGAGCTGTCTCAACCTGTACTCCAGACTGGGCGGTGAAAGGGAGAACTACTGGTGTGGCTGAAAATGGGGGCTACTAATCAGGGTTTGCCAGCACCTCAGGGACTCTAGGGGCTCTACGGGCCTGTCTGTGCAGTGGCTGCGACGTGGGAACTACTGCAGGTGCCACCGTACCAGCTTCAACTGCCCTTCTGGTGCTCGCCACTTCACCATGTTCTACGGCAGTGCTGGTACTAGGTCCAGGATAGGCTGTGCTGCTGGTGTATGCCTCACCACGTAATCCAACAGCGCCAGCCCCACTCTGCTGCCCTCAAAGCGGATCCTGCACAACTTGTGGTCTAGCAACACGGGGCCCGGGTACGCCTGGTGGTATCAGGGACCTCAACCTCATCATCCGAACTTTGGATCAGACTGCCACTGCTTTCTACAGGTTCATATTCTGACCCGCTGGATTCGTCAGATGAGGGTTCCCATTCCTCATCCGACTGGGTCAGAAGCTTGTAGGCCTCTTCAGAAGAATAACCCTTACTTGCCATTTGGTCAACTAAATTTAGGGGTATTCCCTGAGACTACCCAAGAAAAAAAAGCAAGCCTGTCTTACAAATGGGAGGCTAGCAATGTACAGGAAGCCGCTGTGATTGATAAAAAATATCAAAACTGATTTATTTTTTTTAACGCCGCAGCGCTTGTGTAGTGATTGCGCAGTGATAAAAAAATAAAATAATTTTTGTCACTGCGGCGGGGCGGGCGTGGGTGAATGCACGTGTGTGTGACCGATCAGGCCTGATCGGGCAAACACTGCGTTTTGGGTGGAGGGCGAGCTAAGGTGACACTAATACTATTATAGATCTGACTGTGATCAGTTCTGATCACTTACAGATACTATAAAAGTACCAATGCTGATTAGTGATACGCTAATTGGGGAATCAGTGACTGCAGTGCATTGGGCTGGGCGCTAACCGATGCTAACTACCTATTAAAGGGGCCTAAACTAACCTAAAACCTAACAGTCAATACTGGTGAAAAAGAAGTGACAGTTTACACTGATCTCTTTTTTCCCTTTCACTAGTGATTGACAGGGGCGATCAAGGGGTTAATTGGGGTGATGGGGGTTTGATCTGGGGCTAAATGCGTAGTGTTTTATGTACTTACAGTATCTGTGCTCTCTGCTGGGACCAACCGACAAAAAGGAACCTACAGAGAGCACAGAAGCCATTTAACACATTATATTTATAAATATAGTGTGTTAAATGGCTTTTGATTTGATTTTTTTAAAGTCACCAACCTGCCAGCGCTGATCATTGGCTGGCAGGCTGGTGACGAACTTGTTCTGCAACTTTTCCCGGCCCGCACTGCGAGATGACGCGACGATGAGAAACAACCCGACCGCCTGCAGGACGCATGCTATTTTCTTATAATAATGAGGCAAAACACTATGTTTCTTATCAATTTAAGTGGTAATGGTTACAGTATAAAGAGGAGCTACACAACTTGGTGGGTTCTCTCATGCTTGATATGCACAGTTTCTTTAACATTCGGAAAAAAAAAAAAACATCGTAGAACACTTTACAAATTCCAGTGAGGCCTAATGGCCAAATTGCCCCAAGATGGCTGCCTCGAGATGGCCATTGCTCTACCTTCCGTGAGGTTATTGGCATAAGGAAGTCAACCTCCCACCACAGTGTGCTTTATCTGGTCTCCAGAGTTGTCTGTAACCAATATATCACTACTGTTTCCAGAATTACTTTCACTAACCTCTGTTATCTACCTGTGGCTTGTTTACCAGAGTGGGGTCCCTTCTAAGCAATATTTCAGTTAAGAATCTTTAGTACCTTGCTATCTTAAGGCTGGGTTCACACGGGCATTGCGGGTGCGCTGCAGGAAAAGATGCTTGTGCGTTGGGCTAAAATGCACAATTTTTCCTCGCGAGTACAAAGCTTTTTTAATGCTCATGAGAAAAATCGGCATGTTTGGTACCCAGACCCGAACCTAGCTACACTTCTTCACAGAAGTTCGGGTTTGGGATTGGTGTTATGTAAATTTTATTATTTTCCCTTATACCATGGTCATAAGGGAAAATATTAGCATTCTTAATACAGAATGCTAAGTAAATTAGGGATGGAGGAGGGGTTAAAAAAAAAAAGTTATTAAACTCACCTCATCCACTTGTTCGCGCAGTTTGGCTCGTCTTCTTTCTTCTTCTTTGGGGACCCGGGAGGAAAAGGACCTTTGGTAGCGTCACTGTGCTCATCACATGGTCCATCACAATGGTGATGGACCATGTTATGGACCATGTGATGAGTGCAGTGACAGCACCAAAGGTCCTTTTCCTCCCAGGTCCTCAAAGAAGAAGCAAGAAGAAGAGCCGGGCTGCACGAACAAGTGGATGAGGTGAGTTTAATTATTTCATTTGTGAACCCCTAATTTACTTAACCATCTTATAAGGGAAAATAATAAAGATTGGGTCCCCATTCCGATCATTACCAAGCAACCATGCGTGAAAATCGGTGTGGGTGCAATGCGTTCACCTCAAGCATTGCACCCACAGGTCTGACACCATGTTCTTCCTGTTGTCAGTTAGCATGGTTCCAAATTTGTGTTGTTGAGGGGAAAGCCAGGATTTGATTTCTTGATGAAGGACCTGGAGCAGTTCCTCCCTTGTGTGACTCCGTTCGCCCAGGCACACAAGGTACAAAACAGCATGACACCGCCATGGCCTGCACATGTGGTATGCTGGAGGAGCAATGTGAATTGTCCCTGCAGTGGAGGTTGAGGACACGATGATGGATGAGGATGCAGAGGCATACATTGTTGCAGGACCAACAGCATGAGAAAGTGGAGGCGGAAGAGGCATCACCTGGCCAAGTTGCTGGTGTGGCTGGGCAGGAACCACATTTTCCCGTATTGTCCTTGACCATAGTTACAGCTCCACGCGTCGGGGCTGCCATGCAGTTTTTGCAGACAGGCTCAAGAATAGCCGACTTTGTGTTCTACATATGTGTGCAGGGCCGATACTGCCTTTTTCACAAAGAAATGACGACTTGGGACTTTCCACCTCGGCTCGGCACAAGCCATCAGTTCTCCAAAAGGTGCAGAATCCACCACTTGGAAAGGGAGGGACTGCAGAAACAGCAACTGGGCCAGGAGCATATTCAGCTTCTGCGCCGTTGGATGAGTGCACACATACTGTTGTCTCTTGGCAATCGTTTTGTGATCGATTGCTGACAGAATGACTGACAAGGAGTAGGAGGGCGAGAAGCAGGAGCATCCGGACCAGCAGATGATGGGAAGGACAGACAGATCCCTTCGGCTGAAGTGGTGGAGCCTTGACTGGCGTAAACCGGGTGTGTGCCACTGGGTGATGCAGCAGTTGCTGCGGCAGGCTGGACAACCACATCGGAGCTACGGTTCTTCCAGGCCACTTTATGGTGATGCTGCATATGTTGACGCAGGGCCATGGTGCCAATATTGACAACCCGGCCACGTTTCACCTTCTGCCCACAGATTCTACACATGGCCATAATCACCTTCTCTGGCAGCTTAACAAAAAACTGCCACACTGTCCAGTAGGAGATTTTACCTCCAACAATACACACTGACTGACTGCTACCACCGCTGCCTCCATGAACCCGTGCACTGCTACTTACCTTCAGGTAGGATCCTGCAAAACGAGTGGTCTACCTCGGTAATGTTTGGCTCCCGACCTCCCATTGCGACCCCCTGCTGACTCCCGGCCACACTAGCGACTTGCTGGCTCCGCTGCTGCCTCACGGGCAAGCTGCCACCCTCTTCTCGCAATGATTATGAAGCCCCTTCTTCACTCGGCTCCCAAGTGCGATCAGCTACATCGTCATCGAGTACTGTCTGCACATCACTGATGTCCTCCTCAACAGTTTCTGGGTCAGGAGCCTGACCGCTCGCAAAACACCAGCTCCCTTGCCACTCTCCTCATCACTACTTACCCAACTAGTGGAGGAAGCAGCACATCTTGGCTCTCCACATCTTGGCTTGCCAGTAGCTGCTGACTGTCTTCTGGTAGTCCACACTGTATAGTGGAGCTGAGCCCACAGCATACAATACTTCTCTGGCTGAGGGAACAGAAAAAACAGAGGCAGTTTGAGGACAGGTGAGAGCACAGGGCTTGCTCGTGGGCAATGCCAACTAAGGGTTGTGTCTGACAAACCCACTGCCTCTTGGCTGGGGGTATTAAAGTTGAAGATCAAGTCAACCATTCAAGAACCGCTGGGTTGCTGGTCACGACACGACCGCTAGCTGACACTGGGAGCTCAGGCCTCTCTCAGTGACCCCTGCTGCCACCGCCCCTTACTCTGCTGCGACAGAAACATTTAGGCCTCTTCCACTCCCCTGTGTAGGGCCTGGCGCTTCTCTGTCTGACATACTGTTAGATCAAATAAATAAATAAAAAGTAAAAGTAAATTAAAACACCACAAAAAAGTCTGAAATTTTCTGACCTCCACACAACGGCTAAAAATCCCTTTTATTCACACTAATACACACAAAAAGGGCTTTAGAACATATAACTGCACCACTGAAGGGCAAATAAATGTTACTTTTGCCACTAATGCAAACCACAGAAGGCTTTACAACAAATAACTGCACCGCTGAACGGCAAATATATATTTTTGGTGTCACTAATACATGGCAAAAAGGGCTTTATAACATATAGCTGCACCGCTGAATGGCAAATATAAAATATTTTGTGCCACTAATACATGGCAAAAAGGGATTTTGACACGACCTTTGGTGTGCGCTGTGACACTTATGCCATGCTTGCTGTTGCCTGTGGCAATGTGTTGCTGTTTCAGCATGCGGAGGCAGTGTCACAGGCCTTTGTGGTGTGTGCCGTGACATGGTTGCCTTGCATGTTGTTGCCTGCAGAAACGTGTAGCTTTTTATGCTGGTGTGTGCACTTTCCCTTTCAGTTGTTTCCTCCTCTATCCGGTGCTGGAGGGGTTAACCACCTTGTTGGGTGTGGTCACTAGGTGCTTCATCTTACCTGCGGCTAGAGGCCAGGAGTCAGTGGTACTCCAGCCATGGTGTGTGTTGGAGTTATGCTCCTGGTCTTCATGTTCCATCTCCCAGAGTGAGGGCCTCCTAGCGGGACATCGAGGTCTTCAGCGATGTCTACCCTCCCTTACATGTGTTGTATGTTTGGTGTGGGGTTATTATTTGGTGTGTTGTAATATTTAGCTTGGTGTTCCTTGCCTGGTATGTTTGGTGATATCTTCTAGCATGGTTGCTTGACTTCCTAGCCTGTATGCAGTGCCGCCTGGGGCTGCCATGTGGAGTCTGGTGTGCTGGATACCTGTGCGAGTTGCTGGTACGGTGTCCTGTTTGGTGTTAGGGCTCCGGTACGTATTCACGGGTTCCAGTCGTGGTGGCAGCTGCAGTTAAGTGTGTTGTCTTGTTTTCTTACCTGCCGATTCTCTTGCTGCATATGGTCTTTTCCTTTCCCTGCTTCTAGGCCTTTTGAGACGCCTGTTCTTCCGTGTCCTGGAAGTACAGGCCGCCTCTGCTCAGCTCCTTTGCGAGGGATTCTCAGGGTGACCCAGAGCCTTAGGTATCCATGGTATGATCCGTCCTACCATCAAGGTCCGCTCAGACGGTGAGGAGTTAGGGCTAGGTATAGGGATGCATTAAGAGGTGACCTGCTCCCTTATCCTTGCGTTCAGGCCTAGTTGCTTTCCTTATCCCCCAGTTATCGTACGGTGGGGGGTTTTCCCCACTCCCCATTGTGACAGCTTTACAACAAATAACTGCACCGCTGAACGGCAAATACAGACGTGGACAAAATTGTTGGTACCCTTTGGTCAATGAAAGAAAAAGTCACAATGGTCACAGAAATAACTTTAATCTGACAAAAGTAATAATAAATTAAAATTCTATAAATGTTAACCAATGAAAGTCAGACATTGTTTTTCAACCATGCTTCAACAGAATTATGTAAAAAAATAAACTCATGAAACAGGCATGGACAAAAATGATGGTACCCCTAACTTAATATTTTGTTGCGCAACCTTTTGAGGCAATCACTGCAATCAAACGCTTCCTGTAACTGTCAATGAGACATCTGCACCTCTCAGCAGGTATTTTGGCCCACTCCTCATGAGCAAACTGCTCCAGTTGTGTCCGGTTTGAAGGGTGCCTTTTCCAGACTGCATGTTTCAGCTCCTTCCAAAGATGCTCAATAGGATTGAGGTCAGGGCTCATAGAAGGCCACTTTAGAATAGTCCAATTTTTTCCTCTTAGCCATTCTTGGGTGTTTTTAGCGGTGTGTTTTGGGTCATTGTCCTGTTGCAAGACCCATGACCTGCGACTGAGACCAAGCTTTCTGACACTGGCTAGTACATTTCTCTCTAGAATTCCTTGATAGTCTTGAGATTTCATTGTACCCTGCACAGATTCAAGACACCCTGTGCCAGACGCAGCAAAGCAGCCCCAGAACATAACAGAGCCTCCTCCATGTTTCACAGTAGGGACAGTGTTCTTTTCTTGATATGCTTCATTTTTTCGTCTGTGAACATACAGCTGATGTGCCTTGGCAAAAACTTCGATTTTTGTCTCATCTGTCCACAGGACATTCTCCCAGAAGCTTTGTGGCTTGTCAACATGTAGTTTGGCATATTCCAGTCTTGCTTTTTTATGATTCGTTTTCAACAATGGTGTCCTCCTTGGTCGTCTCCCATGTAGTCCACTTTGGCTCAAACAACGACGGATGGTGCGATCTGACACTGATGTTCCTTGAGCATGAAGTTCACCTTGAATCTCTTTAGAAGTCTTTCTAGGCTCTTTTGTTACCATTCGGATTATCCGTCTCTTAGATTTGTCATCAATTTTCCTCCTGCGGCCACGTCCAGGGAGGTTGGCTACAGTCCCATGGATCTTAAACTTATGAATAATATGTGCAACTGTACTCACAGGAACATCTAGTTGCTTGGAGATGGTCTTATAGCCTTTACCTTTAACATGCTTGTCTATAATTTTCTTTCTGATCTCTTGAGACAGCTCTTTCCTTTGCTTCCTCTGGTCCATGTCGAGTGTGGTACACACCATATCACCAAACAACACAGTGATTACCTGGAGCCATATATATAGGCCCAATGGCTGATTACAAGGTTGTAGACACCTGTGATGCTAATTAGTGGACACACCTTGAATTAACATGTCCCTTTGGTCACATTATGTTCTGTGTTTTCTAGGGGTACCATCATTTTTGTCCATGCCTGTTTCATGAGTTTATTTTTTTACATAATTCTGTTGAAGCATGGTTGAAAAACAATGTCTGACTTTCATTGGTTAACATTTATAGAATTTTAATTTATTATTACTTTTGTCAGATTAAAGTTATTTCTGTGACCATTGTGACTTTTTCTTTCATTGACCAAAGGGTACCAACAATTTTGTCCACGTCTGTATATATTTTTCTGTGCCACTAATACAAGGCAAAAAGGGATTTACAACTTATAACTGCACCGCTGAACAGCAAATATATTTTACTTTTGCCACTAATACAAGAAAAAGAGTGCTGTAATTTTCTCACTTCACCAGACAACCGTTATCAAGCCCTTTTTTCCCCAATGAATACAAGCCAAAAAAATGCTTTAGAACATATAACTGTACCGCACAAGGGCAATTAAGACATAGAAATATTTTCTTGCAATAAACACTGCAGTATTCTGAGTATTCTGAGTACAGAAATATCCGGACTGTACTCAGAATACTGCCCTGTTCTACACAGGGGACATATCTACCGTTATTGTATAATTGACTCTATGTGAATATATAATCGCCAGTATACTCACATATGGCCTACTTTATACAGCTTTGCGGATACTTGCTCGAATATTATATCTATCACATTTTACCAATTGTTGGATACTTCACCTGATTATCTGAGCATCTTCTATCAGTACAGTAGCTGGTTCATAAGTGACTGCCTTTCCTGCTCCGAGTGTCACGGACCCCTATTACATCTTCGTGTGACACGGTATAGGAACCTATAAAACCTTTAAATGTACCACTTTATGATCTGGACATTTCGCCTCTGTTTGTGAGATTTTTTAAATTTTTAGTTTATACTTTTATACTGTGAATCATTGTAGTGTAATAAACATTAACCCATTTATTGCATCAAAGTCCGTAGTATCTGCTGATTCCATATATAGAGTGCCAGTCTAGTTTTCTACCTTGAATAATCTTTCTCTGCACTCGTAAATATTTTTTTAGCACAATGAAGTTTTTTCGAACACTGTCCCTAGCGCCTGCTGACTTCTCTCCCTGCACTAAGTACACTGGTAAATGGCAGAATCCAAGATGGCTGAAACTATTTATAGGGTTGTGACATTACAGGGCTGGCTGCTGATTGGCTGCATGCATGGCATTATAGGTGATTCCATCTTCCTAGAGTTCCTTGCTCTATGTCCACACATGTGCAGCAGACATTTTAGGAAAGAATTTGATTAGTTACCACGAAGCGTGAGGAAATCCGGCATCGGTGCAAATCAATTTTTTTCTTGAAATTCGGATCGAATTCCACTTTGTCAGCTTCGATTCGCTCATCTCTAGTGAAATCATTGAAACTACAGTTCATTAGCTATTACTTTATGCACCAAGGGGTGTATCAGACTCTTTGACCACAAATCTGCCAGGAGAACATACCTCAATGAAGGATAATGGAAAACTATGTAATCCTGTGTGACTATTGTGCCCATCTGGACTCTTGTAATCTATAAAAGTTAATGTTATACTTGAGGAGGAGCTACTGTTTGCTGATACCACAACATGCTCAGGTTAGTGCTCATGCAAGGCCCAGCTATTTCAGAAACTGGATACATAGTCACGCCGTGAGGTTCCCGTATCAGGCACTACATTTTCCTCTAGAGGCAATCCATTTTCATCCATGCATCATTAGTAGAGGAGAGCAAACAATGTATGGGACCACTTTTGCGGCGCTGCTGGCAAATAGATGAATCCACAGGGTTATTGATATTCTTTTATTGGATAAAAGTCAACACGTTTTAATGGCGGAATGCCCCGTTCATCAGGACAATTCACAGAATTCTGTGAATGGAGGGTGCATTCCGCCCTTGAAACGCGTTGACTTTTATCCAATAAAAGAATATCAATAACCCTGTGGATTCATCCATTTGCCAGCAGCGCCGCAAAAGTGGTCTCATACATTGTTTGATCTCCTCTACTAATTTAATTCCTGGAATCTTGGAATTGAGACAGGAAGAGACCAAGGCAGCAACCTTCCAATTATCATTCAAAAGAGTGTTTCTACAGGGAGGAACACAAATACCAAACTCCATAGGAACATTGCTATGTCAGGCCTCTGATCCTTCTGAGGCTGTCACAGCAATCAAACAGCTCCCTCAAGCTCAGTGTGAGGATGCTGCTCAGAGCGCAGAATTCTCAGGACTGCACCACGGAGAAGCTGTGGTCGCAATTGACCAAGACGTCTTGACCAAGGCTGAATGTCCGTGATTGCTGTTATTACTGATCAAATATATTGCCTCCATATGTCTGCTATGTAAAACAGCAGGGACCCGCTGGCAAAAGCAAACACTCAGCTTCTGTGTGGGTGCCATGTTTAAACCTCAGACTTCCATCATATAGACTTCCATCATATATGTACAGTGCTTGTCCATAAGGGGCTATGGTATATCCAAGCATGAATAATAGAAAAGTAGAAGTTTTAGTCTTTTGTGATAGGTTTCCTCTTTTTTGACCAAGACAATAAAATGCATCTAAAAACTGCTCCTAAATGCCTTCTGTGCGTTTGGCCTTTATTAATCCTGCCATGGACTATTAAATCTACCTACAAAAATTGCAACAAAATACAGTGTGCAGAATAACAATCAATGTAAAAACACCTTTTTTGATATGAAAATGTTCTTTTAGAAATAGTGTATGGTCCTTGTCATAGTTAATGGTCTCGATTCGAAATGATCATTAGACAGTTGTTTGTGTTGACCTTTTATTTGAACTGGGCATGTAAGAAATACAAAATGAGAGAGTAAAAAAGAAATATGTACAAAGCTTTTAACAATAGCTAGAAATCATTATCTGAAACAGATATTGATTCACTTGCTACATTAAATTGTGAGTCATATGATTACAGTACTAGAATAAAGAAAAGGAATCATTGCACTTTAAATACTGTATAATGCATAGTATTGATTAACACTTTTTGCCAATTTTCTTTATAAGTAGAACATTTACTAAACGGTATTTACCAATCACCAGTTATTCTCAGCTAGTATACCAGAATGCTGCACATGATAAAGTAAATGCTGCTGAGTTGTACTAGACACAGGCTATGAAGTAATGCTGTTTCTGGATTGGTGCTCCGCATTTTCTTAAATCCATCAGTGGAAAATGGCTTGGACAACTAAACAACATGAAGTTCCTCCATTTAATGTCAATATTACATACAGTGTGGAAAGATGCAGGGAGCAGGTTAGGCTGTACAGTCAAAGAGACAGCTTTGTGACCAATAGAAGAGTCACTCCATGCTCATGTATCAGTACACACATTTAGTCCAATTGAGTAAAAAACACAAATGTGATGATTTAAATAAAATGCATGGTGAATTTTTTTTTTACTTTTTAATATATATATATATATATATAAAATTTATTTATAATACATTTTTGCCCTGTGTTTTTAAATGGATCATGGATGCAGCCATATTTCCTGCACTGCTGTTGTGAGCTGTGAAAAGCAGTTCAGAGAATTCCTTTACATTAAGGGCTCATGCACACGACCGTATGCCCTCCGAGACATACGGTCCATGGGCGGGTCATATGTTTAAGAGCGGAATAGATCGTGCTCACGGGAGTGCATAGCATCACATTTTACTATGATGCTGTGTGCATCGGGCCGCCCGCGGGACTATTGTCCTGCAATTATATGATACTATTTATTACATAAAATGTATTACAGGGACTCAGGCTGGATGATAAATCTGATTCAGCAATAGATACCTTTCGATGACTTTATACCACCCATCGGTTAGCTTACGGTGAGATATTTGTGATTACTACTGTGATTTTTACACCAGAACTGTATTGCCCAATTTTCCATGAAGCTCTGCCTCTTTTCTGCTAAGCCCAACCCCTGGTTGAACATGTTGAAAAAAAATAAAGTGTAAAAACCCTAGATGTGCAAAAAATGTGGGCAAAATTAGGACACTATACAGATTTTTAGCACGGATACATTAGTATATCTGGGCCAACGTGTGGGAAAACGGAGGAGGTGACCCATGACCATAACCTATATCCACAATAAAAAAAGTTTGCAGCTCGTCTGTTCCCAAGGAAGTTCTGCACTACTAGCATAAATGCATCCCAACCTGCAAGACGCACTCGCTTTGTCAGATTCTTGCGCTGATCATAAGTAGTGTATTTGCCACATATGTAGTAGAAATTTTCTGGATCGTTAACACATTTGCATTTATCCATCTTAAGTTTCAAAACTGATAGCACAGTAACAGATAACTTTATGAAAATCTATCCAGCTTGCTGTAACGGACCGTTTCAGCAGACAAGGGGTTAAAATCCATTTAGGCGATATGCCCCTTTCCGGGAGACAGGCACAGCTACTGCAGAACACCAACCTCCCGAACTGGATACAAAATAGCACTCCAAACTGGAACCTCGCAAATAGCTGTCAGTCAGACGAACAGGAAAAGCATTCAGTCGGCTTACACTCCTGGCAATCAGTCTCCAACAGCATACAGGGAATGCCCCCAATAACGAGACAAGGCTCCGTGTTGAGGGTCAAGCAGTGCTCTGACTGTACTTCAAGTACAGCCTCTTTTATTGATAAAAAAACAAACATAGTACTGCCCACAGGGTTTTGAAATCCAACCAATCAGTAATTCACAACACACAATGTAAATACAGCAACCAATCGTTCCCGCCCCCTAGAGGACCAGAAGGGAGACTGCGACACAGAACAGATACAGCATATCCCCACAATGCATCATGGTTTCCTCCTCTCTGCCTGGGAGACGACCGAAGACAGTCCAATTATCTCTCAGGACAAAGGGGAGATCACCAATACACATGTGGAGACAACAGGACAGACATCACCATTTAAACACACAATGGGACAATAGAACCACACCCAGCATATTCCTCCCAAGCTGACAAGTTACACTTATTATAAGTTGTTACAACTTTGTGAGGTTACATTGTCCATACATATAACTTACATCAATTTAAACAGTATAACTTGGGGGACAAACCTATCCAAAATTCCCTAGAATAGGTTCAGGGGTTTAAAAGTTACTATGGGCCATAATCCTGAGGCAAGAGGCTTTTAAACAGCCCCCTCCAAAACCCAGTGGCGAGGTTGGTTTCGCCACACTTGCCTTATATACTTACTGCTGACATCAGCCTGAGTGTGTCCGAACAGGTCTGGACATGTCCATCGGAATATCTCCAATATAATGCATTAATATTATAACTGAATAGGCTTTGCATGTATAATTTAACCCTTTAAGGACCTCTGCCATACATGTATGACAGAAGTCCAGTCCCCAAACATGGTGCCAGCTCGCTCATGCAGCGGGCGCCATAGCTGCCGGGCTTCTGCTATTTTAAATAGTAGAGACCCGTGGCACATGTATGTGATCAGCCATAGGGCTGATCGCATAAATTTTTCCTTTCAGATGCCATGGTCAAATGTGACCACAGCATCTGCGCAGTCCAGAAGCAGAAGTCGCACACTTTCCGCTCTGGTAACAGCGTTCGCAGGCTGAGATCGGGGATCCTGTTACATGAATCTAATAGGCTGAAGCCTCAAGCAGGCTTCGGTGCCTATTATATGACTATAACAATACAGGTTACTAGGTGGCAGCATTGTATTAGTATAATGCAAATTAAGTGTTCAATGGTGTCTATACAGACATCAATGAACACAATAGGCAATCTAATGATTGCCAGTTATTGTCACCCAAGGTGACTTAGAAAAAGTTAAACAGTTTTTTTAAAATATAAAAAACATAAAAGTTCAAATCATCCACCTTTCCTTAAAATAAAGATAAAAATACTTAAACAATAAAAAATTAACATCATGGGCATCGCCACATGTGAAAATTCCCAAAATATAACAATATAAATGGCATAATGGGGAAAAAAACAAAACTGTCAATTTGCCATTTTTAGTCACTTCTAGGGATGAGCGAACTCGAACTGTATAGTTCGGGTTCGTACCGAATTTTGGGGTGTCCGTGACACGGACCCGAACCCGGACATTTTCGTAAAAGTCCGGGTTCGGGTTCGGTGTTCGTCGCTTTCTTCGCGCTTTTGTGACGCTTTCTTGGCGCTTTTTGAAAGGCTGCAAAGCAGCCAATCAACAAGCGTCATACTACTTGCCCCAAGAGGCCATCACAGCCATGCCTACTATTGGCATGGCTGTGATTGGCCAGAGCACCATGTGACCCAGCCTCTATTTAAGCTGGAGTCACATAGCGCCGCCCGTCACTCTGCTCTGATTAGCGTAGGGAGAGGTTGCGGCTGCGACAGTAGGGCGAGATTAGGCAGATTAACTCCTCCAAAGGACTTGATTAACTGATCGATCTGCAGCTGTGGATCATTGAGCTGCTGATCCTCAATTGCTCACTGTTTTTAGGCTGCACAGACCGTTTGTCAGTCACATTTTTCTGGGGTGATCGGCGGCCATTTTGTGTCTTGTGGTGCGCCAGCACAAGCTGCGACCAAGTGCATTTAACCCTCAATGGTGTGGTTGTTTTTTGGCTAAAGCCTACATCAGGGTGAAGCTGTCACACCAAGTGCATTTAACCAGCAATAGTCTGTTCATTTTTTGGCCATATACAAAATCAGGGGCAAGCTGCGCCTGTCACCAAGTGCATTTAACCCTCAATGGTGTGGTTGTTTTTTGGCTAAAGCCTACATCAGGGTGAAGCTGTCACACCAAGTGCATTTAACCAGCAATAGTCTGTTCATTTTTTGGCCATATACTAAATCAGGGGCAAGCTGCGCCTGTCACCAAGTGCATTTAACCCTCAATGGTGTGGTTGTTTTTTGGCTAAAGCCTACATCAGGGTGAAGCTGTCACACCAAGTGCATTTAACCAGCAATAGTCTGTTTATTTTTTGGCCATATCCCAGTCTAATTCTGTCACTAAATCCATACCGGTCACCCAGCGCCTAAATACTAGGCCTCAAATTTATATCCAGCTAAATCTGTCCCTAGTGCTGTAGCTGGGCGAGTTATTTAGTGTCCGTTCAAGCACATTTCTTGTTCTGGGTTGAAATACAATTCCCAATTTAGCAATTTCATAATTTAGTGGTTTCTGCTATATCAGAGCTATTTGAAATCTATCCCTAAAAGGGTATATAATATTCAAGGTGCACATTGGGTCATTCAGAATAACTTCACACACACCCGCTACTGTGTATTTCCAAGTCTAATTCTGTCACTAAACCCATACCTGTCACGCAGCGCCTAAATACTAGGCCTCAAATTTATATCCAGCTAAATCTGTCCCTAGTGCTGTAGCTGGGCGAGTTATTTAGTGTCCGTTCAAGCACATTTCTTGTTCTGGGTTGAAATACAATTCCCAATTTAGCAATTTCATAATTTAGTGGTTTCTGCTATATCAGAGCTATTTGAAATCTATCCCTAAAAGGGTATATAATATTCAAGGTGCACATTGGGTCATTCAGAATAACTTCACACACACCCGCTACTGTGTATTTCCAAGTCTAATTCTGTCACTAAACCCATACCTGTCACGCAGCGCCTAAATACTAGGCCTCAAATTTATATCCCGCTAAATCTGTCCCTAGTGCTGTAGCTGGGCGAGTTATTTAGTGTCCGTTCAAGCACATTTCTTGTTCTGGGTTGAAATACAATTCCCAATTTAGCAATTTCATAATTTAGTGGTTTCTGCTATATCAGAGCTATTTGAAATCTATCCCTAAAAGGGTATATAATATTCAAGGTGCACATTGGGTCATTCAGAATAACTTCACACACACCCGCTACTGTGTATTTCCAAGTCTAATTCTGGCACTAAACCCATACCTGTCACCCAGCGCCTAAATACTAGGCCTCAAATTTATATCCCGCTAAATCTGTCCTTAGTGCTGTAGCTGGGCGAGTTATTTAGTGTCCGTTCAAGCACATTTCTTGTTCTGGGTTGAAATACAATTCCCAATTTAGCAATTTCATAATTTAGTGGTTTGTGCTATATCAGAGCTATTTGAAATCTATCCCTAAAAGGGTATATAATATTCAAGGTGCACATTGGGTCATTCAGAATAACTTCACACACACCCGCTACTGTGTATTTCCAAGTCTAATTCTGGCACTAAACCCATACCTGTCACCCAGCGCCTAAATACTAGGCCTCAAATTTATATCCCGCTAAATCTGTCCTTAGTGCTGTAGCTGGGCGAGTTATTTAGTGTCCGTTCAAGCACATTTCTTGTTCTGGGTTGAAATACAATTCCCAATTTAGCAATTTCATAATTTAGTGGTTTCTGCTATATCAGAGCTATTTGAAATCTATCCCTAAAAGGGTATATAATATTCAAGGTGCACATTGGGTCATTCAGAATAACTTCACACACACCCGCTACTGTGTATTTCCAAGTCTAATTCTGGCACTAAACCCATACCTGTCACCCAGCGCCTAAATACTAGGCCTCAAATTTATATCCCGCTAAATCTGTCCTTAGTGCTGTAGCTGGGCGAGTTATTTAGTGTCCGTTCAAGCACATTTCTTGTTCTGGGTTGAAATACAATTCCCAATTTAGCAATTTCATAATTTAGTGGTTTCTGCTATATCAGAGCTATTTGAAATCTATCCCTAAAAGGGTATATAATATTCAAGGTGCACATTGGGTCATTCAGAATAACTTCACACACACCCGCTACTGTGTATTTCCAAGTCTAATTCTGGCACTAAACCCATACCTGTCACCCAGCGCCTAAATACTAGGCCTCAAATTTATATCCCGCTAAATCTGTCCTTAGTGCTGTAGCTGGGCGAGTTATTTAGTGTCCGTTCAAGCACATTTCTTGTTCTGGGTTGAAATACAATTCCCAATTTAGCAATTTCAAAATTTAGTGGTTTCTGCTATATCAGAGCTATTTGAAATCTATCCCTAAAAGGGTATATAATATTCAAGGTGCACATTGGGTCATTCAGAATAACTTCACACACACCCGCTACTGTGTATTTCCAAGTCTAATTCTGGCACTAAACCCATACCTGTCACCCAGCGCCTAAATACTAGGCCTCAAATTTATATCCCGCTAAATCTGTCCTTAGTGCTGTAGCTGGGCGAGTTATTTAGTGTCCGTTCAAGCACATTTCTTGTTCTGGGTTGAAATACAATTCCCAATTTAGCAATTTCATAATTTAGTGGTTTCTGCTATATCAGAGCTATTTGAAATCTATCCCTAAAAGGGTATATAATATTCAAGGTGCACATTGGGTCATTCAGAATAACTTCACACACACCCGCTACTGTGTATTTCCAAGTCTAATTCTGGCACTAAACCCATACCTGTCACCCAGCGCCTAAATACTAGGCCTCAAATTTATATCCCGCTAAATCTGTCCTTAGTGCTGTAGCTGGGCGAGTTATTTAGTGTCCGTTCAAGCACATTTCTTGTTCTGGGTTGAAATACAATTCCCAATTTAGCAATTTCATAATTTAGTGGTTTCTGCTATATCAGAGCTATTTGAAATCTATCCCTAAAAGGGTATATAATATTCAAGGTGCACATAGGGTCATTCAGAATAACTTCACACACACGCTTCTGTGCATTTCCAAGTCTAATTCTGTCACTAAATCCATACCGGTCACCCAGCGCCTAAATACTAGGCCTCAAATTTATATCCAGCTAAATCTGTCCCTAGTGCTGTAGCTGGGCGAGTTATTTAGTGTCCGTTCAAGCACATTTCTTGTTCTGGGTTGAAATACAATTCCCAATTTAGCAATTTCATAATTTAGTGGTTTCTGCTATATCAGAGCTATTTGAAATCTATCCCTAAAAGGGTATATAATATTCAAGGTGCACATAGGGTCATTCAGAATAACTTCACACACCCGCTACTGTGCATTTCCAAATCTAATTCTGTCACTAAACCCATACCTGTCACCCAGCGCCTAAATACTAGGCCTCAAATTTATATCCCGCTAAATCTCTCGTTACCGCTGTCCTGTTGTGGCTGGGAAAGTTATTTAGTGTCCGTCAAAGCACATTTTTTGTTCTGGGTTGAAATACAATTCCCAATTTAGCAATTTCATAATTTAGTCGTTTCTGCTATATCAGAGCTATTTGAAATCTATCCCTAAAAGGGTAGATCATATTGAAGGTGCACATAGGGTCATTCAGAATAACTTCACACACACGCTTCTGTGCATTTCCAAGTCTAATTCTGTCACTAAATCCATACCGGTCACCCAGCGCCTAAATACTAGGCCTCAAATTTATATCCCGCTGAATTTGAATACAATACATTGGGCCAAATAATATATTTGTTGTTGTGGTGAACCATAACAATGAGAAAAACATCTAGTAAGGGACGCGGACGTGGACATGGTCGTGGTGGTGTTAGTGGACCCTCTGGTGCTGGGAGAGGACGTGGCCGTTCTGCCACATCCACACGTCCTAGTGTACCAACTACCTCAGGTCCCAGTAGCCGCCAGAATTTACAGCGATATATGGTGGGGCCCAATGCCGTTCTAAGGATGGTAAGGCCTGAGCAGGTACAGGCATTAGTCAATTGGGTGGCCGACAGTGGATCCAGCACGTTCACATTATCTCCCACCCAGTCTTCTGCAGAAAGCGCACAGATGGCGCCTGAAAACCAACCCCATCAGTCTGTCACATCACCCCCATGCATACCAGGGAAACTGTCTCAGCCTCAAGTTATGCAGCAGTCTCTTATGCTGTTTGAAGACTCCGCTGGCAGGGTTTCCCAAGGGCATCCACCTAGCCCTTCCCCAGCGGTGAAAGACATAGAATGCACTGACGCACAACCACTTATGTTTCCTGATGATGAGGACATGGGAATACCACCTCAGCATGTCTCTGATGATGACGAAACACAGGTGCCAACTGCTGCGTCTTTCTGCAGTGTGCAGACTGAACAGGAGGTCAGGGATCAAGACTGGGTGGAAGACGATGCAGGGGACGATGAGGTCCTAGACCCCACATGGAATGAAGGTCGTGCCACTGACTTTCACAGTTCGGAGGAAGAGGCAGTGGTGAGACCGAGCCAACAGCGTAGCAAAAGAGGGAGCAGTGGGCAAAAGCAGAACACCCGCCGCCAAGAGACTCCGCCTGCTACTGACCGCCGCCATCTGGGACCGAGCACCCCAAAGGCAGCTTCAAGGAGTTCCCTGGCATGGCACTTCTTCAAACAATGTGCTGACGACAAGACCCGAGTGGTTTGCACGCTGTGCCATCAGAGCCTGAAGCGAGGCATTAACGTTCTGAACCTGAGCACAACCTGCATGACCAGGCACCTGCATGCAAAGCATGAACTGCAGTGGAGTAAACACCTTAAAACCAAGGAAGTCACTCAGGCTCCCCCTGCTACCTCTTCTGCTGCTGCCGCCTCGGCCTATTCTGCTGCTGCCGCCTCGGCCTCTTCCTCCGCCTCTGGAGGAACGTTGGCACCTGCCGCCCAGCAAACAGGGGATGTACCACCAACACCACCACCACCACCTCCGTCACCAAGCGTCTCAACCATGTCACACGCCAGCGTTCAGCTCTCCATCTCACAAACATTTGATAGAAAGCGTAAATTCCCACCTAGCCACCCTCGATCCCTGGCCCTGAATGCCAGCATTTCTAAACTACTGGCCTATGAAATGCTGTCATTTAGGCTGGTGGACACAGACAGCTTCAAACAGCTCATGTCGCTTGCTGTCCCACAGTATGTTGTTCCCAGCCGGCACTACTTCTCCAAGAGAGCCGTGCCTTCCCTGCACAACCAAGTATCCGATAAAATCAAGTGTGCACTGCGCAACGCCATCTGTGGCAAGGTCCACCTAACCACAGATACGTGGACCAGTAAGCACGGCCAGGGACGCTATATCTCCCTAACTGCACACTGGGTAAATGTAGTGGCAGCTGGGCCCCAGGCGGAGAGCTGTTTGGCGCACGTCCTTCCGCCGCCAAGGATCGCAGGGCAACATTCTTTGCCTCCTGTTGCCACCTCCTCCTTCTCGGCTTCCTCCTCCTCTTCTTCCACCTGCTCATCCAGTCAGCCACACACCTTCACCACCAACTTCAGCACAGCCCGGGGTAAACGTCAGCAGGCCATTCTGAAACTCATATGTTTGGGGGACAGGCCCCACACCGCACAGGAGTTGTGGCGGGGTATAGAACAACAGACCGACGAGTGGTTGCTGCCGGTGAGCCTCAAGCCCGGCCTGGTGGTGTGTGATAATGGGCGAAATCTCGTTGCAGCTCTGGGACTAGCCAATTTGACGCACATCCCTTGCTTGGCGCATGTGCTGAATTTGGTGGTGCAGAAGTTCATTCACAACTACCCCGACATGTCAGAGCTGCTGCATAAAGTGCGGGCCGTCTGTTCGCGCTTCCGGCGTTCACATCCTGCTGCTGCTCGCCTGTCTGCGCTACAGCGTAACTTCGGCCTTCCCGCTCACCGCCTCATATGCGACGTGCCCACCAGGTGGAACTCCACCTTGCACATGCTGGACAGACTGTGCGAGCAGCAGCAGGCCATAGTGGAGTTTCAGCTGCAGCACGCACGGGTCAGTCGCACTACAGAACAGCACCACTTCACCACCAATGACTGGGCCTCCATGCGAGACCTGTGTGCCCTGTTGCGCTGTTTCGAGTACTCCACCAACATGGCCAGTGGCGATGACACCGTTATCAGCGTTACAATACCACTTCTATGTCTCCTTGAGAAAACACTTAGGGCGATGATGGAAGAGGAGGTGGCCCAGGAGGAGGAGGAGGAGGAGGAGGAAGAGGGGTCATTTTTAGCACTTTCAGGCCAGTCTCTTCGAAGTGACTCAGAGGGAGGTTTTTGGCAACAGCAGAGGCCAGGTACAAATGTGGCCAGCCAGGGCCCACTACTGGAGGACGAGGATGTCATTCTCTGCTATGACATGCAGACTGATTCTCTGCTGACATGAAGCCAGATTGTCTGTTACGGGACCTCTCTCCTCTGCCTGTGTGCTAGGCCTAAATATATGCCAATGGACTGTTGCAGTGGTGGCTGACGTGAAGCCTGATTCTCTGCTATGACATGCAGACTGATTCTCTGCTGACATGAAGCCAGATCCTCTGTTACGGGACCTCTCTCCTCTGCCTGTGTGTGTGCTGGGCCTAAATATATGCCAATGGACTGTTGCAGTGGTGGCTGACGTGAAGCCTCATTCTCTGCTATGACATGCAGACTAATTCTCTGCTGACATGAAGACAGATTCTCTGTTACGGGACCTCCCTCCTCTGCCTGGGTGCTGGGCCTAAATATATGCCAATGGACTGTTGCAGTGGTGGGTGACGTGAAGCCTCATTCTCTGCTATGACATGCAGACTAATTCTCTGCTGACATGAAGCCAGATTGTCTGTTACGGGACCTCTCTCCTCTGCCTGTGTGTGTGCTGGGCCTAAATATATGCCAATGGACTGTTGCAGTGGTGGCTGACGTGAAGCCTCATTCTCTGCTATGACATGCAGACTAATTCTCTGCTGACATGAAGACAGATTCTCTGTTACGGGACCTCTCTCCTCTGCCTGTGTGTGTGCTGGGCCTAAATATATGCCAATGGACTGTTGCAGTGGTGGCTGACGTGAAGCCTCATTCTCTGCTATGACATGCAGACTAATTCTCTGCTGACATGAAGACAGATTCTCTGTTACGGGACCTCCCTCCTCTGCCTGGGTGCTGGGCCTAAATATATGCCAATGGACTGTTGCAGTGGTGGGTGACGTGAAGCCTGATTCTCTGCTATGACATGCAGACTAATTCTCTGCTGACATGAAGACAGATTCTCTGTTACGGGACCTCTCTCCTCTGCCTGTGTGTGTGCTGGGCCTAAATATATGCCAATGGACTGTTGCAGTGGTGGCTGACGTGAAGCCTCATTCTCTGCTATGACATGCAGACTAATTCTCTGCTGACATGAAGACAGATTCTCTGTTACGGGACCTCCCTCCTCTGCCTGGGTGCTGGGCCTAAATATATGCCAATGGACTGTTGCAGTGGTGGGTGACGTGAAGCCTCATTCTCTGCTATGACATGCAGACTGATTCTCTGCTGTCATGAAGCCAGATTGTCTGTTACGGGACCTCTCTGCTCTGCCTGTGTGCTAGGCCTAAATATATGCCAATGGACTGTTGCAGTGGTGGGTGACGTGAAGCCTCATTCTCTGCTATGACATGCAGACTAATTCTCTGCTGACATGAAGACAGATTCTCTGTAACGGGACCTCCCTCCTCTGCCTGGGTGCTGGGCCTAAATATATGCCAATGGACTGTTGCAGTGGTGGGTGACGTGAAGCCTCATTCTCTGCTATGACATGCAGACTAATTCTCTGCTGACATGAAGCCAGATTGTCTGTTACGGGACCTCTCTCCTCTGCCTGTGTGTGTGCTGGGCCTAAATATATGCCAATGGACTGTTGCAGTGGTGGCTGACGTGAAGCCTCATTCTCTGCTATGACATGCAGACTAATTCTCTGCTGACATGAAGACAGATTCTCTGTTACGGGACCTCCCTCCTCTGCCTGGGTGCTGGGCCTAAATATATGCCAATGGACTGTTGCAGTGGTGGCTGACGTGAAGCCTCATTCTCTGCTATGACATGCAGACTGATTCTCTGCTGACATGAAGCCAGATCGTCTGTTACGGGACCTCTCTGCTCTGCCTGTGTGCTAGGCCTAAATATATGCCAATGGACTGTTGCAGTGGTGGGTGACGTGAAGCCTCATTCTCTGCTATGACATGCAGACTGATTCTCTGCTGTCATGAAGCCAGATTGTCTGTTACGGGACCTCTCTGCTCTGCCTGTGTGCTAGGCCTAAATATATGCCAATGGACTGTTGCAGTGGTGGGTGACGTGAAGCCTCATTCTCTGCTATGACATGCAGACTGATTCTCTGCTGTCATGAAGCCAGATTGTCTGTTACGGGACCTCTCTGCTCTGCCTGTGTGCTAGGCCTAAATATATGCCAATGGACTGTTGCAGTGGTGGGTGACGTGAAGCCTCATTCTCTGCTATGACATGCAGACTGATTCTCTGCTGACATGAAGCCAGATTGTCTGTTACCGGACCTCTCTCCTCTGCCTGTGTGCTAGGCCTAAATATATGCCAATGGACTGTTGCAGTGGTGGCTGACGTGAAGCCTCATTCTCTGCTATGACATGCAGACTGATTCTCTGCTGACATGAAGCCAGATTGTCTGTTACCGGACCTCTCTCCTCTGCCTGTGTGCTAGGCCTAAATATATGCCAATGGACTGTTGCAGTGGTGGCTGACGTGAAGCCTCATTCTCTGCTATGACATGCAGACTAATTCTTTGCTGACATGAAGCCAGATTGTCTGTTACGGGACCTCTCTCCTCTGCCTGGGTGCTGGGCCTAAATTTATGACAATGGACTGTTGCAGTGGTGGCTGACGTGAAGCCTGATTCTCTGCTATGACATGCAGACTGATTCTCTGCTGACATGAAGCCAGATCCTCTGTTACGGGACCTCTCTCCTCTGCCTGTGTGTGTGCTGGGCCTAAATATATGCCAATGGACTGTTGCAGTGGTGGCTGACGTGAAGCCTCATTCTCTGCTATGACATGCAGACTGATTCTCTGCTGACATGAAGCCAGATTCTCTGTTACGGGACCTCTCTCCTCTGCCTGTGTGTGTGCTGGGCCTAAATATATGCCAATGGACTGTTGCAGTGGTGGCTGACGTGAAGCCTCATTCTCTGCTATGACATGCAGACTAATTCTCTGCTGACATGAAGACAGATTCTCTGTTACGGGACCTCTCTCCTCTGCCTGTGTGTGTGCTGGGCCTAAATATATGCCAATGGACTGTTGCAGTGGTGGCTGACGTGAAGCCTCATTCTCTGCTATGACATGCAGACTAATTCTCTGCTGACATGAAGACAGATTCTCTGTTACGGGACCTCTCTCCTCTGCCTGGGTGCCGGGGCCTAAATATCTGAGAATGGACTGTTCCAGTGGTGGGTGACGGGAAGCCAGATTCTCTGCTATGGAACCTCTCTCCAATTGATTTTGGTTAATTTTTATTTATTTAATTTTTAATTTAATTCATTTCCCTATCCACATTTGTTTGCAGGGGATTTACCTACATGTTGCTGCCTTTTGCAGCCCTCTAGCTCTTTCCTGGGCTGTTTTACAGCCTTTTTAGTGCCGAAAAGTTCGGGTCCCCATTGACTTCAATGGGGTTCGGGTTCGGGACGAAGTTCGGATCGGGTTCGGATCCCGAACCCGAACATTTCCGGGATGTTCGGCCGAACTTCTCGAACCCGAACATCCAGGTGTTCGCTCAACTCTAGTCACTTCAACTACACAATATTCTTTTAAAAAAAGTGCTCAAAAAGTTGCACACTCTTCAAATTGGTATCACTGAAAATAACAGATCGTCCAGCAAAAAATTAGCCATCACACAGTCCTGTTCACATACAGTAACTACCAAGAATAATATGGTTATACAAGTATAAAAAAAGAAAATCATAATTAAAGAAATTAAAGAAAAATTATACAAGTGTAGTATTGTTGTAACCGTACTGACCTGGAGATAGAAGATAACAGGTCATTTTTCAGCATAGTGTACAGTGTAAAATAAAAATGTAAAACCTTTATCAGAATTGCATTTATTCACAATTCTAACCCATTTGGAATTTTTTCCCCACTTCCTACTACATGGTATGCAACCATAAATTGTGCCATTAGAAATAAGCCCTCGTAAGGCTATGTGAATGGAAAAATAAATAAGTTAGGACTATGGGAAGGGGGGAGAGAAAAACGAAAACACAAAAATGGAAACTCCCAGGGTCCTTAAGGGGTTAAAATCTAGATGTGTCAGGCAAATTCCGAGTTCATATTTGCAATCAGTGTGCTAATTTTAGTATAAATCACATGTTTTTATCTCAGTAGCAAAATCTTTGTTGTGCGGTGTTATCAGTAGTATGCTTCTGTCAATATCTGCCTTCAGCTTTTTAATATACAGTAGTAGAGTGGCACATGGGAAACTCAAACACATTTTCAGTTGCCCAGTTTGTACAGGTCAAGCACTCAGTTTAACCACTTCAGCCCCGCTAGGTGAAACCCCCCTTCATGACCAGGCCACTTTTTACACTTCGGCACTACACTCCTTTCACCGTTTATCGCTCGGTCATGCAACGTACCACCCAAATGAATTTTACCTCCTTTTCTTCTCACTAATAGAGCTTTCATTTGGTGGTATTTTATTGCTGCTGACATTTTTACTTTTTTTTGTTATTAATCAAAATGTAACGATTTTTTTGCAAAAAAAATGACATTTTTCATTTTCAGCTGTGAAATTTTGCAAAAAAAACGACATACATATATAAATTTTTCGCTAAATTTATAGTTCTACATGTCTTTGATAAAAAAAAAATGTTTGGGCAAAAAAAAAAAATGGTTTGGGTAAAAGTTATAGCATTTACAAACTATGGTACAAAAATGTGAATTTCCGCTTTTTGAAACGGCTCTGATTTTCTGAGCACCTGTCATGTTTCCTGAGGTTCTACAATGCCCAAACAGTAGAAAACCCCCACAAATGACCCCATTTCGGAAAGTAGACACCCTAAGGTATTCGCTGATGGGCATAGTGAGTTCATAGAACTTTTTATTTTTTGTCACAAGTTAGCGGAAAATGATGATGATTTTTATTTTTTATTTTTTTTCTTACAAAGTCTCATATTCCACTAACTTGCGACAAAAAAATTCTAGGAACTCACCATGCCCCTCACAGAATACCTTGGGGTGTCTTCTTTCCAAAATGGGGTCACTTGTGGGGTAGTTATACTGCCCTGGCAATTTAGGGGCCCAAATGTGTGAGAAGAACTTTGCAATCAAAATGTGTAAGAAATGACTGGTGAAATCCGAAAGGTGCACTTTGGAATATGCGCCCCTTTGCCCACCTTGGCAGCCAAAAAGTGTCACACATGTGGTATCGCCGTACTCAGGAGAAGTTGGGGAATGTGTTTTGGGGGGTCATTTTACATATACCCATGCTGGGTGAGAGAAATATCTTGGCAAAAGATAACTTTTCCCATTTTTTTATACAAAGTTGGCATTTGACCAAGATATTTTTCTCACCCAGCATGGGTATATGTAAAATGACACCCCAAAACACATTCCCCAACTTCTCCTGAGTACGGCGATACCACATGTGTGACACTTTTTTGCTGCCAAGGTGGGCAAAGGGGCACATATTCCAAAGTGCACCTTTCGGATTTTGCAGGGCATTTTTTACACATTTTGATTGCAAAGTTCTTCTCACACATTTGGGCCCCTAAATTGCCAGGGCAGTATAACTACGCCACAAGTGACCCCATTTTGGAAAGAAGACACCCTAAGGTATTCCGTGAGGGGCACTGCGAGTTCCTAGAATTTTTTATTTTTTGTCACAAGTTAGCGGAAAATGATGATTTTTTTTTTCTCTTTTTTCCTTACAAAGTCTCATATTCCACTAACTTGCGACAAAAAATAAAAAATTCTAGGAACTCGCCATGCCCCTCACGGAATACCTTGGGGTGTCTTCTTTCCAAAATGGGGTCACTTGTGGGGTAGTTATACTGCCCTGGCAATTTAGGGGCCCAAATGTGTGAGAAGAACTTTGCAATCAAAATGTGTAAAAAATGACCGGTGAAATCCGAAAGGTGCACTTTGGAATATGTGCCCCTTTGCCCACCTTGGCAGCAAAAAAGTGTCACACATGTGGTATCGCCGTACTCAGGAGAAGTTGGGGAATGTGTTTTGGGGGGTCATTTTACATATACCCATGCTGGGTGAGAGAAATATCTTGGCAAAAGACAACTTTTCCAATTTTTTTATACAAAGTTGGCATTTGACCAAGATATTTTTCTCACCCAGTATGGGTATATGTAAAATGACACCCCAAAACACATTGCCCAACTTCTCCTGAGTACGGCGATACCAGATGTGTCACACTTTTTTGCTGCCAAGGTGGGCAAAGGGGCACATATTCCAAAGTGCACCTTTCGGATTTCACCGGTCATTTTTTACACATTTTGATTGCAAAGTTCTTCTCACACATTTGGGCCCCTAAATTGCCAGGGCAGTATAACTACGCCACAAGTGACCCCATTTTGGAAAGAAGACACCCCAAGGTATTCCGTGAGGGGCATGGCGAGTTCCTAGAATTTTTTTATTTTTTGTCGCAAGTTAGTGGAATATGAGACTTTGTAAGGAAAAAAGAAAAAAAAAGAAAAATCATCATTTTCCGCTAAATTGTGACAAAAAATAAAAAATTCTAGGAACTCGCCGTGCCCCCCACGGAATACCTTGGGGTGTCTTCTTTCCAAAATGGGGTCACTTGTGGCGTAGTTATACTGCCCTGGCAATTTAGGGGCCCAAATGTGTAAGAAGTACCTTGAAATCAAAATGTGTAAAAAATGGCCTGCGAAATCCGAAAGGTGCCCCTTTGCCCACCTTGGCAGCAAAAAAGTGTCACACATCTGGTATCGCCGTACTCAGGAGAAGTTGGGCAATGTGTTTTGGGGGGTCATTTTACATATACCCATGCTGGGTGAGAGAAATATCTTGGCAAAAGACAACTTTTCCCATTTTTTTATACAAAGTTGGCATTTGACCAAGATATTTTTCTCACCCAGCATGGGTATATGTAAAATGACCCCCCAAAACACATTGCCCAACTTCTCCTGAGTACGGCGATACCACATGTGTGACACTTTTTTGCAGCCTAGATGCGCAAAGGGGCCCAAATTCCTTTTAGGAGGGCATTTTTAGACATTTGGATCCCAGACTTCTTCTCACACTTTCGGGCCCCTAAAAAGCCAGGGCAGTATAAATACCCCACATGTGACCCCACTTTGGAAAGAAGACACCCCAAGGTATTCAATGAGGGGCATGGCGAGTTCCTAGAATTTTTTTTTTTTTTGCATAAGTTAGCGGATATTGATTTTTTTTGTTTTTTTTCTCACAAAGTCTCACTTTCCGCTAACTTAGGACAAAAATTTCAATCTTTCATGGACTCAATATGCCCCTCACGGAATACCTTGGGGTGTCTTCTTTCCGAAATGGGGTCACATGTGGGGTATTTATACTGCCCTGGCTTTTTAGGGGCCCTAAAGCGTGAGAAGAAGTCTGGAATATAAATGTCTAAAAATGTTTACGCATTTGGATTCCGTGAGGGGTACGGCGAGTTCATGGGAGATTTTATTTTTTGACACAAGTTAGTGGAATATGAGACTTTGTAAGAAAAAACAAAAACAAAAACAAACAAAAAATGTCCGCTAACTTGTGCCAAAAAAAATGGCTGAATGGAGCCTTACCAGGGGGGGTGATCAATGACAGGGGGGGTGATCAATGACAGGGGGGGTGATCACCCATATAGACTCCCTGATCACCCCCCTGTCCTTGATCACCCCCCCTGTAAGGCTTCATTCAGACGTCCGCATGATTTTTACGGATCCATGGATACATAGATCGGATCCACAGAACGCATGCGGACGTCTGAATGGAGCCTTACAGGGGGGTTATCAATGACAGGGGGTGATCAGGGTAATCAGGGTGATCACCCCCCTGTCACTGATCACCCCCCCTGTAAGGCTCCATTCAGACATCCGCATGATTTTTTACGGATCCATGGATACATGGATCGGATCCACAAAACGCATGCGGACGTCTGAATGGAGCCTTACAGGGGGGTTATCAATGACAGGGGGTGATCAGGGTAATCAGGGTGATCACCCCCCTGTCACTGATCACCCCCCCTGTAAGGCTCCATTCAGACATCCGCATGATTTTTTACGGATCCATGGATACATGGATCGGATCCACAGAACGCATGCGGACGTCTGAATGGAGCCTTACAGGGGGGTTATCAATGACAGGGGGTGATCAGGGTAATCAGGGTGATCACCCCCCTGTCACTGATCACCCCCCCTGTAAGGCTCCATTCAGACATCCGCATGATTTTTTACGGATCCATGGATACATGGATCGGATCCACAGAACGCATGCGGACGTCTGAATGGAGCCTTACAGGGGGGTTATCAATGACAGGGGGTGATCAGGGTAATCAGGGTGATCACCCCCCTGTCACTGATCACCCCCCCTGTAAGGCTCCATTCAGACATCCGCATGATTTTTTACGGATCCATGGATACATGGATCGGATCCACAGAACGCATGCGGACGTCTGAATGGAGCCTTACAGGGGGGTTATAAATGACAGGGGGTGATCAGGGTAATCAGGGTGATCACCCCCCTGTCACTGATCACCCCCCCTGTAAGGCTCCATTCAGACGTCCGCATGATTTTTACGGATCCATGGATACATGGATCGGATCCGTAAAAATCATGCGGACGTCTGAATGGAGCCTGACAGGGGGGTGATCAATGACAGGGGGGTGATCAATGACAGGGGGGTGATCAGGGAGTGTATATGGGTGATCACCCGCCTGTCATTGATCACCCCCCTGTAAGGCTCCATTCAGACGTCCGCATGATTTTTACGGATCCATGGATACATGGATCGGATCCGTAAAAATCATGCGGACGTCTGAATGGAGCCTGACAGGGCGGTGATCAATGACAGGGGGGTGATCAGGGAGTGTATATGGGTGATCACCCGCCTGTCATTGATCACCCCCCTGTAAGGCTCCATTCAGACGTCCGCATGATTTTTACGGATCCATGGATACATGGATCGGATCCGTAAAAATCATTGCGACGTCTGAATGGAGCCTGACAGGGCGGTGATCAATGACAGGGGGTGATCAGGGAGTGTATATGGGTGATCACCCGCCTGTCATTGATCACCCCCCTGTAAGGCTCCATTCAGACTTCCGCATGATTTTTACGGATCCATGGATACATGGATCGGATCCGTAAAAATCATGCGGACGTCTGAGCGGAGCCTGACAGGGGGGTGATCAATGACAGGGCGGTGATCAATGACAGGGGGGTGATCAGGGAGTTTATATGGGGTGATCAGGGGTTTATAAGGGGTTAATAAGTGACGGGGGGGGGGGTGTAGTGTAGTGTAGTGTAGTGTTTGGTGGGACTGTACTGACCTACCTGAGTCCTCTGGTGGTCGATCCTAACAAAAGGGACCACCAGAGGACCAGTTAGGAGGTATATTAGACGCTGTTATGAAAACAGCGTCTAATATACCTGTTAGGGGTTAAAAAATTCGGATCTCCAGCCTGCCAGCGAGCGATCGCCGCTGGCAGGCTGGAGATCCACTCGCTTACCTTCTGTTCCTGTGAGCGCGCGCGCCTGTGCGCGCGCGTTCACAGGAAATCTCGCGTCTCGCGAGAGGACGCGTATATGCGTCCAGGAGGAGTAAAACAACCACCTCCCGGACGCATATACGCGTACGGCGGTCGGGAGGTGGTTAAAGGGGTTGTCTTAAGCCAATAGCATTCATCATGCCAGCAAAGGAGGCAATATGTACAATCCCAATACATTAGTAAGTGCCTTGTATTAATGTGTTTGAATTTTCTCTGCATGACAAATATTTGCTGAAATGAGACAACACTTTAAGGTCTTATTCAAACCACCGTATATATGTATTTTGCGGTCCTCAAACCAGAGATCATCGAAATACAGACACCAGCTATGTGCATGCAGCATTCTTTTGCAGGTCAATATTAGAAATGTCAATTCTTGTCCATAAAATGGACAAGAATAGGGCATGTTCTACAATTTGTGGGATGGACACAGGGAGGCACGCAACACACGGATGTCTGCATTTGTTGTGATCCAAAACAATAATAATAAAATATGGTCATGTGCATGATGCCTGCCTAACTTTGCTTAAGTTATGGAAGCTAAACAGTGAAAACCATAGTAAATCACAGCAAAAAAAAATTGTTTTTGTCATATGAGTCACTTTGCTACATGTGAGGTGGGGGGAAGTAATCCTAAGCTCAGAGGGTAATGAAATAACTTCTAAATAAAAAAAACTGGAAGCACCAACTTAGGGCTTGATCACACGACTGTGCCGTTTTTTAATGGTACTCAAAATTTGAATTTTGTGAAAAGGTTCCATATTCTAGGCTGAAAGTGGAAAACTCTAGTGAGCTAATTAATCCATACCCGTTGAGCAAAGGGTACCTCAAAATTGTGACTTTGAAATATCTCGCTTTGAATGTAATGAGTCTATCTCATATGTCTCACATTTTAAGTTGCATTACTGAAATAAATGAGCTTTGACCAATATTCTAATTTTTTGAGTTACACCTGTATGCTTTTTTATAGGGATGAGCGAACTCGAACTGTATAGTTCGGGTTCGTACCGAATTTTGGGGTGTCCGTGACACGGACCCGAACCCGGACATTTTCGTAAAAGTCCGGGTTCGGGTTCGGTGTTCGTCGCTTTCTTCGCGCTTTTGTGACGCTTTCTTGGCGCTTTTTGAAAGGCTGCTAAGCAGCCAATCAACAAGCGTCATACTACTTGCCCCAAGAGGCCATCACAGCCATGCCTACTATTGACATGGCTGTGATTGGCCAGAGCACCATGTGACCCAGCCTCTATTTAAGCTGGAGTCACATAGCGCCGCCCGTCACTCTGCTCTGATTAGCGTAGGGAGAGGTTGCGGCTGCGACAGTAGGGCGAGATTAGGCAGATTAACTCCTCCAAAGGACTTGATTAACTGATCGATCTGCAGCTGTGGATCATTGAGCTGCTGATCCTCAATTGCTCACTGTTTTTAGGCTGCCCAGACCGTTTGTCAGTCACATTTTTCTGGGGTGATCGGCGGCCATTTTGTGTCTTGTGGTGCGCCAGCACAAGCTGCGACCAAGTGCATTTAACCCTCAATGGTGTGGTTGTTTTTTGGCTAAAGCCTACATCAGGGTGAAGCTGTCACACCAAGTGCATTTAACCCTCAGTAGTGTGGTTGGTCAAGCTGTGACACCAAGTGCATTTAACCAGCAATAGTCTGTTCATTTTTTGGCCATATACTACATCAGGGGCAAGCTGCGCCCATCACCAAGTGCATTTAACCAGCAATAGTGTGGTTATTTTTTGGCCATATCCCAGTCTAATTCTGTCACTAAATCCATACCGGTCACCCAGCGCCTAAATACTAGGCCTCAAATTTATATCCCGCTAAATCTCTCGTTACCGCTGTCCTGTTGTGGCTGGGAAAGTTATTTAGTGTCCGTCAAAGCACATTTTTTGTTCTGGGTTGAAATACAATTCCCAATTTAGCAATTTAAAAATTTAGTGGTTTCTGCTGTATCAGAGCTATTTGAAATCTATCCCTAAAAGGGTATATAATATTCAAGGTGCACATAGGGTCATTCAGAATAACTTCACACACCCGCTACTGTGCATTTCCAAGTCTAATTCTGTCACTAAACCCATACCTGTCACCCAGCGCCTAAATACTAGGCCTCAAATTTATATCCAGCTAAATCTGTCCTTAGTGCTGTAGCTGGGCGAGTTATTTAGTGTCCGTTCAAGCACATTTCTTGTTCTGGGTTGAAATACAATTCCCAATTTAGCAATTTCATAATTTAGTGGTTTCTGCTATATCAGAGCTATTTGAAATCTATCCCTAAAAGGGTAGATCATATTGAAGGTGCACATAGGGACATTCAGAATAACTTCACACACCCGCTACTGTGCATTTCCAAGTCTAATTCTGTCACTAAACCCATACCTGTCACCCAGCGCCTAAATACTAGGCCTAAAATTTATATCCTGCTAAATCTCTCGTTAGTGCTGTAGCTGGGCGAGTTATTTAGTGTCCGTTCAAGCACATTTCTTGTTCTGGGTTGAAATACAATTCCCAATTTAGCAATTTCATAATTTAGTGGTTTCTGCTATATCAGAGCTATTTGAAATCTATCCCTAAAAGGGTATATAATATTCAAGGTGCACATTGGGTCATTCAGAATAACTTCACACACACCCGCTACTGTGCATTTCCAAGTCTAATTCTGTCACTAAACCCATACCTGTCACCCAGCGCCTAAATACTAGGCCTCAAATTTATATCCTGCTAAATCTCTCGTTAGTGCTGTAGCTGGGCGAGTTATTTAGTGTCCGTTCAAGCACATTTCTTGTTCTGGGTTGAAATACAATTCCCAATTTAGCAATTTCATAATTTAGTGGTTTCTGCTATATCAGAGCTATTTGAAATCTATCCCTAAAAGGGTATATAATATTCAAGGTGCACATTGGGTCATTCAGAATAACTTCACACACACCCGCTACTGTGTATTTCCAAGTCTAATTCTGGCACTAAACCCATACCTGTCACCCAGCGCCTAAATACTAGGCCTCAAATTTATATCCTGCTAAATCTCTCGTTAGTGCTGTAGCTGGGCGAGTTATTTAGTGTCCGTTCAAGCACATTTCTTGTTCTGGGTTGAAATACAATTCCCAATTTAGCAATTTCATAATTTAGTGGTTTCTGCTATATCAGAGCTATTTGAAATCTATCCCTAAAAGGGTATATAATATTCAAGGTGCACATTGGGTCATTCAGAATAACTTCACACACACCCGCTACTGTGTATTTCCAAGTCTAATTCTGTCACTAAACCCATACCTGTCACCCAGCGCCTAAATACTAGGCCTCAAATTTATATCCTGCTAAATCTCTCGTTAGTGCTGTAGCTGGGCGAGTTATTTAGTGTCCGTTCAAGCACATTTCTTGTTCTGGGTTGAAATACAATTCCCAATTTAGCAATTTCATAATTTAGTGGTTTCTGCTATATCAGAGCTATTTGAAATCTATCCCTAAAAGGGTATATAATATTCAAGGTGCACATTGGGTCATTCAGAATAACTTCACACACACCCGCTACTGTGTATTTCCAAGTCTAATTCTGTCACTAAACCCATACCTGTCACCCAGCGCCTAAATACTAGGCCTCAAATTTATATCCTGCTAAATCTCTCGTTAGTGCTGTAGCTGGGCGAGTTATTTAGTGTCCGTTCAAGCACATTTCTTGTTCTGGGTTGAAATACAATTCCCAATTTAGCAATTTCATAATTTAGTGGTTTCTGCTATATCAGAGCTATTTGAAATCTATCCCTAAAAAGGTATATAATATTCAAGGTGCACATTGGGTCATTCAGAATAACTTCACACACACACGCTTCTGTGCATTTCCAAGTCTAATTCTGTCACTAAATCCATACCGGTCACCCAGCGCCTAAATACTAGGCCTCAAATTTATATCCCGCTGAATTTGAATACAATACATTGGGCCAAATAATATATTTGTTGTTGTGGTGAACCATAACAATGAGAAAAACATCTAGTAAGGGACGCGGACGTGGACATGGTCGTGGTGGTGTTAGTGGACCCTCTGGTGCTGGGAGAGGACGTGGCCGTTCTGCCACATCCACACGTCCTAGTGTACCAACTACCTCAGGTCCCAGTAGCCGCCAGAATTTACAGCGATATATGGTGGGGCCCAATGCCGTTCTAAGGATGGTAAGGCCTGAGCAGGTACAGGCATTAGTCAATTGGGTGGCCGACAGTGGATCCAGCACGTTCACATTATCTCCCACCCAGTCTTCTGCAGAAAGCGCACAGATGGCGCCTGAAAACCAACCCCATCAGTCTGTCACATCACCCCCATGCATACCAGGGAAACTGTCTCAGCCTCAAGTTATGCAGCAGTCTCTTATGCTGTTTGAAGACTCCGCTGGCAGGGTTTCCCAAGGGCATCCACCTAGCCCTTCCCCAGCGGTGAAAGACATAGAATGCACTGACGCACAACCACTTATGTTTCCTGATGATGAGGACATGGGAATACCACCTCAGCATGTCTCTGATGATGACGAAACACAGGTGCCAACTGCTGCGTCTTTCTGCAGTGTGCAGACTGAACAGGAGGTCAGGGATCAAGACTGGGTGGAAGACGATGCAGGGGACGATGAGGTCCTAGACCCCACATGGAATGAAGGTCGTGCCACTGACTTTCACAGTTCGGAGGAAGAGGCAGTGGTGAGACCGAGCCAACAGCGTAGCAAAAGAGGGAGCAGTGGGCAAAAGCAGAACACCCGCCGCCAAGAGACTCCGCCTGCTACTGACCGCCGCCATCTGGGACCGAGCACCCCAAAGGCAGCTTCAAGGAGTTCCCTGGCATGGCACTTCTTCAAACAATGTGCTGACGACAAGACCCGAGTGGTTTGCACGCTGTGCCATCAGAGCCTGAAGCGAGGCATTAACGTTCTGAACCTGAGCACAACCTGCATGACCAGGCACCTGCATGCAAAGCATGAACTGCAGTGGAGTAAACACCTTAAAACCAAGGAAGTCACTCAGGCTCCCCCTGCTACCTCTTCTGCTGCTGCCGCCTCGGCCTATTCTGCTGCTGCCGCCTCGGCCTCTTCCTCCGCCTCTGGAGGAACGTTGGCACCTGCCGCCCAGCAAACAGGGGATGTACCACCAACACCACCACCACCACCTCCGTCACCAAGCGTCTCAACCATGTCACACGCCAGCGTTCAGCTCTCCATCTCACAAACATTTGATAGAAAGCGTAAATTCCCACCTAGCCACCCTCGATCCCTGGCCCTGAATGCCAGCATTTCTAAACTACTGGCCTATGAAATGCTGTCATTTAGGCTGGTGGACACAGACAGCTTCAAACAGCTCATGTCGCTTGCTGTCCCACAGTATGTTGTTCCCAGCCGGCACTACTTCTCCAAGAGAGCCGTGCCTTCCCTGCACAACCAAGTATCCCATAAAATCAAGTGTGCACTGCGCAACGCCATCTGTAGCAAGGTCCACCTAACCACAGATACGTGGACCAGTAAGCACGGCCAGGGACGCTATATCTCCCTAACTGCACACTGGGTAAATGTAGTGGCAGCTGGGCCCCAGGCGGAGAGCTGTTTGGCGCACGTCCTTCCGCCGCCAAGGATCGCAGGGCAACATTCTTTGCCTCCTGTTGCCACCTCCTCCTTCTCGGCTTCTTCCTCCTCTTCTTCCACCTGCTCATCCAGTCAGCCACACACCTTCACCACCAACTTCAGCACAGCCCGGGGTAAACGTCAGCAGGCCATTCTGAAACTCATATGTTTGGGGGACAGGCCCCACACCGCACAGGAGTTGTGGCGGGGTATTGAACAACAGACCGACGAGTGGTTGCTGCCGGTGAGCCTCAAGCCCGGCCTGGTGGTGTGTGATAATGGGCGAAATCTCGTTGCAGCTCTGGGACTAGCCAATTTGACGCACATCCCTTGCTTGGCGCATGTGCTGAATTTGGTGGTGCAGAAGTTCATTCACAACTACCCCGACATGTCAGAGCTGCTGCATAAAGTGCGGGCCGTCTGTTCGCGCTTCCGGCGTTCACATCCTGCTGCTGCTCGCCTGTCTGCGCTACAGCGTAACTTCGGCCTTCCCGCTCACCGCCTCATATGCGACGTGCCCACCAGGTGGAACTCCACCTTGCACATGCTGGACAGACTGTGCGAGCAGCAGCAGGCCATAGTGGAGTTTCAGCTGCAGCACGCACGGGTCAGTCGCACTACAGAACAGCACCACTTCACCACCAATGACTGGGCCTCCATGCGAGACCTGTGTGCCCTGTTGCGCTGTTTCGAGTACTCCACCAACATGGCCAGTGGCGATGACACCGTTATCAGCGTTACAATACCACTTCTATGTCTCCTTGAGAAAACACTTAGGGCGATGATGGAAGAGGAGGTGGCCCAGGAGGAGGAGGAGGAGGAGGAGGAAGAGGGGTCATTTTTAGCACTTTCAGGCCAGTCTCTTCGAAGTGACTCAGAGGGAGGTTTTTGGCAACAGCAGAGGCCAGGTACAAATGTGGCCAGCCAGGGCCCACTACTGGAGGACGAGGAGGACGAGGATGAGGAGGAGGTGGAGGAGGATGAGGATGAAGCATGGTCACAGCGGGGTGGCACCCAACGCAGCTCGGGTCCATCACTGGTGCGTGGCTGGGGGGAAAGGCAGGACGATGACGATACGCCTCCCACAGAGGACAGCTTGTCCTTACCCCTGGGCAGCCTGGCACACATGAGCGACTACATGCTGCAGTGCCTGCGCAACGACAGCAGAGTTGCCCACATTTTAACCTGTGCGGACTACTGGGTTGCCACCCTGCTGGATCCACGCTACAAAGACAATGTGCCCACCTTACTTCCTGCACTGGAGCGTGATAGGAAGATGCGCGAGTACAAGCGCACGTTGGTAGACGCGCTACTGAGAGCATTCCCAAATGTCACAGGGGAACAAGTGGAAGCCCAAGGCCAAGGCAGAGGAGGAGCAAGAGGTCGCCAAGGCAGCTGTGTCACGGCCAGCTCCTCTGAGGGCAGGGTTAGCATGGCAGAGATGTGGAAAACTTTTGTCAACACGCCACAGCTAACTGCACCACCACCTGATACGCAACGTGTTAGCAGGAGGCAACATTTCACTAACATGGTGGAACAGTACGTGTGCACACCCCTCCACGTACTGACTGATGGTTCGGCCCCATTCAACTTCTGGGTCTCTAAATTGTCCACGTGGCCAGAGCTAGCCTTTTATGCCTTGGAGGTGCTGGCCTGCCCGGCAGCCAGCGTTTTGTCTGAACGTGTATTCAGCACGGCAGGGGGCGTCATTACAGACAAACGCAGCCGCCTGTCTACAGCCAATGTGGACAAGCTGACGTTCATAAAAATGAACCAGGCATGGATCCCACAGGACCTGTCCGTCCCTTGTCCAGATTAGACATTAACTACCTCCCCATAACCATATATTATTGGACTCCAGGGCACTTCCTCATTCAATCCTATTTTTATTTTCATTTTACCATTATATTGCGAGGCTACCCAAAGTTGAATGAACCTCTCCTCTGCCTGTGTGCTAGGCCTAAATATATGCCAATGGACTGTTGCAGTGGTGGCTGACATGAAGCCTGATTCTCTGCTATGACATGCAGACTAATTCTCTGCTGACATGAAGCCAGATTGTCTGTTACGGGACCTCTCTCCTCTGCCTGGGTGCTGGGCCTAAATTTATGACAATGGACTGTTGCAGTGGTGGCTGACGTGAAGCCTGATTCTCTGCTATGACATGCAGACTGATTCTCTGCTGTCATGAAGCCAGATTGTCTGTTACGGGACCTCTCTGCTCTGCCTGTGTGCTAGGCCTAAATATATGCCAATGGACTGTTGCAGTGGTGGCTGACGTGAAGCCTCATTCTCTGCTATGACATGCAGACTGATTCTCTGCTGACATGAAGCCAGATTCTCTGTTACGGGACCTCTCTCCTCTGCCTGTGTGTGTGCTGGGCCTAAATATATGCCAATGGACTGTTGCAGTGGTGGCTGACGTGAAGCCTCATTCTCTGCTATGACATGCAGACTGATTCTCTGCTGACATGAAGCCAGATTGTCTGTTACGGGACCTCTCTCCTCTGCCTGTGTGCTAGGCCTAAATATATGCCAATGGACTGTTGCAGTGGTGGCTGACGTGAAGCCTCATTCTCTGCTATGACATGCAGACTGATTCTCTGCTGACATGAAGACAGATTCTCTGTTACGGGACCTCTCTCCTCTGCCTGTGTGTGTGCTTGGCCTAAATATATGCCAATGGACTGTTGCAGTGGTGGCTGACGTGAAGCCTCATTCTCTGCTATGACATGCAGACTAATTCTCTGCTGACATGAAGACAGATTCTCTGTTACGGGACCTCCCTCCTCTGCCTGGGTGCTGGGCCTAAATATATGCCAATGGACTGTTGCAGTGGTGGCTGACGTGAAGCCTCATTCTCTGCTATGACATGCAGACTAATTCTCTGCTGACATGAAGACAGATTCTCTGTTACGGGACCTCTCTCCTCTGCCTGGGTGCCGGGGCCTAAATATCTGAGAATGGACTGTTCCAGTGGTGGTTTCAAAGGAAAGGACCGGCACTTCGCTGATGTAGATCACAATGTAGATTTATTCAGTCACATATTCAAAATGGCATAGTGACGCGTTTCAGCACAGATGTGCTTTCATCAGACTGCATAAAACATCTTACACTCCAGCTATTTATACATAAATGAAACACAAAGGAACTGACATCATCAAAGAAGCTCCGCCTCCCTCATTAAATAAAATTCGCATATCAAATAATCGCAATGAAAAATTCGCATTGAAAAATTCGCAATTGAAAATTCGCAACTGAAAATTCGCAATTGAAAATTGAAAATTCGCAATTGAAAATTCGCAACTGAAAATTTGCAACTGAAAATTCGCAATTGAAAATTCGCAAAAAACATATCCACTCTATACTGGCGAAGATTTTCAGTCACATAGTCCATTCTTGCAGTGATTAATCACGCTGAAGAAAAAAAGAAATATATTTATCAGATTGCATAAGGCCGAATGCCTTATAGGAAGCAGGACACATTGTACTCACGATTGAGGCCCCTGGGCTCCATTGTCTGAAGACGATGGATCCAGTAAGCCTCCCTTTTCAATAACAATTTATTTCTGTCACCCCCTCGACGGGGTAATGATACACCTTCAATAATCTGATACCTCAACTGCGAGATGTTGTGTTTTTTATCATAAAAATGAAGGGGTATTGGGAGTAATAAATTCTGTTTACGGATAGTAGATTTGTGTTTACTTAGTCTGTCCTTCATTCTCATTGAGGTTTCCCCCACATATAGTAATCCACATGGACATTTAAGAATGTAAACCACAAATCTACTATCACAAGTGAACGTGCCCCTTATTGGAATATTTTCACCTGAGTGAGGGTGGGAGAAACATGAACCCTTTATAACGCTGGAACAATTGACACAGTTTAAACAAGGAAAAGTGCCCCGTCTAGGTGTAGATAAAGTACTCTGTCCTCTTTCTATTTTATTACTTCCCACATCCGCCCGGACTATTTTATCCCTAATATTTTCTGCCCGTTTATAGCATATCATGGGTGGCCTCTGGAACTCTCCTATCCGTGGATAGGACTTAGATAATATGTGCCAATGTTGATTAACAATAGTCCTAAGGCGCTGGGACCAGGGATGGTATTTAATCACTAAGGGGATCCTTGTTTCTTTCTTAGTTCTATCTGGTGGTGTAATCTCAGCTTTATTACGCTGTATTTTCAATAGATCAGGGGGGTAGCCTCGCTCTCTAAATTTATTGGTCATATTGTCTAATCTTGTTTGACACATATCCCTATCACTAACGATCCGTCTAACCCTCTGGTATTGCCGCCCTGCTTCTTACTAGAATTGTTCCAGTGGTGGGTGACGGGAAGCCAGATTCTCTGCTATGGAACCTCTCTCCAATTGATTTTGGTTAATTTTTATTTATTTAATTTTTATTTTAATTCATTTCCCTATCCACATTTGTTTGCAGGGGATTTACCTACATGTTGCTGCCTTTTGCAGCCCTCTAGCTCTTTCCTGGGCTGTTTTACAGCCTTTTTAGTGCCGAAAAGTTTGGGTCCCCATTGACTTCAATGGGGTTCGGGTTCGGGACGAAGTTCGGATCGGGTTCGGATCCCGAACCCGAACATTTCCGGGATGTTCGGCCGAACTTCTCGAACCCGAACATCCAGGTGTTCGCTCAACTCTACTTTTTTACAAATTGCAGCCAATTCGTTGTAATACACTTCCACTGGATCCTTCAACTGAATATATGTGTTAATGTCAGACAGCTGTTTTCTACATTCATCCTCATATTGTTTGGTATCCAAAATCACTATAGCCCCTTTGTCGTGGGGCATATAGGAACAACCATTGGGCAATCATTTTATGGTTCTGCTGTAGATATTTTTTTTCCATTATCCCTAGTTTTTATTTTCCTAATGTCTGCCTCCACTACACCCCTACATCTCATTCCCTATATCTTGTCTTGGATACAGTCTCAATTTTAACTTAACATCTACATGTTGATAACTAGATGTTACCCCACTATACTAATTCATAGGATTCTTTAAAAAATATTTCTTGCAACAGAACTTTTTAATATACTTCTCTATACTTACAAAAGTATCAAACACATTCAAAGGGACACTAGGGGAAAACTCCAGACCTTTACTCAATAGTTTTTTTGTGATCCTCAGTTAAAACAATAGAGCTTAAATTAATTATGTTGTCTTCTATGATTTTCTGTTTTGGGCCTTAGCTTGGTTCTCCGTCTTCATGTTCTCTCTTTCTGTTGAGATGTAATGTTTGTGAAAATGGATTGTGAATTGGTGCCATCAGGCTGGTCTTTGGTGCATTGTCCCCCGTGACTGTTGTGTTGATTGTAAGATTTGTGTGTCTTTGGATAGGGAAAAGGTCTATGGTGTGACCCATTTGGTGACTGGTTTCACATGTGTGTTCCCCGTCTCGTGTGTTGGTGCTTGGCACACCCAAGGTAATTGTGAGGCTAATTATAATTCGGTCTAATTTTTGTAAACCACTCAGAAGGGAAAATCCATTCTGAAATGCATCTGGTAGCGGTTTCCGATACGAAGGTGTGCACTGACATCTAAGAATATTCCATCGCACAGACTGTTTGATTCTCCCTTGGCTTTCTTGGTGTTTTCAGAACGCATGCGCGATTGTAGCACAAACAAAGCCAGCGTACACTGAAGCCGGCATACAGCAAAGAAGGAGGCCTGTCTGTAAGGGAGGAGAGTGTTCGCTATGGTGGGATCTGTAAGTAACAAGTTTACCAGTTACTACTAGGATCATGTGAACATATAATATATGCACATTATCTATAACAGCTGATTAGCAAGCAATACTACAAGCTGTTCAATAATAAGAGAACGCCAGACATAGACTGTTAAAGTATTGCGAGTCTGCTATTAAATAAGAGAACCTTTGGAAGAAGAATTTACATCAAATAAAAGATATAATTATCAAATATTAACTTATTGAAACAGATGCACACCTAAGTGATGAACTAAAAAAAAGGAACCCGAGTTTTATATGAATTTTTTTTTTATACATATGAATTTATTATGTGAGAGCTCCGCATTTAAGGGGACTGTGATCATATTATAGGGTATATGAAATGTGGGCTTTTTTATTGGTATTTTATTGTTATGTATATGCATTAGTAAAAATAGATGCAAATTTCTGTGAGCCAGCCCTTTATTTGATTTATGGTTGTATATTCTGTATACTGCAGTTTATAATATAACAGATACACCCCTGTCATCATCTAAATGACCTGTACACTCTACTGTATTCAATCTACAGTGGAAATGTGGCCAGAGGTTCAATTTAATTCCAAATAACCATTTCCTACCTATTAATAAAAATATAAATTAATAAATTTTCTCCTTTTAAATTTAATTGCTAAATACTAGGCTAAAATAAAAATGGTTAGCTTTTGACAGTATTTTACAAAATTATTATCAATAGCACATCTATTTTGAATTTAAAAAAAAATCTCTGTGAAGTGCTTTATAGCACAGGCAGTTTTAGTGATGACATACATATATGGTCCACTAACTTGAATAGGTTCTTAGAGATTGCATCTGGTGTCCAAAGGCACTATATGCAATGTTACCATTTAAAAAATATAGGTCATTATGTGCTTACAAGTAAGTACACAATCTCAGCTTTTGTCTGCCAGGCTTAATAGATACTGGAAATGAAAATCCAATACATGGAACCTGAAGGACTGTCTCAACCTTGGTATCCATATAACTATACAAAACAAAGAAACTGTTCAATAAATCCGGAAAGCACCATGGTAACCTGTATGCATATTTACTACATTCTATGTTTAAGAATAGCTCTGTCAATGTGTTTCTGCTGGGCGTGTATCCTTTCTATTACTATACAGTTGTATGGATTTTCCATTTTGCCTGCATGAGTTCCTAACAAAATGGATAGAGTTGCGCAGTATGAATCTGTAAAACCTACAGTACATTATAGACAACATAAAACACACTACATGCTGAGTGATTACTGTAGATGTGTAACATTCTATTCAACACATTTGTACCTTGTGATAAAAACTTTACTCATTTGCTTTGGTTAAATATTTTTGTTTATTACTTAAAGGGAACCTGTCACCGGGATTTTGTGTATAGAGCTGAGGACATGGGTTGCTAGATGGCCGCTAGCACATCCACAATACCCAGTCCCCATAGCTCTGTGTGCTTTCATTGTGTAAAAAAAAAACGATTTGATGCATATGCAAATTAACCTGAGATGAGTCCTGTATGTGAGATGAGTCAGGGACAGGACTCATCTCAGGTTAATTTGCATATGTATCAAATATTTTTTTTGACACAATAAAAGCACACAGAGCTATGGGGAATGGATATTGTGGATGTGCTAGCGGCCATCTAGCAACCCATGTCCTTAGCTCTATACCCAAAACCCGGTGACAGGTTCCCTTTAAAGTAAATGAGATTATAACAACCAGAAATGATACTGATTAAAGCGTGCAAAAGCAAAGTATCATTGGGAAATGGCCTATTGATTGGATCAGGTTTTTGAGTAAAACATATTGCTCAAATATTTTTTCATTAAACCCTTGAAAGGGATTAATTAAAATTATCAAACAAGCCCCGAAGTGGTAAAAAATAAATACTTTTTTTATTATACTTACCTCTTTCACCAATGCCATTCTCTGTACTGGTGGTCTGGTCATCCTGCTGCTCTATGTGTACATGTTTTTTGTACATAAACTTTAAACAGCAGCAGAAGGATCAGAACAACAACACAGAGAAAGGCACTCAAGAAAAAGGTAAGTATATATATAGACCATTATCTTGGACAACCCCTTTAAGTTGTGCAGTTTTCACATTTGCCACTGGCCTTTACAGTAAGGGCTTGTTCACACGAACGTATTTTGCGCTCCAAATACGGGCCGTTTTCTACGTTCTGCATATGGTCCGTATACGTAACCATTTATTTCAATGGGTCCGCAAAAGATGCGGACAGCACTCTGTTTGCTGTCCGCATCTGTTGCTCTGTTCCATGGCCCTGCAAAAATTATGAGTCCTGTCCTATTCTTGTCCGTTTTTTCAGACAAGAATAGGCATTTCTTTAATGGGCCTCATGTTCCGTTCTGCAAATTGCGGAAGGCACGCAGGCAGCATCTTTTTTTTGCGGTTTCATTGCTGTCATTAAAGGACCTGCTGAGATCATTTCAGTAATCGTCTTGTTAACTCAGGTGAGAATGTTGACGAGTACAAGACTGGAGATCATTATGTCAGGCTGATTGGGTTAAAATGGCAGACTTGACCTGTTAAAAGGAGGGTGATGCTTGAAATCATTGTTCTTCCATTGTTAACCATGGTGACCTGCAAAGAAACGCGTGCAGCCATCATTGCGTTGCATAAAAATGGCTTCACAGGCAAGGATATTGTGGCTACTAAGATTGCACCTCAATCAACAATTTATAGGATCACCAAGAACTTCAAGGAAAGAGGTTCAATTCTTGTTAAAAAGGCTTTAGGGCCTCCAAGAAAGTCCAGCAAGCGTCAGGATCGTCTCCTAAAGAGGATTCAGCTGCGGGGAACGGAGTGCCACCAGTGCATAGCTTGCTCAGGAATGGCAGCAGGCAGGTGTGATGAAGCCTCTTTCCAATTGTTTGGGGCATCAGAAAAAAAGGCTTGCCCGGAGAAGAAAAGGTGAGCGCTACCGTTAGTCTTGTGTCATGCCAACAGTAAAGCATCCTGAGACCATTCATGTGTGGGGTTGCTTCTCATCCAAGGGAGTGGGCTCACTCACAATTTTGCCCAAAAACACAGCCATGAATAAAGAATTGCACCAAAACACCCTCCAACAGCAACTTCTTCCAACAATCCAACAACAGTTTGGTGAAGAACAATGCATTTTCCAGCACGATGGAGCACCGTGCCATAAGGCAAAAGTGATAACTTAGTGGCTCGGGGACCAAAATGTTTAAATTTTGGGTCCATGGCCTGGAAACTCCCCAGATCTTAATCCCATTGAGAACTTGTGGTCAATCCTCAAGAGGCGGGTGGACAAACAAAAACCCACTAATTCTGACTCCAAGAAGTGATTATGAAAGAATGGGTTGCTATCAGTCAGGAATTGGCCCAGAAGTTGATTGAGAGCATGCCCAGTCGAATTGCAGAGGTCCTGAAAAAGAAAGGCCAACACTGCAAATACTGACTCTTTGCATAAATGTCATGTAATTGTTGATAAAAGCCTTTGAAACGTATGAAGTGTAATTATATTTCACTACATCACAGAAACAACTGAAACAAAGATCTAAAAGCAGTTTAGCAGCAAACTTTGTGAAAACTAATATTTGTGTCATTCTCAATACATTTAGCCACGACTGTACATGCATAAATCACACTCAGGGAATACAGGCTATATCTAAGATTTTAACACAAAAGGGCAGACTTATAGTGGAACAGATATAGTTCATATTGTGGGGTGTCAAGTTTGTACTGTTCCTTAATTATTGTTATGTTGCTTCTAGATATTATTTACATACGACAGGGATCGCCATGGCCTCCAGGTTCGCCCCCAGTTACGCCATTTTTTTTATGGTGGCATGGGAGCAGGAAACTATTACTCCAAAACTGGGGTCAAGGCTGGTGCTCTGGTGAAGATGTATAGATGACATTTTGATTATATGGAAAGGTTCACATCAATCACTAATAGAATTTATAGAGTCAATTAACAATAATCAGTATAATTTGAAATTTACCCCTAATATTAATTCACAAATGGTGGACATTTTTTTACTTGAAAATAGAAATGAGGGATGGAGCATTTATTTGCAGTACATATCAAAAAGAAGTATCAAAGAATAGCTTTATACTGAGTTCAAGTTGCCATCTACCAAGATGGCTGCTTAATGTTCCAAGTCAATTTTGACGTTTGAAAACAAGTTGTACACAAATAGAGCAATTTGAGAAGGAAGCAGAACTAATGAAAGCCTAGTTTTAGCAAAAACAAAATCCGGTAGAGCTATTAGATAAATCCCTTACTAAGGTTGGAGACATGGATAGGGCATCATTTTTATCATTAAAAGTAATACGAGTAAACCAAATCATAGAAGGTCCAAGTAAATTTTTTTGACATTTAATGTGGACCATAAGAAAGTTGCCAAAATCATTCAAAAACATTGGCATTTGCTAAAGAGGGATAAAATACCGGGGTCTGTAATAAGTCCCTAATAGTCCATACCCGGGCACTTAATTTGGACCTACAGGCAGCACCAATGGTCAGAAATAATAAAAAGAAAACAACATTAGCCAATTGGATGAATCTGGAAGGTTTTTACAGATGCAGGTTGTGGCAAATTTGTAAACAAACTAATTTTGATAGGAAGACAACTGTAGTATCATCAACAACTAATGGTTTTAGATCAGAGATAAAAGAAACACTCAAATGTAACAGTAAGTCTGTTATATATATAATAGAATGTCCATGTTCAAGACAATATATAGAGAGAACGAAGAGAGCCCTTTAAACAAGAATTGCAGAACAATAATATATATATAAAAAAAAGGGTATGACAAACATACATTGTCAAATCACTTTAGAAAACATCATGCCAGTAATCCAATGGGTCTGAAATTTGTGGCCATCAAATCGGTGAGTGAAAATTGGAGGGGGGGGATTTTATCTCTCAAATGTCCACATGTGAATCAAATAAGATAATATATGAGTTTGGATCCTTGTTGCCAATTGGGTTTAATGCAGAACTGGAGATCTTTGGGTTTCTATAATCTGTTGGGGGATAGAACACACAAAACTTTGATGCCAGCCTGTATACTAGCACATTGACACTCTGTAGCTCTCCCCTCACCCCTTGTTTATTTTTATTTGTTTCTATTTGTATTTTTGTTTATTAGTATTTTTTATCTTTTATTTTTTATTTCATTATCTAGTATTTTTTGGTCCTGCTATTCTGTTTAGTCTTGTGTAGAATGCCATGTTAGAGCTAAATGTTACAACTAAGTTAAAGATCGGTTGTCTAGATTAGATAAATGGTAAGATAGATTAACGCATAGAGTTAATTTAGCCCATCAAAATGGCTAAAATAGTTGCATCCAAGGTAATTGTGAGGCTAATTATGATCCAGTCCAGTTTTTGTAACCCACTCAGAAGGGTTTAAATTAAGAGTGTTAGGTCCCTGACATCAGATAACCTTTTTTTCTTACCACTGAGGAAGGAAAGTCCATTCCAAAACGCATCTGGTGGCGGTTTCCGAGGTGAAGGTGTGCACTGACACAATATTCCATTGCAGAGACTGTATGATTCTCCCTTGGGGTCTTGGTGCTTCCAGGATGCATGCAAGATTGTAGCGTGAACGAAGCCAGCATACAGCAAAGGAGGCCTGTCTGTAAGGGAGGAGAGTGTTCGCTACAGTGGGATTTGCAATTGTAAGTAACAAGTTTACCAGTTACTACTAGGATCAACTACGGATCCGACCAAGGTGTATGTGAACATATAATATATGCGCACTATCTATAACAGATGATAATGTAGCTGACTAGCAAGCAATACTACAAGCTGTTCAATAATAAGAGAACGCCGGACATAGACTCACAAAGTATTGAGAGTATGCTATTAAATAAGAGAACCTTTGGAAATAGAATTGACATCAAATAGAAATATAATTGTCGAATATGAACTTATTGCAACAGATGCACACCTAAGTGATGAACTAAAAGAAAAGGAAACCGTGTTTTATATGAACATTATATATATATATATATATATATATATATATATATATGAATTTCAAAGGGACCAAGATCATATTATAGGGTGTATAAAATTTGTTTTTGTTTTTTATCGGTATTTTGTTATGTATATGAATTAGTAAACTATATGCAAATTTCTGTGAGCCAGCCATTTATTTGATTTATAGTTGTATATATCACTAATTGCTGGTCTGTGGGCTGTGCTCGACTTTCTTCATTTAAGCATATATAATATGCTTGAAGGAATCAACAATATAGATAGAGCAATTGCCAAATATAGTGGGGGAGCTTTAGAAAACTGGTGTAAAATAGAACTAGCTTAGTTGCCCATAGCAACCAATCAGATTCCGCCTTTAATTTTTTATAGCTCCTTTGGAAAATAAAAGGTGGAATCAGTTCTATTTTACAGCAGGTTGATAAATCTCCCTCAGTGTGTGCTATTTGCGTAATCAAGCAGTCAGTAGAAGGGGATGGCTATGCAAAATAGCGTGGTGTTCCGAAACAATGTTTGGCACTTTAAACAAACAGATGTGGTGTGCCAAACATTAAGTACTACAACCACAGTTTATAGCCAATAACACAACAAATAAGCAACCCTATGTGCATCTAAACTTATGCATACCAGAGCTAAAGCTGCTTTTCTATCACAGTTGGGACAAGGGACGGTCATATGAAAAATAAAATGCATCTTTCAATTCTATGTTTTTATATATAAGGAATACATATGATCCTTAGAAGGTCTTAAAATGGGGTAAATACAACCTCAGATAAACAACAACATACAGGTGAAACTCGAAAAATTAGAATATCACGCAAAAGTCCATTTATTTCAGTAATGCAAATTAAAAGGAATTGCATTAATGCAGCTTAAAATTTGAATTTTGTGAAAAGGTTCAATATTCTAGGCTCAAAGTGTCACACTCTAGTCAGCTATTTAATCCATATCCCCTGAGCAAAGGGTACCTCAAAATTGTGACTTTGGGGTTTCATAAGCTGTAAGCCATAATCATCCAAATTATAACAAATAAAGGCTTGAAATATCTCACTTTGCATGTAATGAGTCTATCTCATATATTAGTTTTACCTTTTAAGTTGCATTACTGAAATAAATGAATTTTGCATGATATTCTAATTGTTCTACAAAAACTAGGCCAAAATGCAAAAGTGTGAAAAGCTGTGTGGAAAACTAAGTATGTCATGCCTGCGTCTACAGTTGCAAGAAAAAGTATGTGAAACGTTTGGAATGATATGGATTTCTGCACAAATTTGTCATAAAATGTGATCTGACCTTCATCTAAGTCACAACAAAAGACTATCACAGTCTGCTTAAACTAATAACATACAAATAATTAAATGTTACCATGTTTTTATTGAACACACCGTGTAAACATTCACAGTGCAGGTGGAAAAAAGTATGTGAACCCCTAGACTAATGACATCTCCAAGAGCTAAGTTGAGTGAGGTGTCAGCCAACTGGAGTCCAATCAATGAGATGAGATTGGAGGTGTTGGTTACAGCTGCCCTACTCTATTAAAAAACACACACCAGGTCTGGGTTTGCTTTTCACATGAAGCATTGCTTGATGTGAATGATGTCTCACACAAAAGAGCTCTCAGAAGACCTACAATTAAGAATTGTTGACTTGCATAAAGCTTGAAAGGGTTAAAAAAAGTATCTCCAAAAGCCTTCCTTTTCATCAGTTCACGGTAAGACAAATTGTCTATAAATGGAGAAAGTTCAGCACTGCTGCTACTCTCTCTAGGAGTGGCCATCCTGTAAAGATGACTGCAAGAGCACAGCGCAGACTGCTCAATGAGGTGAAGAAGAATCCTAGAGTATCAGCTAAAGACTTCCAAAAGTCTCTGGCATATGCTAACATCCCTGTTAGCAAATCTATGATACGTAAAACACTAAAGAAGAATGGATTTCATGAGAGGATACCACAGAGGAAGCCACTGCTGTCCAAAAAAATCATTGCTGCACGTTTACAGTTTGCACAAGAGCACCTGGATGTTCCACAGCAGTACTGGCAAAATATTCTGTGGACAGATGAAACCAAAGTTGAGTTGTTTGGAAGAAACACATAACACTATGTTTCGAGAAAAAGAGGCACAGCACACCAATATCAAAATCTCATCACAGCTGTGAAGTATGGTGGTTGAGGCATCATGGTTTGGGGCTGCTTTGCTGCGTCAGGGCCTGGACGGATTACTATCATCAAAGGAAAAATGAATTCCCAAGTTTATCAAGACATTTTAAAGGAGAACTTAAGGCCATCTGTCCACCAGCTGAAGCTCAGCAGAAGATGGGTATTGCAACAGGAATTTATATTTTTATTTTCACCCACGAAACAGACAGCAAAAGTCTACACTATACTATGTTTCTATCTAACCTACACTATATCCTACACTGGATCCTATTAGCTACACTATTCACTCACTAACCTACACTATCTAACACTATCTGAACTAAATATATGAGGTATCAGAAGTCGCAGAAATTCAGCACAGCACAAAGATCACACTCCTCTCTCTCTTTCACACAACTACATGAAAAGCACAAAATGGATTTGGGAAGTTTCTCTTATATATACAGGGAGTGCAGAATTATTAGGCAAATGAGTATTTTGACCACATCATCCTCTTTATGCATGTTGTCTTACTCCAAGCTGTATAGGCTCGAAAGCCTACTACCAATTAAGCATATTAGGTGATGTGCATCTCTGTAATGAGAAGGGGTGTGGTCTAATGACATCAACACCCTATATCAGGTGTGCATAATTATTAGGCAACTTCCTTTCCTTTGGCAAAATGGGTCAAAAGAAGGACTTGACAGACTCAGAAAAGGCAAAAATAGTGAGATATCTTGCAGAGGGATGCAGCACTCTTAAAATTGCAAAGCTTCTGAAGCGTGATCATCGAACAATCAAGCGTTTCATTCAAAATAGTCAACAGGGTTGCAAGAAGCATGTGGAAAAACCAAGGCGCAAAATAACTGCCCATGAACTGAGAAAAGTCAAGCGTGCAGCTGCCAAGATGCCACTTGCCACCAGTTTGGCCATATTTCAGAGCTGCAACATCACTGGAGTGCCCAAAAGCACAAGGTGTGCAATACTCAGAGACATGGCCAAGGTAAGAAAGGCTGAAAGACGACCACCACTGAACAAGACACACAAGCTGAAACGTCAAGACTGGGCCAGGAAATATCTCAAGACTGATTTTTCAAAGGTTTTATGGACTGATGAAATGAGAGTGAGTCTTGATGGGCCAGATGGATGGGCCCGTGGCTGGATTGGTAAAGGGCAGAGAGCTCCAGTCCAACTCAGACGCCAGCAAGGTGGAGGTGGAGTACTGGTTTGGGCTGGTATCATCAAAGATGAGCTTGTGGGGCCTTTTCGGGTTGAGGATGGAGTCAAGCTCAACTCCCAGTCCTACTGCCAGTTTCTGGAAGACACCTTCTTCAAGCAGTGGTACAGGAAGAAGTCTGCATCCTTACAGAAAAACATGATTTTCATGCAGGGCAATGCTCCATCACACGCGTCCAAATACTCCACAGCGTGGCTGGCAAGAAAGGGTATAAAAGAAGAAAATCTAATGACATGGCCTCCTTGTTCACCTGATCTGAACCCCATTGAGAACCTGTGGTCCATCATCAAATGTGAGATTTACAAGGAGGGAAAACAGTACACCTCTCGGAACAGTGTCTGGGAGGCTGTGGTTGCTGCTGCACGCAATGTTGATGGTGAACAGATCAAAACACTGACAGAATCCATGGATGGCAGGCTTTTGAGAGTCCTTGCAAAGAAAGGTGGCTATATTGGTCACTGATTTGTTTTTGTTTTGTTTTTGAATGTCAGAAATGCATATTTGTGAATGTTGAGATGTCATATTGGTTTCACTGGTAAAAATAAATAATTGAAATGGGTATATATTTGTTTTTTGTTAAGTTGCCTAATAAGCATGCACAGTAATAGTCACCTGCACACACAGATATCCCCCTAAAATAGCTAAAACTAAAAACAAACTAAAAACTACTTCCAAAAATATTCAGCTTTGATATTAATGAGTTTTTTGGGTTCATTGAGAACATGGTTGTTGTTCAATAATAAAATGAATCCTCAAAAATACATCTTGCCTAATAATTCTGCACTCCCTGTAGTAAGGGGTAGGCAACTTTCCTATTGGTTGCTAGGGAAGTTGTTAAGCTCAGACAAAGATATTGCAGCCTTCTCATTGGCCCACAAGCTAGAAGCAGGGAGGGATCATGTGTACTGTGAAAAAAAAAAAATTAGATTTTACGAATATATAGCGCTATATTCAAAATATTCACAAATTCTCAAAGTGGCGATGTTCACAATAAAAATTAGCTTTTTCGAATATTCGCGCTCAACGCTAGAGAATTGCCTGGCGGTCGTTTGTTCGCCGAACGGGCGCACATATGGCGATATTCGCTTCCACCTTATTCTTTTACATTGTGAAGAACTTTGACCCATGACACATCCATCAGGTGGTACAGAACAGCCAATTGAGATGTTTCAGCACATGGACATACCCCCTACCTTATAAATAAACCTGATATGGGCGCCATTTTACATTCAGTCTTTTGCCAGTGTAGGGAGAGGTTGCTGTGTGGAGCAGGGACAGACTGTTAGTGACACCAAACGCTAGCTAATAGGGCCACAAAAGTCCTTTTTATGAACTGGTATAGGTGTGCTATCGATAGGTGTCACTTATTGAGGGATGTAATATACTTATAATATACTTTATAACATAGAAAATATATTATAGTTAATTTGTATTGTGCAGCAGTTGTGTGCGGTTACGCTAGAGATGAGCGGCAGGGGTCATATTCAAATTCTCGATATTTCGAGAATATTTTGTAGAATATTCGGCGAATATTCGCCAATTTGAAAATTCATTATAGTCTATGATTTTTTTTACTCAGAAAATTGACAAGGTAATGATCGCGTAATATGCAAATTTTCGTAATGCAAATTTTTATCGCAAACTTTTCAATTGCTGAGCAAAAACATGATTCCTCCCTGCTTCTTGCTTGTGGTCCAATGAGTCATAGCACTATATTGACTATATTTGTTTTTTCAAATATTTGTAATATTATAAAACAAGAATATATAGCAATACAGCGAATATAAAAAAAAAAACAACAAATAAAAAGCAATTTAGCTAATACAGTGCTCCAATAATTTTTTTTTAATATCCAATCTGAACTTCAGATGAGAAAAAAATTACAACTATTAGACAAAGAAGATTATAGCACTATATTAGCAAAATTGTTCTATATTAGTTTTTTCGAATATTTGCTATATATTCTTGTTTTAGAATATTACGAATATTCAAAAAAACTAATATATTCCTTTTTTAATATTTACAATATTCTAAAACAAGAATATATAGCAATAAAGTGAATATTAAAAAAATAAATAATATATAGAATTTAGCTAATATAATACTAAAATCTTTTTTTTTCAATAGTTCAGATGAGAAAAAAATTACAACTATTAGACAAAGAAGATTATAGCACTATATTAGCTAAATTGTTCTATATTCATTTTTTTAATATTCACTATATTGCTATATATTCTTGTTTAGAATATTACAAATATTCAAAAAAAATATATATTAGTTTTTTCGATTATTCACAATATTATAAAACAAGAATATATAGCGAATATTCAGAAAAAAATAATATAGAGCAATTTAGCTAATATACAGTAATACTAAAATCTTTTTTTTTCAATAGTTGAATTTTTTTTCCAATCTGAACTTCATATGAACTTCAACTATTAGACAAAGAAGATTATAGCACTATATTAGCTAAATTGCTCTATATTTGTTTTTTCAAATATTTGCTATATATTCTTGTTTTAGAATATTCATCATTTTTCCCATTTAAAGTCATGATTCCTCCCTGCTTCTTGGCCCACAAGCAAGAAGCAGGGAGGAATCATGTTTTCACTCGGCAACTGAAAAAAAAAATTGCATTACGAAAATTTTCAATAAAAAAATCTTGAATATTTGAAATTACGAATATATCACTATATCCTAAAGTAATCCTAATAGACAAATTGTCTATAAATGGAGAAAGTTCAGCACTGCTGCTACTCTCTCTAGGAGTGGCCATCCTGTAAAGATGACTGCAAGAGCACAGCGCAGACTGCTCAATGAGGTGAAGAAGAATCCTAGAGTATCAGCTAAAGACTTCCAAAAGTCTCTGGCATATGCTAACATCCCTGTTAGCAAATCTATGATACGTAAAACACTAAAGAAGAATGGATTTCATGAGAGGATACCACAGAGGAAGCCACTGCTGTCCAAAAAAATCATTGCTGCACGTTTACAGTTTGCACAAGAGCACCTGGATGTTCCACAGCAGTACTGGCAAAATATTCTGTGGACAGATGAAACCAAAGTTGAGTTGTTTGGAAGAAACACATAACACTATGTTTCGAGAAAAAGAGGCACAGCACACCAATATCAAAATCTCATCACAGCTGTGAAGTATGGTGGTTGAGGCATCATGGTTTGGGGCTGCTTTGCTGCGTCAGGGCCTGGACGGATTACTATCATCAAAGGAAAAATGAATTCCCAAGTTTATCAAGACATTTTAAAGGAGAACTTAAGGCCATCTGTCCACCAGCTGAAGCTCAGCAGAAGATGGGTATTGCAACAGGAATTTATATTTTTATTTTCACCCACGAAACAGACAGCAAAAGTCTACACTATACTATGTTTCTATCTAACCTACACTATATCCTACACTGGATCCTATTAGCTACACTATTCACTCACTAACCTACACTATCTAACACTATCTGAACTAAATATATGAGGTATCAGAAGTCGCAGAAATTCAGCACAGCACAAAGATCACACTCCTCTCTCTCTTTCACACAACTACATGAAAAGCACAAAATGGATTTGGGAAGTTTCTCTTATATATACAGGGAGTGCAGAATTATTAGGCAAATGAGTATTTTGACCACATCATCCTCTTTATGCATGTTGTCTTACTCCAAGCTGTATAGGCTCGAAAGCCTACTACCAATTAAGCATATTAGGTGATGTGCATCTCTGTAATGAGAAGGGGTGTGGTCTAATGACATCAACACCCTATATCAGGTGTGCATAATTATTAGGCAACTTCCTTTCCTTTGGCAAAATGGGTCAAAAGAAGGACTTGACAGACTCAGAAAAGGCAAAAATAGTGAGATATCTTGCAGAGGGATGCAGCACTCTTAAAATTGCAAAGCTTCTGAAGCGTGATCATCGAACAATCAAGCGTTTCATTCAAAATAGTCAACAGGGTTGCAAGAAGCATGTGGAAAAACCAAGGCGCAAAATAACTGCCCATGAACTGAGAAAAGTCAAGCGTGCAGCTGCCAAGATGCCACTTGCCACCAGTTTGGCCATATTTCAGAGCTGCAACATCACTGGAGTGCCCAAAAGCACAAGGTGTGCAATACTCAGAGACATGGCCAAGGTAAGAAAGGCTGAAAGACGACCACCACTGAACAAGACACACAAGCTGAAACGTCAAGACTGGGCCAGGAAATATCTCAAGACTGATTTTTCAAAGGTTTTATGGACTGATGAAATGAGAGTGAGTCTTGATGGGCCAGATGGATGGGCCCGTGGCTGGATTGGTAAAGGGCAGAGAGCTCCAGTCCAACTCAGACGCCAGCAAGGTGGAGGTGGAGTACTGGTTTGGGCTGGTATCATCAAAGATGAGCTTGTGGGGCCTTTTCGGGTTGAGGATGGAGTCAAGCTCAACTCCCAGTCCTACTGCCAGTTTCTGGAAGACACCTTCTTCAAGCAGTGGTACAGGAAGAAGTCTGCATCCTTACAGAAAAACATGATTTTCATGCAGGGCAATGCTCCATCACACGCGTCCAAATACTCCACAGCGTGGCTGGCAAGAAAGGGTATAAAAGAAGAAAATCTAATGACATGGCCTCCTTGTTCACCTGATCTGAACCCCATTGAGAACCTGTGGTCCATCATCAAATGTGAGATTTACAAGGAGGGAAAACAGTACACCTCTCGGAACAGTGTCTGGGAGGCTGTGGTTGCTGCTGCACGCAATGTTGATGGTGAACAGATCAAAACACTGACAGAATCCATGGATGGCAGGCTTTTGAGAGTCCTTGCAAAGAAAGGTGGCTATATTGGTCACTGATTTGTTTTTGTTTTGTTTTTGAATGTCAGAAATGCATATTTGTGAATGTTGAGATGTCATATTGGTTTCACTGGTAAAAATAAATAATTGAAATGGGTATATATTTGTTTTTTGTTAAGTTGCCTAATAAGCATGCACAGTAATAGTCACCTGCACACACAGATATCCCCCTAAAATAGCTAAAACTAAAAACAAACTAAAAACTACTTCCAAAAATATTCAGCTTTGATATTAATGAGTTTTTTGGGTTCATTGAGAACATGGTTGTTGTTCAATAATAAAATTAATCCTCAAAAATACATCTTGCCTAATAATTCTGCACTCCCTGTAGTAAGGGGTAGGCAACTTTCCTATTGGTTGCTAGGGAAGTTGTTAAGCTCAGACAAAGATATTGCAGCCTTCTCATTGGCCCACAAGCTAGAAGCAGGGAGGGATCATGTGTACTGTGAAAAAAAAAAAATTAGATTTTACGAATATATAGCGCTATATTCAAAATATTCACAAATTCTCAAAGTGGCGATGTTCACAATAAAAATTAGCTTTTTCGAATATTCGCGCTCAACGCTAGAGAATTGCCTGGCGGTCGTTTGTTCGCCGAACGGGCGCACATATGGCGATATTCGCTTCCACCTTATTCTTTTACATTGTGAAGAACTTTGACCCATGACACATCCATCAGGTGGTACAGAACAGCCAATTGAGATGTTTCAGCACATGGACATACCCCCTACCTTATAAATAAACCTGATATGGGCGCCATTTTACATTCAGTCTTTTGCCAGTGTAGGGAGAGGTTGCTGTGTGGAGCAGGGACAGACTGTTAGTGACACCAAACGCTAGCTAATAGGGCCACAAAAGTCCTTTTTATGAACTGGTATAGGTGTGCTATCGATAGGTGTCACTTATTGAGGGATGTAATATACTTATAATATACTTTATAACATAGAAAATATATTATAGTTAATTTGTATTGTGCAGCAGTTGTGTGCGGTTACGCTAGAGATGAGCGGCAGGGGTCATATTCAAATCCTCGATATTTCGAGAATATTTTGTAGAATATTCGGCGAATATTCGCCAATTTGAAAATTCATTATAGTCTATGATTTTTTTTACTCAGAAAATTGACAAGGTAATGATCGCGTAATATGCAAATTTTCGTAATGCAAATTTTTATCGCAAACTTTTCAATTGCTGAGCAAAAACATGATTCCTCCCTGCTTCTTGCTTGTGGGCCAATGAGTCATAGCACTATATTGACTATATTTGTTTTTTCAAATATTTGTAATATTATAAAACAAGAATATATAGCAATACAGCGAATATAAAAAAAAAAACAACAAATAAAAAGCAATTTAGCTAATACAGTGCTCCAATAATTTTTTTTTTAATATCCAATCTGAACTTCAGATGAGAAAAAAATTACAACTATTAGACAAAGAAGATTATAGCACTATATTAGCAAAATTGTTCTATATTAGTTTTTTCGAATATTTGCTATATATTCTTGTTTTAGAATATTACGAATATTCAAAAAAACTAATATATTCCTTTTTTTAATATTTACAATATTCTAAAACAAGAATATATAGCAATAAAGTGAATATTAAAAAAAAAATAATATATAGAATTTAGCTAATATAATACTAAAATCTTTTTTTTTCAATAGTTCAGATGAGAAAAAAATTACAACTATTAGACAAAGAAGATTATAGCACTATATTAGCTAAATTGTTCTATATTCATTTTTTTAATATTCACTATATTGCTATATATTCTTGTTTTAGAATATTACAAATATTCAAAAAAAATATATATTAGTTTTTTCGATTATTCACAATATTATAAAACAAGAATATATAGCGAATATTCAGAAAAAAATAATATAGAGCAATTTAGCTAATATACAGTAATACTAAAATCTTTTTTTTTCAATAGTTGAATTTTTTTTCCAATCTGAACTTCATATGAACTTCAACTATTAGACAAAGAAGATTATAGCACTATATTAGCTAAATTGCTCTATATTTGTTTTTTCAAATATTTGCTATATATTCTTGTTTTAGAATATTCATCATTTTTCCCATTTAAAGTCATGATTCCTCCCTGCTTCTTGGCCCACAAGCAAGAAGCAGGGAGGAATCATGTTTTCACTCGGCAACTGAAAAAAAAAATTGCATTACGAAAATTTTCAATAAAAAAATCTTGAATATTTGAAATTACGAATATATCACTATATCCTAAAGTAATCCTAATAGACAAATTGTCTATAAATGGAGAAAGTTCAGCACTGCTGCTACTCTCTCTAGGAGTGGCCATCCTGTAAAGATGACTGCAAGAGCACAGCGCAGACTGCTCAATGAGGTGAAGAAGAATCCTAGAGTATCAGCTAAAGACTTCCAAAAGTCTCTGGCATATGCTAACATCCCTGTTAGCAAATCTATGATACGTAAAACACTAAAGAAGAATGGATTTCATGAGAGGATACCACAGAGGAAGCCACTGCTGTCCAAAAAAATCATTGCTGCACGTTTACAGTTTGCACAAGAGCACCTGGATGTTCCACAGCAGTACTGGCAAAATATTCTGTGGACAGATGAAACCAAAGTTGAGTTGTTTGGAAGAAACACATAACACTATGTTTCGAGAAAAAGAGGCACAGCACACCAATATCAAAATCTCATCACAGCTGTGAAGTATGGTGGTTGAGGCATCATGGTTTGGGGCTGCTTTGCTGCGTCAGGGCCTGGACGGATTACTATCATCAAAGGAAAAATGAATTCCCAAGTTTATCAAGACATTTTAAAGGAGAACTTAAGGCCATCTGTCCACCAGCTGAAGCTCAGCAGAAGATGGGTATTGCAACAGGAATTTATATTTTATTTTCACCCACGAAACAGACAGCAAAAGTCTACACTATACTATGTTTCTATCTAACCTACACTATATCCTACACTGGATCCTATTAGCTACACTATTCACTCACTAACCTACACTATCTAACACTATCTGAACTAAATATATGAGGTATCAGAAGTCGCAGAAATTCAGCACAGCACAAAGATCACACTCCTCTCTCTCTTTCACACAACTACATGAAAAGCACAAAATGGATTTGGGAAGTTTCTCTTATATATACAGGGAGTGCAGAATTATTAGGCAAATGAGTATTTTGACCACATCATCCTCTTTATGCATGTTGTCTTACTCCAAGCTGTATAGGCTCGAAAGCCTACTACCAATTAAGCATATTAGGTGATGTGCATCTCTGTAATGAGAAGGGGTGTGGTCTAATGACATCAACACCCTATATCAGGTGTGCATAATTATTAGGCAACTTCCTTTCCTTTGGCAAAATGGGTCAAAAGAAGGACTTGACAGACTCAGAAAAGGCAAAAATAGTGAGATATCTTGCAGAGGGATGCAGCACTCTTAAAATTGCAAAGCTTCTGAAGCGTGATCATCGAACAATCAAGCGTTTCATTCAAAATAGTCAACAGGGTTGCAAGAAGCATGTGGAAAAACCAAGGCGCAAAATAACTGCCCATGAACTGAGAAAAGTCAAGCGTGCAGCTGCCAAGATGCCACTTGCCACCAGTTTGGCCATATTTCAGAGCTGCAACATCACTGGAGTGCCCAAAAGCACAAGGTGTGCAATACTCAGAGACATGGCCAAGGTAAGAAAGGCTGAAAGACGACCACCACTGAACAAGACACACAAGCTGAAACGTCAAGACTGGGCCAGGAAATATCTCAAGACTGATTTTTCAAAGGTTTTATGGACTGATGAAATGAGAGTGAGTCTTGATGGGCCAGATGGATGGGCCCGTGGCTGGATTGGTAAAGGGCAGAGAGCTCCAGTCCAACTCAGACGCCAGCAAGGTGGAGGTGGAGTACTGGTTTGGGCTGGTATCATCAAAGATGAGCTTGTGGGGCCTTTTCGGGTTGAGGATGGAGTCAAGCTCAACTCCCAGTCCTACTGCCAGTTTCTGGAAGACACCTTCTTCAAGCAGTGGTACAGGAAGAAGTCTGCATCCTTACAGAAAAACATGATTTTCATGCAGGGCAATGCTCCATCACACGCGTCCAAATACTCCACAGCGTGGCTGGCAAGAAAGGGTATAAAAGAAGAAAATCTAATGACATGGCCTCCTTGTTCACCTGATCTGAACCCCATTGAGAACCTGTGGTCCATCATCAAATGTGAGATTTACAAGGAGGGAAAACAGTACACCTCTCGGAACAGTGTCTGGGAGGCTGTGGTTGCTGCTGCACGCAATGTTGATGGTGAACAGATCAAAACACTGACAGAATCCATGGATGGCAGGCTTTTGAGAGTCCTTGCAAAGAAAGGTGGCTATATTGGTCACTGATTTGTTTTTGTTTTGTTTTTGAATGTCAGAAATGCATATTTGTGAATGTTGAGATGTCATATTGGTTTCACTGGTAAAAATAAATAATTGAAATGGGTATATATTTGTTTTTTGTTAAGTTGCCTAATAAGCATGCACAGTAATAGTCACCTGCACACACAGATATCCCCCTAAAATAGCTAAAACTAAAAACAAACTAAAAACTACTTCCAAAAATATTCAGCTTTGATATTAATGAGTTTTTTGGGTTCATTGAGAACATGGTTGTTGTTCAATAATAAAATTAATCCTCAAAAATACATCTTGCCTAATAATTCTGCACTCCCTGTAGTAAGGGGTAGGCAACTTTCCTATTGGTTGCTAGGGAAGTTGTTAAGCTCAGACAAAGATATTGCAGCCTTCTCATTGGCCCACAAGCTAGAAGCAGGGAGGGATCATGTGTACTGTGAAAAAAAAAAAATTAGATTTTACGAATATATAGCGCTATATTCAAAATATTCACAAATTCTCAAAGTGGCGATGTTCACAATAAAAATTAGCTTTTTCGAATATTCGCGCTCAACGCTAGAGAATTGCCTGGCGGTCGTTTGTTCGCCGAACGGGCGCACATATGGCGATATTCGCTTCCACCTTATTCTTTTACATTGTGAAGAACTTTGACCCATGACACATCCATCAGGTGGTACAGAACAGCCAATTGAGATGTTTCAGCACATGGACATACCCCCTACCTTATAAATAAACCTGATATGGGCGCCATTTTACATTCAGTCTTTTGCCAGTGTAGGGAGAGGTTGCTGTGTGGAGCAGGGACAGACTGTTAGTGACACCAAACGCTAGCTAATAGGGCCACAAAAGTCCTTTTTATGAACTGGTATAGGTGTGCTATCGATAGGTGTCACTTATTGAGGGATGTAATATACTTATAATATACTTTATAACATAGAAAATATATTATAGTTAATTTGTATTGTGCAGCAGTTGTGTGCGGTTACGCTAGAGATGAGCGGCAGGGGTCATATTCAAATTCTCGATATTTCGAGAATATTTTGTAGAATATTCGGCGAATATTCGCCAATTTGAAAATTCGTTATAGTCTATGATTTTTTTTACTCAGAAAATTGACAAGGTAATGATCGCGTAATATGCAAATTTTCGTAATGCAAATTTTTATCGCAAACTTTTCAATTGCTGAGCAAAAACATGATTCCTCCCTGCTTCTTGCTTGTGGGCCAATGAGTCATAGCACTATATTGACTATATTTGTTTTTTCAAATATTTGTAATATTATAAAACAAGAATATATAGCAATACAGCGAATATAAAAAAAAAAAACAACAAATAAAAAGCAATTTAGCTAATACAGTGCTCCAATAATTTTTTTTTTAATATCCAATCTGAACTTCAGATGAGAAAAAATTACAACTATTAGACAAAGAAGATTATAGCACTATATTAGCAAAATTGTTCTATATTAGTTTTTTCGAATATTTGCTATATATTCTTGTTTTAGAATATTACGAATATTCAAAAAAACTAATATATTCCTTTTTTTAATATTTACAATATTCTAAAACAAGAATATATAGCAATAAAGTGAATATTAAAAAAATAAATAATATATAGAATTTAGCTAATATAATACTAAAATCTTTTTTTTTCAATAGTTCAGATGAGAAAAAAATTACAACTATTAGACAAAGAAGATTATAGCACTATATTAGCTAAATTGTTCTATATTCATTTTTTTAATATTCACTATATTGCTATATATTCTTGTTTAGAATATTACAAATATTCAAAAAAAATATATATTAGTTTTTTCGATTATTCACAATATTATAAAACAAGAATATATAGCGAATATTCAGAAAAAAATAATATAGAGCAATTTAGCTAATATACAGTAATACTAAAATCTTTTTTTTTCAATAGTTGAATTTTTTTTCCAATCTGAACTTCATATGAACTTCAACTATTAGACAAAGAAGATTATAGCACTATATTAGCTAAATTGCTCTATATTTGTTTTTTCAAATATTTGCTATATATTCTTGTTTTAGAATATTCATCATTTTTCCCATTTAAAGTCATGATTCCTCCCTGCTTCTTGGCCCACAAGCAAGAAGCAGGGAGGAATCATGTTTTCACTCGGCAACTGAAAAAAAAAATTGCATTACGAAAATTTTCAATAAAAAAATCTTGAATATTTGAAATTACGAATATATCACTATATCCTAAAGTACCTATATTCGCAATAAAAATTCACAATTCGAATATTCATGATCAACACTAGATACCGCATCTACACAGAGTGAAAAATACTATCCCGGGGTCCAGGACGTCTTGGCCATTTTAAAAGATCTTACACGGCCATGGCTCGTCTCGCTGACATTCAGCGTCGACACCACCTGCCCATTAGACGTCTGATTTGTGACTGCCCGACGCAATAGAACTCCATCTTGTATATGCTTGATAGGGTGCTCCAGCAGAAACGTGCAGCTAACGACTACCTGTACGAACTCTGCAGCAGGACAAGTTCTGGGAGCTTTTTTTTTTTCACTGCACCAGTGGCTGCTTGTTCGACGCATGCAGACGTCAGCGGCCATTTGATGAGATCACCAAACTGGTCAGTCGCAGCCAGGGCGCCATCAGTGACATCGTACCTTTATGCCCTCTTTCTGGAGCGTGTATCGCATCGTGTCCATTTTCATAAATTTAGGCCCAGCACCCAGGCAGAGGAGAGAGGTCCCGTAACAGACAATCTGGCTTCATGTCAGCAGAGAATCAGTCTTCATATCATAGCAGAGAATCAGGCTTCACGTCACCCACCACTGTAAGAGTCCATTTTCATAAATTTAGGCCCAGCACCCAGGCAGAGGAGAGAGGTCCCGTAACAGACAATCTGGCTTCATATCAGCAGAGAATCAGTCTTCATGTCATAGCAGAGAATCATGCTTCACGTCAGCCACCACTGCAACAGTCCATTGTCATAAATTTAGGCCCAGCACCCAGGCAGAGGAGAGAGGTCCCGTAACAGACAATCTGGCTTCATGTCAGCAGAGAATCAGTCTTCATATCATAGCAGAGAATCAGGCTTCACGTCACCCACCAATGCAACAGTCCATTGTCAGATATTTAGGCCCAGCACCCAGGCAGAGGAGAGAGGTCCCGTAACTGACAATCAGGCTTCACGTCAGCCACCACTGCAACAGTCCAATGTCATAAATTTAGGCCCAGCACCCAGGCAGAGGAGAGAGGTCCCGTAACAGACAATCTGGCTTCATGTCAGCAGAGAATCAGTCTTCATGTCATAGCAGAGAATCAGGCTTCACGTCACCCACCACTGTAACAGTCCATTTTCATAAATTTAGGCCCAGCACCCAGGCAGAGGAGAGAGGTACCGTAACAGAGAATCTGGCTTCATGTCAGCAGAGAATCAGTCTGCATGTCATAGCAGAGAATCAGGCTTCACGTCAGCCACCACTGTAAGAGTCAATTTTCATAAATTTAGACCCAGCACCCAGGCAGAGGAGAGAGGTCCCGTAACAGAGAATCTGGCTTCATGTCAGCAGAGAATCAGTCTTCATATCATAGCAGAGAATCAGGCTTCACGTCAGCCACCAATGCAACAGTCCATTGTCAGATATTTAGGCCCAGCACCCAGGCAGAGGAGAGAGGTCCCGTAACAGACAATCAGGCTTCACGTCAGCCACCAGTGCAACAGTCCATTGGAATATATTTAGGCCCAGCACCCAGGCAGAGGAGAGAGGTCCCGTAACAGAGAATCTGGCTTCATGTCAGCAGAGAATTAGTCTGCATGTCATAGCAGAGAATCAGGCTTCACGTCACCCAACATTGGAACAGTCCATTGGCATATATTTAGGCCCCGGCACCCAGACAGAGGAGAGGTTCATTCAAATTTGGGTAGCCTCGCAATATAATGGTAAAATGAAAATAAAAATAGGATTGAATGAGGAAGTGCCCTGGAGTACAATAATATATGGTTAAGGGGAGGTAGTTAATGTCTAATCTGGACAAGGGACGGACAGGTCCTGTGGGATCCATGCCTGGTTCATTTTTATGAACGTCAGCTTGTCCACATTGGCTGTAGACAGGCGGCTGCGTTTGTCTGTAATGACACCCCCTGCCGTGCTGAATACACGTTCAGACAAAACGCTGGCCGCCGGGCAGGCCAGCACCTCCAAGGCATAAAAGGCTAGCTCTGGCCACGTGGACAATTTAGAGACCCAGTAGTTGAATGGGGCCGAACCTTCAGTCAGTACGTGGAGGGGTGTGCACACGTACTGTTCCACCATGTTAGTGAAATGTTGCCTCCTGCTAACACGTTGCGTATCAGGTGGTGGTGCAGTTAGCTGTGGCATGTTGACAAAACTTTTCCACATCTCTGCCATGCTAACCCTGCCCTCAGAGGAGCTGGCCGTGACACAGCTGCCTTGGCGACCTCTTGCTCCTCCTCTGCCTTGGCCTTGGGCTTCCACTTGTTCCCCTGTGACATTTGGGAATTCTCTCAGTAGCGCGTCTACCAACGTGCGCTTGTACTCGCGCATCTTCCTATCACGCTCCAGTGCAGGAAGTAAGGTGGGCACATTGTCTTTGTAGCGTGGATCCAGCAGGGTGGCAACCCAGTAGTCCGCACACGTTAAAATGTGGGCAACTCTGCTGTCGTTGCGCAGGCACTGCAGCATGTAGTCGTTTATGTGTGCCAGGCTGCCCAGGGGTAAGGACAAGCTGTCCTCTGTGGGAGGCGTATCGTCATCGTCCTGCCTTTCCCCCCAGCCACGCACCAGTGATGGACCCGAGCTGCGTTGGGTGCCACCCCGCTGTGACCATGCTTCATCCTCATCCTCCTCCACCTCCTCCTCATCCTCGTCCTCCTCGTCCTCCAGTAGTGGGCCCTGGCTGGCCACATTTGTACCTGGCCTCTGCTGTTGCCAAAAACCTCCCTCTGAGTCACTTCGAAGAGACTGGCCTGAAAGTGCTAAAAATGACCCCTCTTCCTCCTCCTCCTCCTCCTCCTCCTCCTGGGCCACCTCCTCTTCCATCATCGCCCTAAGTGTTTTCTCAAGGAGACATAGAAGTGGTATTGTAACGCTGATAACGGCGTCATCGCCACTGGCCATGTTGGTGGAGTACTCGAAACAGCGCAACAGGGCACACAGGTCTCGCTGATTTACTGACAGAATTAGACTTGGAAATGCACAGTAGCGGGTGTGTGAAGTTATTCTGAATGACCCTATGTGCACCTTGAATATTATATACCCTTTTAGGGATAGATTTCAAATAGCTCTGTTATAGCAGAAACCACTAAATTAGGAAATTGCTAAATTGGGAATTGTATTTCAACCCAGAACAAAAAATATGCTTTGACGGACACTAAATAACTTGCCCAGCCAGAACAGTACAGCGGTAAAGACAGATTTAGCAGGATATAAATTTGAGGCCTAGTATTTAGGCGCTGGGTGACCGGTATGGATTTACTGACAGAATTAGACTTGGAAATGCACAGTAGCGTGTGTGTGAAGTTATTCTGAATGACCCTATGTGCACCTTGAATATTCTATACCCTTTTAGGGATAGATTTCAAATAGCTCTGATACAGCAGAAACCACTAAATTAGGAAATTGCTAAATTGGGAATTGTATTTCAACCCAGAACAAAAAATGTGCTTTGACGGACACTAAATAACTTGCCCAGCCAGAACAGTACAGCGGTAACGACAGATTTAGCGGGATATAAATTTGAGGCCTAGTATTTAGGCGCTGGGTGACCGGTATGGATTTACTGACAAAATTAGACTGGGATATGGCCAAAAAATAACCACACTATTGCTGGTTAAATGCACTTGGTGTGACAGCTTGACCAACCACACTACTGAGGGTTAAATGCACTTGGTGACGGGCGCAGCTTGCCCCTGATGTAGTATATGGCCAAAAAATGAACAGACTATTGCTGGTTAAATGCACTTGGTGTGACAGCTTGACCAACCACACTACTGAGGGTTAAATGCACTTGGTGACGGGCGCAGCTTGCCCCTGATGTAGTATATGGCCAAAAAATAAACAGACTATTGCTGGTTAAATGCACTTGGTGTGACAGCTTCACCCTGATGTAGGCTTTAGCCAAAAAACAACCACACCATTGAGGGTTAAATGCACTTGGTGACAGGCGCAGCTTTCCCCTGATGTAGTATATGGCCAAAAAATAAACAGACTATTGCTGGTTAAATAAACTTGGTGTGACAGCTTCACCCTGATGTGGGCTTTAGCCAAAAAACAACCACACCATTGAGGGTTAAATGCACTTGGTGACAGGCGCAGCTTGCCCCTGATGTAGTATATGGCCAAAAAATAAACAAACTATTGCTGGTTAAATGCACTTGGTGTGACAGCTTCACCCTGATGTAGGCTTTAGCCAAAAAACAACCACACCATTGAGGGTTAAATGCACTTGGTCGCAGCTTGTGCTGGCGCACCACAAGACACAAAATGGCCGCCGATCACCCCAGAAAAAAGTGACTGACAAACGGTCTGGGCAGCCTAAAAACAGTGAGCAATTGAATTTCAGCAGCTCAATGATGCACAGCTGCAGATCGATCGATTAATCAAGTCCTTTGGAGGAGTTAATCTGCCTAATCTCGCCCTACTGTCGCAGCCGCAACCTCTCCCTACGCTAATCAGAGCAGAGTGACGGGCGGCGCTATGTGACTCCAGCTTAAATAGAGGTCACATGGTGCTCTGGCCAATCACAGCCATGCCAATAGTAGGCATGGCTGTGACGGCCTCTTGGGGCAAGTAGTATGACGCTTGTTGATTGGCTGCTTTGCAGCCTTTCAAAAAGCGCCAAGAAAGCGTCACAAAAGCGCCAAGAAAGCGACGAACACCGAACCCGAACTTTTACGAAAATGTCCGGGTTCAGGTCCGAGTCACGGACACCCCAAAATTCGGTACGAACCCGAACTATACAGTTCGAGTTCGCTCATCCCTAATTGCTACCCATTTGTTTTATATTAAATCACTTGTTTTATATTAATTCACTTGCAATAAATGTGTGCTTTATGGTAGAGTGCTCACCCAAACACATTTCTTTATTTCCAAGTAGTGATGAGGAGACTGGCGTGGGAGATGGTGCTGCGAGCGGTCAGGCTACTGACCCAGAGACTGTTGAGGAGGACATCAGTGACGTATAGACAGTACTCGATGATGCTGAAGTAGCAGATTGCAGTTCGGAGCTGGGCGACGAAGAAGCTTCATTTTTTTTTCTTTATATAATGTAATATTATAATATTGGGTGTCTCCATAATAAATCTGCAGTGTGGGGACACTGTGTGGCTTCTACACACTTTAAAAATAATCCTTCAGTGGGGCGAATAGATGCTGGATGACCGGGACGCTCCATGACCTTCCCATGAGCTGCTGTCGGGAGCAGCGGTTCATTTCTGAGATGTAGGTATAGTGCGGGGGAATCCGAAGACCGTCTCCATCTCCGTGCACCACAGGATGTCCTCCTTTCCATCTATGATGGCTGGGAGCTCGTGATATTTTCTCTGATGAAGAGACCAGGGGCTGGTAGTTATGGTTTGAATCTTGATGAACTGCTTTATCCATCGCAAGTTACCACGTTGTCGAATAAACAGAAAACTGGCCGATTCTCTACTGTCTTATGCAACACTTAATTCAATCAACACTTAAATTTATTAAATATTTAATATTAAATTGAACCAAAACTTGATCAAAATTATAAGAAATTAAATTTAAATTTGCCAATCTTCGAGGGAAATTTCCGGATAATTAATTTTCCAAGCATTTTTTGCCGGAGAACGTGTATTATTAAATCATGTTTTAAGCAACACTTCATAAAGATAAGAAATTTTAACCTTCTTTTCTGTCCCATATCCCTACAAATGAATAGATGAAGTGGCCACTTTAAGGCCTCCTCATGCTGCTGCCACCTCCGCAATCTCTTGTCGTCATGACACTCTGTGGCCTCCTCATGCTGCTGCCATCTCTGCAAGCTCTCTTCAACATGCCACTCTGTGGCCTCCTCATGCAGCTATCACCTCCACAATCTCTTGTTGCAGTGCCACTCTGTGGCCTCCTAATGCTGCTGCCACCTCCACACTATGTCACCTTGCCACTCTGTGGCCTCTTGATGCTGCCGCCACCTAAATACTTTGTCAGCTTGCCACTCTGTGGCCTTGTCATGACACTACCACCTCCACAATCTCTCGTTGTAGTGCCACTCTGTGGCCTTCTCATGCTTCTGCCACCTCCACACTGTCACCTTGCCACTCTGTGGCCTCTTGATGCTGCTGCCACCTCCACATTATGTTACCTTGCCACTCTGTGGCCTCCTAATGCTTCTGCCACCTCCACACTATGTCACCTTGCCACTTCTTGCCACCTTCACAATTTCTCGTTGTCGTGGCAATCTGTGGCCTCCTCATGTTTCTGCCACCTACACACTATGTCACCTTGCGACTCTGTGACCTTCTCATGACACTACCACCTCCACAATCTCTTGTCGTAGTGCCACTCTGTGGCCTTCTCATGCTGCTGCCACCTCCACACTATGTCACCTTTCCACTCTGTGGCCTCTTGATGCTGCTGCTGCCTCCACACTATGTTACCTTGCCACTCTGTGGCCTCCTGATGCTGCCTCCACCTCCACACTGTCATTGTGCCACTCTGTGGCCTCCTCATCCTGCTTCTACCTCACTACTATGTCATAGGGCCACTCTGTGAACTTCTTATGCTGTTTCCACCCTCCTCACTTCATGACTAAGCCACTATTTTGCCTTTCGGCCTGGCTGACGTCATCATTTATTTGACCCTTCTTCAAACTGTCAGAAGAAAGTAAAAATGAGACGCACAATGGATCTTGTCTGTGTAGCAGCTGTAAGGCCTGTATGGTCCCATCAGAATTGGCTTGTGCTTTGGTAGCCAAAACCAGGAGTGGGTACAAAACACAGAAGACATGCAAATATTTCATTCACGTGTCATCTTTGTTTTGGATCAATTCCTGTTTTTTGGGGCATTAGCAATACTGATTGATTACTGACCAAATGCTAAATGAGTAAAGGCAGATGCTGGGGGTTATTGTTGTGATGGATCAGAAAAAGAGAAAAATAATCAGCGACTGTCGACACAAACTTACTGCTGACACCCTCTCCACTCTTTTGGGGGGCGCTACTTGTAGAAGTGTTTAATAGAACAGGTTCTGTAGACATCTATGTGAAATCAGCTGATGACGGTGTTATAGGGGTGTGCTTCTTCTTGGCGCTAACATCGACCTGTAAGGCTGAGTTCATACTTGAGTTATTTAGTTAGTTTTGGCCCCGTGACTGCCCAAATAAGTGAAGTGTGTTGTAATTCTAAGAGCGACGCCTGTCATCTGCATATCATATGGGCTTGCAGTATTATTTCACTACCAAAACAAACTCTCTATGTGTGTTAATGCAAAGGTACAGTGTTCTACACCATTATAAAGGCTCTGAGCAGAAAGGAAATAGCATTTTTTTTTACAAATTTAGCCGCAAATATATTTGGATTGAACCAAATTTTTCCCCCAAAATTTTGATAACGATTCAAGAACGATTAAGGAAATTCAACAGACTTTTGCTAACAAGTACCCAGGAACAAAACCACCAGCTAAGTTTTGTTCAGTTGTATTCAGAGTCTGGTTCGGGAATGGCGTCAAACTGGATATGTTGAAAACATGAAGAAACAGAGTCCTCCATCAATCCGGATGGCTGAAGTTGTGCATGAAATTTGGAATTTTGCAGCAGAATAAAAATATCCCCTAAAAATCATCTTGAAGACCTTCTCAGCAAATTTATATCACGAACGACGTCAGTGAGTGCTGAGATCTCTGAACCTGAAACCGTATTAATGTGCGTGCAGCTAAACGTGTAAATTACTGGATTTGATTGCTAGCAGGCATTTGGACCCTTTGCTATACATCACGATGGACGAAGCTTGGTTTTATTTAACAGGGCAGGTAAATTCCCAGAATATTAGGTACTGGTCAGCTAAAAATCCCCATTTGACTCAATAAACACGACCTGAAAAAAGTTGGCTTTTGGTGTGCAGTGTCAGGAACATGAATAATGGGCCCAATTTTCTTAAAATCAACTGTGAATAGCACAATTTACTTGTACATATTTGAACAGTTTTGCAACCAGCTAACACCAGAAGAAAATATGTCCTGCTTTTTCCAACAAGATGAGGCAACATGCCACACTTCACCGAACTCACTGGCACTGGTTCATGAACTGTTTACGGAGGAGCGAACCGTGAGCAAGGGGTTATGGATGCCATATTCCCCATGTTTCTCCACATTCGATTTTTATCTGTGGGGAAATTTAAAACATCAAGTGTACTCTAACAATCCACATTCCCTGGATGAACTCAAGGAAAGCATCACATACACTTTCCACAGCATCAGTGTTGAAGAGCTGCAAGCAGTACCAGCCAACATAATCTAATGTGCCCAGAATTGCATAGAAGTGAACAGGAACCACTTTCAGTATCTTTTGTGAATTGCGGGTAGTTAAAAATAAATAAATAAATTGCTTGCTCATTTATATTGTCATACTATCACTGTAGACAATCCACTTTTCCATGGGCCATCCTGTATTATTTGTTTATTGTGTCTATTATAACTCTATCTAGTTGCCAGTTATGAAAAATGTTTCTAGTTAATCAGCATTGAATCTTTGGTATGTCTTATGCAAGCAACAGTATTTATCACTTATGACCCTGGTGACGTCATCATCTTAACTCATAGCAGTTAACTTTTCCGAGATCAAAGTAGCATCTATGATCATCCTCCTCATCCAGACTTTATTTAGCATCACAGGTATATTTTAGACCACAATATATAAATGTATGTATATTGACATGCTGTACTGAATGTAATCTGTATTTCATGATCATGTTGATGTTTTCATAGCTTTGTACTGTTATGTGTTACAGCCTATTGTCAGATGCTGATTAACACAAGTAAGCATGTTTTCTTTCTTTTTCTCAATTTCACCCTATCCTTGCAATAAATGTTAAATTGGATGTTACTCCAGAGTCAATGAGTTGCTAGGAGGGAGGTTAGCTGCTTGTCAGCTTATGCCCCATTTAGGCTACTTTCAAACTACCGTTAATATTTTCCAGTATTGAGATCCGTCATAGGGTCTTAATACCGGGGGAAAAAAAACGCTTTCTTTTTGTCCCGATTCATTGTCCATGGGTACAGAACGGAATGCACGGAAATGATTCCGTTCCATTCTCATACAGGAAATATCCTGCGGTTTGCTTTCCATCATGGGATGCGGAGAAAGACGGATCCGTCATAACCCACAATGCAAGTCAATGAGGATTGATTTGTTTTCTCGGACAGAATCTGACACAATAGAAAATTGATCCGTCCCCCAATGAATTTCAATGGAGTTCATGACGGATCCGTTTGGTTATGCTAAAGATAATACAACCGGATCCGTTCAAAACGGATGCAGATGGTTGTATTTTCAGTAATGGAAGCATTTTTGCTGAACCCTGCTGAATCTAGCAAAAATGCTAGTGTGAAAGTAGCCTACTATAGAACTGCACAATTCATGTAGGTGAGATTTTCCGTGTAACAAAACATGATCAGCTTTAAGATTACTTAGGCTTCTTAGCAGTCTTCCCATTTTCTTACAATGTATAGATATTGCTACTTAAATATGTATTTAAAAATGTGTGTCATAATATTATATAGTAAGTTTTAAATGATAGAAATGTAAGTCTCTATCCAAAATTAGTCTGTGTTTTTAAAGTGTCATTTTTATCTATCTTAATAAAAATCTGCCAAACTAAGACAAATTCAATTATATTATTTCTATTCCAAATTATTTTTTTTCCAGCTACACTTGGGTTTTGTTCTTCAGATAATCATTTCATTTATGTCATGTTTCTAGTATATATATATATATATATATATATATATATATATATATATATATATATATATATATAATCCATCAAACCGCTTTACTATTGTGACTAGGGAAAAAATAGATGCCTTATGTGGATTTTTTTTTTCTTTTGTAACTTTTTACTTTCTTCATGCCTTACAGCAAAATGTTATTTGACAAGTTTTTAGGCTAAATGATAGATTTACTGACATTTTGAAAGTACCTCCAGTGCAATTCTCTCACTATAAGAATTTTAATGATGAGCTTAAAGATTTTAGCAACACTCAATCAAAAATTAAAAAATAAAATCTAATAGACAGATAAGCTGTCAGGTGTAAATTTCTTTTGTTTACCAAAAATGCTAATGGGAGAGGAGCGTTAACTTCACCAGAACTCTTTCAATATAGTCAATCATTTGGAAATGTTGCCTGTTGTGAATAATTATTCACAAAGGAATACTTAAAGTTATCTATCAGCTAACAGTCAATGTAAAAAGTATAATTTGTTGGTTTCTACCTTTTTATCCCCACAGTGTGATTTATTATGGAAAGGCAAGCATAATTAAAAAACAATTTAGAACTAGGGTTGAGCGAACCCGAACTGTAAAGTTTGGGTTTGTACCGAACTTTAGGATTTTTGGACCCCGGACCCGAACCCAAACTTTTCAGTAAAATTTCGGGTTCGGTGTTCGGTGATTTAATGGCACTTTTTGAAAGGCTGCAGTGCAGCCAATCAACAGGCGTTTAACTTGTGTACCCTTAGAAGCCATCACAGTCATGCCTACTAATGGCCAGTGCAGCAGGAGACCCAGCCTCTATATAAGCTGGAGACACGTAGCGCTGCACGTCACTCTGCTCTTACTAGTGTAGGGAGAGGATGCTGTTGCTGTGAGGGAGAGAATAGGAAAGAATCTGTTATCAGAAGTGCTTGTTAACTCAGCAATTTACAGCGATTTTGTTTTGTAGGTGCAGTGCAACATTTTTTTACCCTGCCCTAAGCCCAGTGACACAGAAAAATAACTTTTATCCGTCTGTTAGTTAGGTGGGCATCAACGGACATTTTGTGCAAGTTCAGTGCACCAGCACAGCATATGTGCATTTGTGACAGTCAAATACAAGGTTTAAATACTGCAGGTATATTCAGTGTTTAAAAAAAAATACCCATTTTTGCAATACCCTATATCTTGGGCCTTTGCTGCATTTGTCACAGTGAAATACAAGCTTTAAATACTGCAATTATATACTGGATTTAAAAAAAAAACACCCATTTTTGCAAAATAATAAGTTTTGGGTACTTTGCTGAATTTGTAACAGATGGTTTTTCATCAAGTCCCTTAACCTGATCATTTGTCCCCTGAGGAGCCCTTATACCAACTGGGCGAAACGCGTTGGGTACGTTTTGGGTAGGAGTGCCAACTTGACACTCTACCTATTCTGTACAATAATCTCCTGCACAAATTTTCTATGGGTGTACTATCCACCATCACTATGCTGTGAGGGGAGGTGTTCTTCACATTTAAATTAATTTTTGTTTTTGGTATACGTATAGAACAGTCCCGGCATCTGCTAGGATCCCTTCCATCTGTCACCTGCTATAGGGTCCTTTAGGGAACAGCAGGAGGCACGAGACACGGGATCGCCCTTATCAGGGCGGCTATTCCGTTTACAGGTAGGGCCATCTCTACAGGGCAAGTTTAGGGATATTGTCCCATTCTAGCCACGACATTTACATCAGGCTGCTTACCCTGATACCAAGAACATTAGTGGCACATAGGTTCTTATTTTGTTTTTTGTTTATCTTTATTTCCATATCTAAAGGGTCCATTATATTCATTTTTGACTATTAAAGGTTATGTTTTAGAATAAAGGTCATTCTGTGAAACCAATTGTCTATATACAGACCCTAATTCTACTATATGTCCCTCGAACAGGGTTATGTTCGGTCTGTGAATCCTGAATTTGTAACAGTCAAATACAAACTTTAAATACTGCATTTATATTCTGTTTAAAAACAAAACAAAAAACACTGTATTGTATTTCATTCTGACAATGAAATACAAGCTTTAAATACTGCATTTATATAATGGGTTTAAAAAACACCCATTTTGGGCGAGATAATACATTTGCGGCCTTTGCTGCATTTCTAGCAATCCAATGCAAGTGTTAGATACTGCTGTTATATTCTGGGTTTATTTTTGCAATACCCTACATCTGGGGCCTTTGCTGCATTTTTCACAGTGAAATACAAGCTTTATATACTGCAATTATATTCTGGGTTTGAAAAACCACCCATTTTTGGCAAGACCCTACATTTGGGGTCTTTGTTGTATTTATCACAGTGAACTGCAAGCTTTAAATACTGCAATTATATTCTGGGTTTAAAAAAAACACAATTTTTTTGCAAGACCCTACATCTGGGGCCTTTGCTGCATTTGTCACTGTAAAAATACAAGCTTCAAATACTGCAATTATATAAAGGGTTGAAGAAAACACCATTTTTTTGCAAGATAATAGATTTTGGGTCCTTTGCTGAATTTTTGACAGTCAAATACAAACTTTAAATACTGCAGTTATATTCTGGTTTTAATATAACGCCCATTTTGGGCAAGATAATACATTTGCAGCCTTTGCTGCATTTCTGGCAGTCCAATACAAGCGTTAAATACTGCAATTATATACTGAGTTTAAAAAAAAAAAAAAAACATTTTTGCAAGATAATACATTTTGGGTCCTTTGCTGAATTTGTGACAGTCAAATACAAACTTTAAATACTGCATTTATATTCAGTTTTTTTGTTTTTAAACGTCCATTTTTGGCAATACCCTACATCTAGGGCCTTTCCTGCATTTCTGACAGTGTAATTCAAGCTTTAAATACTGTAATTATATACTGGGTTAAAAAAAAAAAAAACACCCATTTTGGGCAAGATAATACATTTGCGGCCTTTGCTGCATTTCTTGCAGTCCAATACAAGTGTTAGATACTGCAGTTATATTCTGAGTTAAAAAAAAAAACACCAATTTTTGCAAAACTCTACATCTGGGGCCTTTGCTGCATTTGTTACAATGAAATACAAGCTTTAAATACTGCAATTATAGTCTGGGCTTTAAAAAAACACCCATTTTTGGCAAGACCCTACATCTGGGGCCTTTGCTGCATTTCTGACAGTAAAATACAAGCTTTAAATACTGCAATTATATACTGTGTTTAAAAAACATTTTTTTGCAAGATAATACATTTGCGGCCTTTGTTGCACTTGTGACAGTTTCATACAAACTTTAAATGTTGCTATTATATTCTGGGTTTAAAAAAACCTTGACATTTTTTTTGAAAGACCCTACATCTGGGGCCTTTGGTTCATTTGTCACAGTCAAATACTAGTGTTAGATGCTGCTGTTATATTCTGGTTTAAAACACCCATTTTAGCAAGACCCTACAACCAGTCGATACTGCAGTTACATTGTTGGTTGACAAATTTTACATTTTTGGGACCGTGAAGCAATTGTATAGAATTCGCCAGTCACACTATTGTGTGACCTCAAGAAATTTTTTCTCTTTATGACACCGGCACTGCCTTACTTTCAGTGAACTTAATTGTTGACTATTGGTGGTTACATTATCACCTGACATAAACCTGTTAGTTTGGTGGGTGAGCGCAAAGGGACGTGGCCCCGGTCGTGGTGCTGCTGGTGGAACTCCTGTTGCAGGGAGAGGACGTGGTCGATCTGTGCCAGCTACACGCACAAGTAAAATACCTTCCTCAGGTGCGAGTAGGCGACAGAACCTTCAGCGTTATTTGGTAGGGCCGAATGCGGCTCTACGAATGGTGAGGCCAGAACAAGTACAGGCAATATTAGATTGGGTGGCTGACAGTGCCTCCACTTCCTTCACATTGTCTCCCACCCAGTCTTCTGCGGAAACATCAGAGTTGGCACCTGCAGCCCATGTCCATCAGTCCATCACCTCACCCCCTTGCAGATCAGCCAAGCAGGCTGAGCCCCAAGTCATGGAGCAGGCTCTTCTGCTATTTGATAACTCTGCTAGCAAGGTTTTCCAGGGCCATCCACCTAGCCCTGCCCCAGAAGTGGAAGAGATTAAGTCCACTGATGCCCAACTTTTTATGTTTCAGGATGAATACATGGGAGGACCACCGCAGCATGTCTCGGCTGATGACGAAACACAGGTGCCAACTTCTGTGGCTTTCTGCAGTGTGCAGACCGACAAGGAGGGCAGGGGTGAAGACTGGATTGAAGATGTGGTGGACTATGAGGTCCTCGACCCCACATGTAATCAAGGTCTTCTCACAGAGGCACCAGCACAGCAGAAGAGGGAGCAGGGTGCAAAAGCAGAGCAGCTGTCCCCTAGACAGTATACCTGCTACTGCAAACCACACCAAGGGACCGAGCACACCAAAGCCAGCTCCAAGGAGTTCCCTGGTGTGGCAGTTCTTCAGACAATGTGCTGACGACAAGACACTTTTGGTTTGCACGCTGTGCAATCAGAGCCTGAAGTGAAGCTTAAACGTTCTAAACCTGAGCACAACCTGCATGACCATGCATCTAAGTGCAAAGCACGAGCTGCAGTGGAGTAGACACCTCAAAAACAAAGAAAGGTCTCTGGCTCCTCCTGCTTCCTCTTCTGCTGCAGTCTCAGCCTCTTCATCCCCCTTTGGAGTGACAGTGGCACCTGCCACCCTGCAAACATTTGGATCTGCCAGCAACACCACCACCTGGGTCACCAAGTATCTCCACAATGTCCCATGGAAGCATTCAGCTGTCTATCTCCAAAACACTGGAGCGAAAGAGGAAGTACCCCCTACCCACCTGCAATCCCTGGCACTGAATGCCAGCATTTCAAAATTACTGGCCTTTGAAAAGCTGTCATTCCGTCTCTTGGAGACGGAGAGTTTTAAAAGCCTTAAGGCGGTGGCTGTCCCACAGTACGTCGTACCCAGCCGCCACTACTTTTCCAGGCGAGCCATCCTTTCTCTGCACAACCAAGTAGGGGACAAAATCAGGTGTGCACTGCACAACGCCATCTGTGGCAAGGTCCGCCTAACTACAGATATGTGGACCAATAAGCACGGTCAGGGGCATTAAATCTCCATAACAACACACTGGGTAAATGCAGTGGAGGCTGAGCCTGAGGCGGATAGCAGTTTGGCGCATGTCCTTCCACCACCGAGGTTTGCAGGGCACTTCTCTTTGCCTCCTGTTGCTTCCTCCTCCTACCCCGCTTCCTCATCCTCTACCACCTCCTCATCCGGTCAGCGTAACACCTTCACCACCAACTTCAGCATAGCTAGGGGTAAGTGACAGCAGGCAGTTTTAAAACTTATCTGTTTGGGGGACAAACCCCACACCGCGCAGGAGCTGTGGACGAGCATGGAACAACAGACCGATGAGTCTTGTTCTCAGCCATAGCAACGTGCTCCTAGGGATGTGCTGACTGACCCCCTTTTTCCTTTGCAGTTTGTACTGGAGGTGTGGCTGCCTCCCCAGCCATGCACTCCTGATCAGCTTGTCTGCCCCATAGGCTGATTTTAACTAGTGTGAGTATATAGCCTGGCCTGCTCCCCCTCACTCACTGAAGCCATCTGGCACCAGGAGAGAGATAGTGTGTGGACTCTCATTGCAGTCCTTGGTGGCCTTTTGGCGCTGGGAGTGGTGTGGAGTGGGCCCGGCATGCATGTTGGTACCTGCTTTCCTAGGATATAATAGAGGCCATTTTGGCACCAAAAAATGACAGAAATTAAAGCGGGCCAAGCATGCATGTGCAACCTACACTTGCTGAATTATATGATAGCCGTCATGGCACATAACAGATAGAATTTAGTGTTAGGAACCCGTCTAACTAGAGATCACCTTGACGTGCGGCAGACGGGCTCAAATAATTTTGTAAAAAATGATTTGCCAAGCATCTCTAACTTATTAGTATAGCATTTGCAATTGTGATGCAATTTTTACTTGCAGTGAGCTGTTGCATTGTATGTCTAGTTTAACAGACCGAATGAATGGTTGTTGCCTGTGAGCCTCAAGCCCGGCATGGTGGAGTGCGATAATGGTCAAAATCTCGTAGTAGATCTGGGACTAGCCAGTTTGACGCACATCCCTTGCCTGGCACATGTGCTGAATTTGGTGGTGCAGAGGTTCCTTAAAAATTACCCCGATATGTCAGAGCTGCTGCAGAAAGTGCGGGCGGTCTGTGCACGCTTTCAGCATTCTCACCCTGCTGCTGCTCGCCTGTCAGCGCTGCAGTGTAACTGTGGCCTTCCCACTCACCGCCTCATACTACGTGCCCACAAGGTGAAACTTCACCTTGCACATGCTGGTCAGACTGTGCGAGCAGCAGCAGGCGATAGTGGAGTTTCAGCTGCAGCACGCATGGGTGAGTCGCTCTGCGGAACAGCACCACTTGACCAATGAGTGGGCCTCCATGTGAGACCCTGTGTGCCTTGTTGCGCTGTTTTGAGTACTCCACCAACATGGCCAGTGCCGATTACGCCATTCTCAGCGTTACTATCCCACTTCTATGCCTCTTTGAAAAAACGCTATGGGCAATGATGGAAGAGGATGTGGCATAGGAGGAGGAGGAGAAAGAGGGATCATTTCATAGGGTTTCAGGCCAGTCATTCACAAGTGGCTCCGAGGGTGGGTTCCTACACCCACAAATGCCAGGTACACAATTGTCCAGTCAGGGCACAGTTCTAGAGGATGATGAGGTGGAGGATGAGGAGATGGAGGAGGAGAAACCATGTTCACAGAAGGGTGGCACCAAAACCAGCTCATTGCCATCACTGGTGCATGGCTGGGGGGATACAGAGGACACAGACGATACACCTCCCACAGAGAACAGCTTGTTGTTGCCTCTGGGCAGCCTGGCACACATTAGAGATTACATGCTCCGCAACGACCGACGAGTTGCCCACATTCTAATTTGTGCTGATTACTGGGTGGCCACGCTGCTGGATCCCCATTACAAGGACAACGCACTGTTCTTAATTCCGTCACTGAAGCGTGATCATAAGATGTGCGAGTTTAAGCGCACGCTGGTAGATGCGCTGCTGGTGGCACTCCCACCTGACAGCGGGGGCACAGTGGTAGCACAAAGCGAAGGCAGAGGAGGAGCAAGAGGTCCCCAATGCAGCTGGGGCACCCCAGCACCTCAGAAGGCATGGTTAGCATGGCCGAAATGTGGAAAAGCTTTGTCAGCACGCCACCACAACCAGCACCACCAGCTGATATGGAATGTCTTAGCAGGAGGCAGATTTCAGAAACATGGTCGAGCAGTATGTGTACACACGCCTACACATACTCAATGATGGGTCTTCCCCCTTCAACCTCTGGGTCTTCAAATTGGGCACATGGCCTGAGCTTGCCCTTTATGCCTTGGAGGGGCATGGTGCAGCCAGTTTATTGTCTGAACGTGTGTTTAGCACGGCAGGGGGCGTTATCACATACAAACGCAGCTGCCTGTCCACAGCCAATGTGGACAAGCTCACGTTTATTAAAATGAACCAGGCATGGATCCCACAGGACTTGTCCATACCTTGTGCAGAATAGACATGTATACCAGCCTCACACAGCCATTGTTATACTTCAGCACAATTGCTCATTGTTGTATTTTTAATATTTCCCACTCTTTTGGGGTGTACCCTAATTTAATAAAAATTTTTTTTTACCAAAAACCAGTGTTGGCTACCGCCTCCTCCTCAACCGCCGATTCCACCTACACAACTACGTCCACCACCTACTCCATATGGACCTCCACCTCATAGATCAAGATTATTATTTTTACGTATTTCTTTTTATTTTAAGTAATTTCACTAATTTGTCTGATACATTGTTGGGTGACATATCCCAAATTTTTGGCTGTGATATACCCCTGCTCTACATTGTGGACAGGGAAATACCATTTACAAACTCATATGTTACATTGTTGGGTGAGCTTCCCAAATTTTTGGCTGTGATATACCCCTGCTCTACATTGTGGACAGGGAAATACATTTAACTAATTTGTCTGTTACATAGTCGGGTGAAAATCACCAATTTTTGGCTGTGATATACCCCTGCTCTGCCTTAGTGTACAGGGAAATACATTTCACTAAGTTGTCTTATCACATTGTCAGGTAAAATTCACCAATTTTTGACTATGATATACCCCTGCTCTACCTAGTAGACAGGGAAATACATTTCACTAATTTGTCTGTTACATTGTCGGGTTAAATTCACCAATTTCTGGCTGTGATATACCCCCGTTCTACATAGTGGACAGGGAAATATATTTCACTAAGTTGTCTGTTAGATTGTTGGGGGACATTCACCAATTTTTGACTGTGATATACCCCTGCTCTACCTAGTGGACAAGGAAATACATTTCACTAATTTGTCTGTTACATTGTCGGGTGAAATTCACCAATTCTTGGCTGTGATATACCCCTGCTCTACCTAGTGGACAAGAAAATACATTTCACTAATTTGTCTGTTACATTGTCGGGTGAAATTCACCAATTCTTGGCTGTGATATACCCCTGCTCTACCTAGTGGACAAGAAAATACATTTCACTAATTTGTCTGTTACATTGTTGGGTGACAAATGTTCATCTTTTGCGCTAGAAAGTATATTTGCTGTCTACACTGCATTTAGTACAGTACGATTGGTGAGGACAGAACAAGTGCAGACAATAGTAGATTGGGGGCTTACAGTGCCTACAGTTCCTTCGCATTGTCTCCCACCCAGGAATCAAGGTCATGTGAATGACCTGTCTAGTTCGGAGGAAGAGGCGGTGGTCGCACAGAGGCACCAGCACAGCAAAAGAGGGAGCAGAGTGCAAAAGTTTCTATTACATTCTTGCATGACATTTTACAATTTTTGCTGTGAATAAAACCCTGCTCTGCATAGGTAACAGGGACCTAATTTTTGTAAACTTGTATGTTCAATTGGTGGGTGACATGAACACAGTTTTGCCATGAATAAACCCCTGCTCTGCATAGTTGACAGGGATCGAAATTTTGCAAAATCGTCTGTTCCATTGGTGGGTGACATTAACCCATTTTTGCCAATGAAAAACCCTATCTCTGCATAGGTGACTGGGAATAAAATTTTCTAAAATTTGGCTTTAATTGACGCGCGCCCCCTCCTTTCATTCAATCCTTCCGCTTTAACAATTTGTACCACATTTCCAATCAATCACATTTCAGCCATTGACCTCCTTTGGATGTGTTATCCCTTTCTCACGCTACCTCTCTGGCGTGGAACCCTAATTCCCCGACACCCGTGATCACCATTGTAGCCGCTGAAAAGAACATTGAAAGTTGATAGGGAAGATATCCAATTGGATTGCGGATGTCACGGGGACGTGCGATCAGGCAGAACTTATCTAGAGTCAACAAAGCGGCAGCAGGGCCTCTCCTGTCTAACGTTTCCAAATCCAAAATACCACAGTGACATTCCCTGTAATTTTGTATTAATCATTCCAATAACAGGGCATATTAAGAGTACTGTATTGTTATTTATCGTCACTACCTCCCCGAGTCGGGAGTGGGTAATTGCTGCGCGCCCCTTCCTTTCCTTCAATTCGATCACATTTAATTTCATCCATTGACCTTTCTTGGATGTGGTGTCCCTTTCTCAGGCTCCCTCTGGTAGGCACAGAAAAGAACAATAAAAGTTAATAGAGAGGATATCCAATTGGATCGTGGATGTCACGGGGACGTGTGAAATGGTTGAGCAGTATGTGTGCACAGGCCTACACGTACTGACTGATGGGTCTTCCCCCTTCAACTTCTGGGTCTCCAAATTGGGCACATGGCCTGAGCTTGCCCTTTACGCCTTGGAGGTGTTAGCCTGCCCTGCAGCCAGTGTATTGTCTGAACGTTTGTTTAGCATGGCTGGAGGGGGTTATCACAGGTTATATTTCCCAATGTTTTTGGGTCTACCCAAATTTACACAAAAAAATCATGATAAAATAAATTAAAAATAAAAACTAGTGTTGGCTACATCCTCCTCCTCCGCCACCACTTCCACCTACCCCGCCTTCATCCACCACCTCCTCAACCTCCTACTCCATATGGACCTGTTCCTCCTAGATCAAGATTATTATTATTTTTGTTTACATATTTTATATTATTTTAAGTCATTTCCCTATCAACATTTGTTGGCAGAGCACTTGCCATGCTCTTCACCACATTTTGCTGCCATTTGCAGCCCTCTAGGCCTTTCCATGACATTTTTAGAGCCATTTTAGTGCTCAAAAGTTCGGGTCCCCATTGACTTCAATGGGGTTCGGGTTCGGGGTCAAGTTTGAGTCCCAAACTAGAACTTTTTGCGAAGCCTTCGAACCCGAACATCCAGGTGTCCGCTCAACTCTACACCCCAATATAAATGCGGGAAACACTTCTGCAAAAAAGGACACCCCAATTGTGTACGTCACCCACTCCCAGGGCACTTTTTGGCGCCAAGAAGTAAAGGCATACCTTTAAGCTTTAAAATGCTATATTTTCCATAGGCCATTAGATAGCAGCGTGTTGTCTTTGCAGTGGCCCTATGCAGCTAAAATATAAAAAAAATCACCTAAAATGGACACTACTGAGTAAGCTAGACATCCTAAATTATTCAACGAGGGGTATATTGTAAAATTAGCAATTTCCATTTTTCCCACTTATTGCTGGAAGATGGAACAAAAAAATCCCCCAAAATTTAATTTTTTTACTTTGATGATAATTTAGCCCAAATTACTGCAAAAATGCTGCAAGCTATCAAGAAAAAGCACCCCAATATCAATGCGGGAAACACTCCTGAAAAAAACACACCCCAATTATGTACATCTCCCACTCCCAATGCATTTTATGGTGCCCAGAAGTAAAGGCATACCTTTCAGCTTAGAGACCAGCATGCAGTCTTTGCAATGGCCATATGCAGAATAAATGTTAAAAATCAACCAAACAGGACACTACTGAGTAAAATAGACAATACAAAGTATTCAATAAGAGGTTTATTGTAAAATTAACATTTAAATTTTTTACACCTTTGGTTGGAACATGTAACAAAACATAAAAATGATTTTTTTCACTATGCTGCTGATTTAGAAAACTACAAAAAATAAATAAATACTAGTATAAGCACTATGTGTACTAAAAAATAAAAAAGGTAACAGCAATATTATACATATTTTTCTTCAGCAAGAAAATTTAAAAGTGTGCCTGTGAATGATACACTTTTAAAACAGTTTCCAATACACAGTGCTGGCCAAGAGGGGCAGTCAGGGCAAAAGTATCTTGTGTCTCGTCTGATGCCTCGTTTCATTTTGTGCAGACACGGCACCTCCTTTGTGGATGTCTTTGGTTTAGTGTTGGTGGTATAGCTGCAATAAAGTGCCTTTCAACTAATCTCCTTATTTCTTCTGCTTCCAGTGGTAGGGTGGGGCCTCTAATGAGGTACATTCATTTCTCAATAACTATTTCTTGATACCAAATAAATGTTTGTGTTCCCCCAGACTTTTTACATTGCCATCTGTAGCAAATAGATGGAAAACTTTTCATACCAAACATAGGACTTGTGCATTACCTCGTATGGTTTAAGTACCTGATCAGACAGGTCAGTGCCCCCTATGTTATCATTGTAATCTAGTATGCAAGTTTTTTTTTTTTTTTATCGGTGGTTGACCAACTTTCTCTTACTGGCACTGTGGCTTCTGTGTAAATTGTACTTAGTATAAGTACATCTTTTCTGTCCTTGTAGCATAGTGTAACTAATCACGGTAGGATAAGGATGCTAAAATATAGCTTTTACTGGTATACTAAAAGGTAAAATAAGGAAAAGGGGAAGAAACAAACAAAAACCCCTATAGACAGATCCACCAATTCTCAGATGACTTGATTAATTAATTATGAGAAAAGGGGTGGAGAATGATATTAAATCATGTATCCACCTATTACTGTCATAGGGGATAATAGAACCTATAGTGCCCCTTGTATATTTAATCGCTAGACTGGGTGACGTAATATAGTTGAATCTAACACCACAGTGAGCAGTTTTTATCAGTGGGCACTATAAATTTCCGTGAGGCGGCACTGGTGTGCAATCATGTGCACCTATGCACACCAGAATCATTATTTGAGGTCCCCTGGTTACAGGGAAAAAAACAGAAACCTCAAAAACACATACAGTGAGCTGGAAAAAAACGCAAACACCTGGCACAAGTTTAAGCCAGGGTGCAAACTCCACTCTGCTGTGTCATGCCTATGTCAGGTCAGCTGATTCATTCACTAGCATAGCAACTAGGCATAGGGGTCACTGGTGCTAGTATGGCCGTAAGGCAGCGGCCAAACGTGCCGTTATTTAAGGGAGAGATCCCTCCCTCTTCCATGACGTGGAGGTCACGTGTGGATCAATGACAACCTGGGGGCGGTACAATCCCGCCTCACAATGCCCGGAAATGAGATTGTCCACACAAAGTAAGTGGCGTCCACTGTAACCAGTGGTAACATGTAACAGGCAACTAACAGCAGGAATAAATCCGCTAGCCAGGGCATATAGATTAACTACAAAAGGACACTAGACCGAAGAAACAAAGCTGGTAAAAATAAAGAAGGACAAAAATATTAATTGAGTAAATCATTAGACAATCATCTGCACAAAAACTGTAGAATAAGAGGGGACAAAAGGTGGCAAACGGGACGTAAACATGATAAAACGCTGACAAAGCAGACGTTAATATCCCCAAATTATGAGTTACAAAACATCCTGAAATTATTTATCAATATCAGATTCACATCCAACAATCAACCACCCAGTGTGACGGTCACGTACACTACACACAGGAGGGAGGATAGTGACCACTGCGCTCCACCCTCACCCCTGGCCCTGCCTACTTGCCTCGCAAGTCCTAATGACAGGGGACAACTAGACGGCAGTCCCTAACTTGGGATACATGCTGGGAAGACAGACAAGACAAATAACGGAACGTGAACAGATCGGGTCAATACATAGAGAGCTACGTAGTACTAAGGAATGAGCAGAGACTAGTCAGGAAAAGCCAAGGTCAAATACCAGGATAGAAACGAAGTACAATAGGAGTCCGCAAAGAATCATCAGGTGGAAGCCGGGATCTGGATTCCAGGAGAGACGCGCAGTGCAGGAGGAGCAGGCAAAGGATTGTCAGGGAACAGGGTCAGGTAGTATTCAGTAGTCCAACAAAATGCCAGGAACCTAGAATTAACAGGCAACCTGTGGCCAGCAGGCTGCCTGTATTTATAGTGGGGAGTGAGGGTCATGTGACGTGGCCAGCGTCACATGACCGTCAGACCGACCAGTCGAGCACCGAGTGATCAGCTCGGCGCTTAAGGCAGACCTAGGAGCAGGGAGTCTACAAGCTAGCAAAGCCGCCCTGGGAACGAGGTCAAACACAGATCCTTGCTCCCAAAGCTAAGCAGCAGGTCTGTGGCTGATGGGAGACCGAGTGCACCTTCGGCACCCCGTTACAGTACCCCCCCTTTTTCGAGGGGCCACCGGACCCAAGACTTCAGGCGATGGCCTTTCAGGGTGTTCTAAATGAAATTTTCGAACAATAGGAGCATGAACCTCCCTGGCAGGTACCCAAGATCTCTCTTCAGGTCCATACCCCTTCCAGTGAATCAGGTACTGTTAGGAATTACGCACTCTCCTGACATCCACTATCTTAGACACCACATACTCGACAGAATCACTAACAAGAACCGGCGGAGGCGAGGCTTTCAACGGTACAACAGGTTCAAAATACTTTTTAAGTAGAGATTTATGAAATACATTATGAATGTGGAACGACTCGGGCAGCTCCAACTTAAACGATACAGGCTTAATCACCTCTGTGATCTTATACGGTCCAATAAAACGAGGAGCAAATTTTCTAGAAGCTACCTTGAGAGATAGATTCTTGGAGGACACCCATACTTTATCCCCAACCTGAAAGTTCACCCCCTTGGAACGTCTCCTATCAGCCTTGAGTTTTTGAGAACTTTGAGCCTTTTCCTGGTTCGATTGAACCCAGGCCCAAACTGTGTACAGGTCGGAGGAGAGTTTATCTGCTTCAGGGATAGAGGAGGAGATGGACGACCCAGAATGAAAATAGGGATGAAAACCATGGTTACAAAAGAAAGGGGAGACCCCAGCAGAAGAATTAACACGGTTAATCAAAGCAAATTCAGCCAACGGAAGGTATTTAACCCATAATTGCTGGTCATCAGCAACATACAACCTCAGGAATTGTTCCACAGACTGATTAAGGCGTTCAGTCTGCCCATTGCTCTCAGGGTGGTAGGCGGAGGAAAAAGACAACAAAATCTGACATCTTTGACAGAATGCCCTCCAAAATTTGGACACAAACTGCACACCCCTGTCAGATACAATATTTTCCGAGATACCATGTAACTAGAGTTGAGCGAACACCTGGATGTTCGGGTTCGAGAAGTTCGGCCGAACATCCCGGAAATGTTCGGGTTCGGGATCCGAACCCGATCCGAACTTCGTCCCGAACCCGAACCCCATTGAAGTCAATGGGGACCCGAACTTTTCGGCACTAAAACGGCTGTAAAACAGCCCAGGAAAGGGCTAGAGGGCTGCAAAAGGCAGCAACATGTAGGTAAATCCCCTGCAAACAAATGTGGATAGGGAAATTAATTAAAATAAAAATTAAATAAATAAAAATTAACCAAAATCAATTGGAGAGAGGTTCCATAGCAGAGAATCTGGCTTCCCGTCACCCACCACTGGAACAGTCCATTCTCAGATATTTAGGCCCCGGCACCCAGGCAGAGGAGAGAGGTCCCGTAACAGAGAATCTGTCTTCATGTCAGCAGAGAATTAGTCTGCATGTCATAGCAGAGAATGAGGCTTCACGTCAGCCACCACTGCAACAGTCCATTGGCATATATTTAGGCCTAGCACACAGGCAGAGGAGAGAGGTCCCGTAACAGAGAATCTGGCTTCATGTCAGCAGAGAATCAGTCTGCATGTCATAGCAGAGAATGAGGCTTCACGTCAGCCACCACTGCAACAGTCCATTGGCATATATTTAGGCCCAGCACACACACAGGCAGAGGAGAGAGGTCCCGTAACAGAGAATCTGTCTTCATGTCAGCAGAGAATTAGTCTGCATGTCATAGCAGAGAATGAGGCTTCACGTCACCCACCACTGCAACAGTCCATTGGCATATATTTAGGCCTAGCACACAGGCAGAGCAGAGAGGTCCCGTAACAGACAATCTGGCTTCATGACAGCAGAGAATCAGTCTGCATGTCATAGCAGAGAATGAGGCTTCACGTCACCCACCACTGCAACAGTCCATTGGCATATATTTAGGCCTAGCACACAGGCAGAGCAGAGAGGTCCCGTAACAGACAATCTGGCTTCATGTCAGCAGAGAATCAGTCTGCATGTCATAGCAGAGAATGAGGCTTCACGTCACCCACCACTGCAACAGTCCATTGGCATATATTTAGGCCTAGCACACAGGCAGAGCAGAGAGGTCCCGTAACAGACAATCTGGCTTCATGTCAGCAGAGAATCAGTCTGCATGTCATAGCAGAGAATGAGGCTTCACGTCACCCACCACTGCAACAGTCCATTGGCATATATTTAGGCCTAGCACACAGGCAGAGCAGAGAGGTCCCGTAACAGACGATCTGGCTTCATGTCAGCAGAGAATCAGTCTGCATGTCATAGCAGAGAATCAGGCTTCACGTCAGCCACCACTGCAACAGTCCATTGTCATAAATTTAGGCCCAGCACCCAGGCAGAGGAGAGAGGTCCCGTAACAGACAATCTGGCTTCATGTCAGCAGAGAATTAGTCTGCATGTCATAGCAGAGAATCAGGCTTCATGTCAGCCACCACTGCAACAGTCCATTGGCATATATTTAGGCCTAGCACACAGGCAGAGGAGAGGTTCATTCAACTTTGGGTAGCATCGCAATATAATGGTAAAATGAAAATAAAAATAGGATTGAATGAGGAAGTGCCCTGGAGTCCAATAATATATGGTTATGGGGAGGTAGTTAATGTCTAATCTGGACAAGGGACGGACAGGTCCTGTGGGATCCATGCCTGGTTCATTTTTATGAACGTCAGCTTGTCCACATTGGCTGTAGACAGGCGGCTGCGTTTGTCTGTAATGACGCCCCCTGCCGTGCTGAATACACGTTCAGACAAAACGCTGGCTGCCGGGCAGGCCAGCACCTCCAAGGCATAAAAGGCTAGCTCTGGCCACGTGGACAATTTAGAGACCCAGAAGTTGAATGGGGCCGAACCATCAGTCAGTACGTGGAGGGGTGTGCACACGTACTGTTCCACCATGTTAGTGAAATGTTGCCTCCTGCTAACACGTTGCGTATCAGGTGGTGGTGCAGTTAGCTGTGGCGTGTTGACAAAAGTTTTCCACATCTCTGCCATGCTAACCCTGCCCTCAGAGGAGCTGGCCGTGACACAGCTGCCTTGGCGACCTCTTGCTCCTCCTCTGCCTTGGCCTTGGGCTTCCACTTGTTCCCCTGTGACATTTGGGAATGCTCTCAGTAGCGCGTCTACCAACGTGCGCTTGTACTCGCGCATCTTCCTATCACGCTCCAGTGCAGGAAGTAAGGTGGGCACATTGTCTTTGTAGCGTGGATCCAGCAGGGTGGCAACCCAGTAGTCCGCACAGGTTAAAATGTGGGCAACTCTGCTGTCGTTGCGCAGGCACTGCAGCATGTAGTCGCTCATGTGTGCCAGGCTGCCCAGGGGTAAGGACAAGCTGTCCTCTGTGGGAGGCGTATCGTCATCGTCCTGCCTTTCCCCCCAGCCACGCACCAGTGATGGACCCGAGCTGCGTTGGGTGCCACCCCGCTGTGACCATGCTTCATCCTCATCCTCCTCCACCTCCTCCTCATCCTCGTCCTCCTCGTCCTCCAGTAGTGGGCCCTGGCTGGCCACATTTGTACCTGGCCTCTGCTGTTGCAAAAAACCTCCCTCTGAGTCACTTCGAAGAGACTGGCCTGAAAGTGCTAAAAATGACCCCTCTTCCTCATCCTCCTCCTCCTCCTCCTGGGCCACCTCCTGTTCCATCATCGCCCTAAGTGTTTTCTCAAGGAGACATAGAAGTGGTATTGTAACGCTGATAACGGTGTCATCGCCACTGGCCATGTTGGTGGAGTACTCGAAACAGCGCAACAGGGCACACAGGTCTCGCATGGAGGCCCAGTCATTGGTGGTGAAGTGGTGCTGTTCTGTAGTGCGACTGACCCGTGCGTGCTGCAGCTGAAACTCCACTATGGCCTGCTGCTGCTCGCACAGTCTGTCCAGCATGTGCAAGGTGGAGTTCCACCTGGTGGGCACGTCGCATATGAGGCGGTGAGCGGGAAGGCCGAAGTTACGCTGTAGCGCAGACAGGCGAGCAGCGGCAGGATGTGAACGCCGGAAGCGCGAACAGACGGCCCGCACTTTATGCAGCAGCTCTGACATGTCGGGGTAGTTGTGAATGAACTTCTGCACCACCAAATTCAGCACATGCGCCAAGCAAGGGATGTGCGTCAAATTGGCTAGTCCCAGAGCTGCAACGAGATTTCGCCCATTATCACACACCACCAGGCCGGGCTTGAGGCTCACCGGCAGCAACCACTCGTCGGTCTGTTGTTCAATACCCCGCCACAACTCCTGTGCGGTGTGGGGCCTGTCCCCCAAACATATGAGTTTCAGAATGGCCTGCTGACGTTTACCCCGGGCTGTGCTGAAGTTGGTGGTGAAGGTGTGTGGCTGACTGGATGAGCAGGTGGAAGAAGAGGAGGAGGAAGCCGAGAAGGAGGAGGTGGCAACAGGAGGCAAAGAATGTTGCCCTGCGATCCTTGGCGGCGGCAGGACGTGCGCCAAACAGCTCTCCGCCTGGGGCCCAGCTGCCACTACATTTACCCAGTGTGCAGTTAGGGAGATATAGCGTCCCTGGCCGTGCTTACTGGTCCACGTATCTGTGGTTAGGTGGACCTTGCTACAGATGGCGTTGCGCAGTGCACACTTGATTTTATCGGATACTTGGTTGTGCAGGGAAGGCACGGCTCTCTTGGAGAAGTAGTGCCGGCTGGGAACAACATACTGTGGGACAGCAAGCGACATGAGCTGTTTGAAGCTGTCTGTGTCCACCAGCCTAAATGACAGCATTTCATAGGCCAGTAGTTTAGAAATGCTGGCATTCAGGGCCAGGGATCGAGGGTGGCTAGGTGGGAATTTACGCTTTCTATCAAATGTTTGTGAGATGGAGAGCTGAACGCTGGCGTGTGACATGGTTGAGACGCTTGGTGACGGAGGTGGTGGTGGTGGTGTTGGTGGTACATCCCCTGTTTGCTGGGCGGCAGGTGCCAACGTTCCTCCAGAGGCGGAGGAAGAGGCCGAGGCGGCAGCAGCAGAATAGGCCGAGGCGGCAGCAGCAGAAGAGGTAGCAGGGGGAGCCTGAGTGACTTCCTTGGTTTTAAGGTGTTTACTCCACTGCAGTTCATGCTTTGCATGCAGGTGCCTGGTCATGCAGGTTGTGCTCAGGTTCAGAACGTTAATGCCTCGCTTCAGGCTCTGATGGCACAGCGTGCAAACCACTCGGGTCTTGTCGTCAGCACATTGTTTGAAGAAGTGCCATGCCAGGGAACTCCTTGAAGCTGCCTTTGGGGTGCTCGGTCCCAGATGGCGGCGGTCAGTAGCAGGCGGAGTCTCTTGGCGGCGGGTGTTCTGCTTTTGCCCACTGCTCCCTCTTTTGCTACGCTGTTGGCTCGGTCTCACCACTGCCTCTTCCTCCGAACTGTGAAAGTCAGTGGCACGACCTTCATTCCATGTGGGGTCTAGGACCTCATCGTCCCCTGCATCGTCTTCCACCCAGTCTTGATCCCTGACCTCCTGTTCAGTCTGCACACTGCAGAAAGACGCAGCAGTTGGCACCTGTGTTTCGTCATCATCAGAGACATGCTGAGGTGGTATTCCCATGTCCTCATCATCAGGAAACATAAGTGGTTGTGCGTCAGTGCATTCTATGTCTTTCACCGCTGGGGAAGGGCTAGGTGGATGCCCTTGGGAAACCCTGCCAGCGGAGTCTTCAAACAGCATAAGAGACTGCTGCATAACTTGAGGCTGAGACAGTTTCCCTGGTATGCATGGGGGTGATGTGACAGACTGATGGGGTTGGTTTTCAGGCGCCATCTGTGCGCTTTCTGCAGAAGACTGGGTGGGAGATAATGTGAACGTGCTGGATCCACTGTCGGCCACCCAATTGACTAATGCCTGTACCTGCTCAGGCCTTACCATCCTTAGAACGGCATTGGGCCCCACCATATATCGCTGTAAATTCTGGCGGCTACTGGGACCTGAGGTAGTTGGTACACTAGGACGTGTGGATGTGGCAGAACGGCCACGTCCTCTCCCAGCACCAGAGGGTCCACTAACACCACCACGACCATGTCCACGTCCGCGTCCCTTACTAGATGTTTTTCTCATTGTTATGGTTCACCACAACAACAAATATATTATTTGGCCCAATGTATTGTATTCAAATTCAGCGGGATATAAATTTGAGGCCTAGTATTTAGGCGCTGGGTGACCGGTATGGATTTAGTGACAGAATTAGACTTGGAAATGCACAGAAGCGTGTGTGTGAAGTTATTCTGAATGACCCAATGTGCACCTTGAATATTATATACCCTTTTTGGGATAGATTTCAAATAGCTCTGATATAGCAGGAACCACTAAATTATGAAATTGCTAAATTGGGAATTGTACTTCAACCCAGAACAAAAAATGTGCTTTGACGGGCACTAAATAACTTTCCCAGCTACAACAGTACAGCGGTAACGAGAGATTTAGAGGGATTTAAATTTGAGGCCTAGTATTTAGGCGCTGGGTGACAGGTATGGGTTTAGTGACAGAATTAGACTTGGAAATACACAGTAGCGGGTGTGTGTGAAGTTATTCTGAATGACCCAATGTGCACCTTCAATATTATATACCCTTTTTGGGATAGATTTCAAATAGCTCTGATATAGCAGGAACCACTAAATTATGAAATTGCTAAATTGGGAATTGTACTTCAACCCAGAACAAAAAATGTGCTTTGACGGACACTAAATATCTTGCCCAGCAACAACAGTACAGCGGTGGGTAACGAGAGATTTAGAGGGATTTAAATTTGAGGCCTAGTATTTAGGCGCTGGGTCACCGGTATGGATTTAGTGACAGAATTAGACTTGGAAATGCACAGAAGCGTGTGTGAAGTTATTCTGAATGACCCTATGTGCACCTTCAATATTATATACCCTTTTAGGGATAGATTTCAAATAGCTCTGATATAGCAGAAACCACTAAATTATGAAATTGCTAAATTGGGAATTGTACTTCAACCCAGAACAAAAAATGTGCTTTGACGGACACTAAATATCTTGCCCAGCAACAACAGTACAGCGGTGGGTAACGAGAGATTTAGAGGGATTTAAATTTGAGGCCTAGTATTTAGGCGCTGGGTCACCGGTATGGATTTAGTGACAGAATTAGACTTGGAAATGCACAGAAGCGTGTGTGTGAAGTTATTCTGAATGACCCAATGTGCACCTTCAATATTATATACCCTTTTAGGGATAGATTTCAAATAGCTCTGATATAGCAGAAACCACTAAATTATGAAATTGCTAAATTGGGAATTGTACTTCAACCCAGAACAAAAAATGTGCTTTGACGGACACTAAATATCTTGCCCAGCAACAACAGTACAGCGGTGGGTAACGAGAGATTTAGAGGGATTTAAATTTGAGGCCTAGTATTTAGGCGCTGGGTGACAGGTATGGGTTTAGTGACAGAATTAGACTTGGAAATACACAGTAGCGGGTGTGTGTGAAGTTATTCTGAATGACCCAATGTGCACCTTCAATATTATATACCCTTTTTGGGATAGATTTCAAATAGCTCTGATATAGCAGGAACCACTAAATTATGAAATTGCTAAATTGGGAATTGTACTTCAACCCAGAACAAAAAATGTGCTTTGACGGACACTAAATATCTTGCCCAGCAACAACAGTACAGCGGTGGGTAACGAGAGATTTAGAGGGATTTAAATTTGAGGCCTAGTATTTAGGCGCTGGGTCACCGGTATGGATTTAGTGACAGAATTAGACTTGGAAATGCACAGAAGCGTGTGTGTGAAGTTATTCTGAATGACCCTATGTGCACCTTCAATATTATATACCCTTTTAGGGATAGATTTCAAATAGCTCTGATATAGCAGAAACCACTAAATTATGAAATTGCTAAATTGGGAATTGTACTTCAACCCAGAACAAAAAATGTGCTTTGACGGACACTAAATATCTTGCCCAGCAACAACAGTACAGTGGTGGGTAACGAGAGATTTAGAGGGATTTAAATTTGAGGCCTAGTATTTAGGCGCTGGGTCACCGGTATGGATTTAGTGACAGAATTAGACTTGGAAATGCACAGAAGCGTGTGTGTGAAGTTATTCTGAATGACCCTATGTGCACCTTCAATATTATATACCCTTTTAGGGATAGATTTCAAATAGCTCTGATATAGCAGAAACCACTAAATTATGAAATTGCTAAATTGGGAATTGTACTTCAACCCAGAACAAAAAATGTGCTTTGACGGACACTAAATATCTTGCCCAGCAACAACAGTACAGCGGTGGGTAACGAGAGATTTAGAGGGATTTAAATTTGAGGCCTAGTATTTAGGCGCTGGGTGACAGGTATGGGTTTAGTGACAGAATTAGACTTGGAAATACACAGTAGCGGGTGTGTGTGAAGTTATTCTGAATGACCCAATGTGCACCTTCAATATTATATACCCTTTTTGGGATAGATTTCAAATAGCTCTGATATAGCAGGAACCACTAAATTATGAAATTGCTAAATTGGGAATTGTACTTCAACCCAGAACAAAAAATGTGCTTTGACGGACACTAAATATCTTGCCCAGCAACAACAGTACAGCGGTGGGTAACGAGAGATTTAGAGGGATTTAAATTTGAGGCCTAGTATTTAGGCGCTGGGTCACCGGTATGGATTTAGTGACAGAATTAGACTTGGAAATGCACAGAAGCGTGTGTGTGAAGTTATTCTGAATGACCCTATGTGCACCTTCAATATTATATACCCTTTTAGGGATAGATTTCAAATAGCTCTGATATAGCAGAAACCACTAAATTATGAAATTGCTAAATTGGGAATTGTACTTCAACCCAGAACAAAAAATGTGCTTTGACGGACACTAAATATCTTGCCCAGCAACAACAGTACAGCGGTGGGTAACGAGAGATTTAGAGGGATTTAAATTTGAGGCCTAGTATTTAGGCGCTGGGTCACCGGTATGGATTTAGTGACAGAATTAGACTTGGAAATGCACAGAAGCGTGTGTGTGAAGTTATTCTGAATGACCCTATGTGCACCTTCAATATTATATACCCTTTTAGGGATAGATTTCAAATAGCTCTGATATAGCAGAAACCACTAAATTATGAAATTGCTAAATTGGGAATTGTACTTCAACCCAGAACAAAAAATGTGCTTTGACGGACACTAAATATCTTGCCCAGCAACAACAGTACAGTGGTGGGTAACGAGAGATTTAGAGGGATTTAAATTTGAGGCCTAGTATTTAGGCGCTGGGTCACCGGTATGGATTTAGTGACAGAATTAGACTTGGAAATGCACAGAAGCGTGTGTGTGAAGTTATTCTGAATGACCCTATGTGCACCTTCAATATTATATACCCTTTTAGGGATAGATTTCAAATAGCTCTGATATAGCAGAAACCACTAAATTATGAAATTGCTAAATTGGGAATTGTACTTCAACCCAGAACAAAAAATGTGCTTTGACGGACACTAAATATCTTGCCCAGCAACAACAGTACAGCGGTGGGTAACGAGAGATTTAGAGGGATTTAAATTTGAGGCCTAGTATTTAGGCGCTGGGTGACAGGTATGGGTTTAGTGACAGAATTAGACTTGGAAATACACAGTAGCGGGTGTGTGTGAAGTTATTCTGAATGACCCAATGTGCACCTTCAATATTATATACCCTTTTTGGGATAGATTTCAAATAGCTCTGATATAGCAGGAACCACTAAATTATGAAATTGCTAAATTGGGAATTGTATTTCAACCCAGAACAAGAAATGTGCTTGAACGGACACTAAATAACTCGCCCAGCTACAGCACTAGGGACAGATTTAGCTGGATATAAATTTGAGGCCTAGTATTTAGGCGCTGGGTGACCGGTATGGATTTAGTGACAGAATTAGACTGGGATATGGCCAAAAAATGAACAGACTATTGCTGGTTAAATGCACTTGGTGTGACAGCTTCACCCTGATGTAGGCTTTAGCCAAAAAACAACCACACCATTGAGGGTTAAATGCACTTGGTGACAGGCGCAGCTTGCCCCTGATTTTGTATATGGCCAAAAAATGAACAGACTATTGCTGGTTAAATGCACTTGGTGTGACAGCTTCACCCTGATGTAGGCTTTAGCCAAAAAACAACCACACCATTGAGGGTTAAATGCACTTGGTGACAGGCGCAGCTTGCCCCTGATTTTGTATATGGCCAAAAAATGAACAGACTATTGCTGGTTAAATGCACTTGGTGTGACAGCTTCACCCTGATGTAGGCTTTAGCCAAAAAACAACCACACCATTGAGGGTTAAATGCACTTGGTGACAGGCGCAGCTTGCCCCTGATTTTGTATATGGCCAAAAAATGAACAGACTATTGCTGGTTAAATGCACTTGGTGTGACAGCTTCACCCTGATGTAGGCTTTAGCCAAAAAACAACCACACCATTGAGGGTTAAATGCACTTGGTGACAGGCGCAGCTTGCCCCTGATTTTGTATATGGCCAAAAAATGAACAGACTATTGCTGGTTAAATGCACTTGGTGTGACAGCTTCACCCTGATGTAGGCTTTAGCCAAAAAACAACCACACCATTGAGGGTTAAATGCACTTGGTGACAGGCGCAGCTTGCCCCTGATTTTGTATATGGCCAAAAAATGAACAGACTATTGCTGGTTAAATGCACTTGGTGTGACAGCTTCACCCTGATGTAGGCTTTAGCCAAAAAACAACCACACCATTGAGGGTTAAATGCACTTGGTCGCAGCTTGTGCTGGCGCACCACAAGACACAAAATGGCCGCCGATCACCCCAGAAAAATGAGACTGACAAACGGTCTGTGCAGCCTAAAAACAGTGAGCAATTGAGGATCAGCAGCTCAATGATCCACAGCTGCAGATCGATCAGTTAATCAAGTCCTTTGGAGGAGTTAATCTGCCTAATCTCGCCCTACTGTCGCAGCCGCAACCTCTCCCTACGCTAATCAGAGCAGAGTGACGGGCGGCGCTATGTGACTCCAGCTTAAATAGAGGCTGGGTCACATGGTGCTCTGGCCAATCACAGCCATGCCAATAGTAGGCATGGCTGTGATGGCCTCTTGGGGCAAGTAGTATGACGCTTGTTGATTGGCTGCTTTGCAGCCTTTCAAAAAGCGCCAAGAAAGCGTCACAAAAGCGCGAAGAAAGCGACGAACACCGAACCCGAACCCGGACTTTTACGAAAATGTCCGGGTTCGGGTCCGTGTCACGGACACCCCAAAATTCGGTACGAACCCGAACTATACAGTTCGAGTTCGCTCATCCCTACATGTAACCGTACAATTTCCTTCACAAAAATAGACGCCAGGGTCTTGGCATTCGGGAGTTTAGACAGAGGAATGAAGTGAACCATCTTGCTAAACCTATCGACCACTACCCAAACAACAGTCTTACCCTCCGCCGGCGGCAGGTCAGTAATAAAGTCTATCGAGATATGGGACCAGGGTCTACTGGGAATGGGTAGAGGTCGTAAGTTACCAGCAGGGGGAGTCCTAGGTGTCTTAGACCTAGCACAAACCTCACAGGCTGACACATAGGACTTGACATCCCTCAATAGAGTGGGCCACCAATAAGATCTAGAAACCAGCTCTCTAGTGCTCTCAAAACCAGGATGTCCACAAAATTCAGAATCATGACACTCACCCAACAGCTGGAGATTAAATTGTATGGGGACAAACAACTTATCTGTTGGGGTGTTTGTCGGTGCCAGATGTTGTTCAGCCTTAATGAGAGCAGAGATATCTTGGGTTAAGGCTGCTACGAAGATATTTGCTGGTAGGATGGATTCAGGCGGTGCCTCTGTAGGCTGAAAAGCATGGAAGCTCCGAGATAATGCATCAGCCTTCACATTTTTACTTCCAGGCCTGAAAGTAATGGATAATTCAAAAAGAGTAAAAAACAGTGCCTATCTAGCCTGACGAGGATTCAACCTCTTAGCAGATTCTAGAAACATAAGGTTCTTATGGTTAGTGACAACAGTTACACAATGCCTTGCCCCCCCCAGAAAATGCCTCCACTCCTCAAATGCCCACTTAATGGCCAGCAACTCCCGATTCCCTATGTCGTAGTTTCTCTCGGTGGAAGAAAATTTTCTGGAAAAGAATGCACACGGTTTCAGGTTAGTTAGACTAGCAGGACCTTGTGAAAGGACTGCTCCTGCGCCGTCCTCAGACGCATCCACCTCCACAATAAAAGGTCTCTCCTGATCTGGCTGGATCAGAATAGGAGCGCTACTGAATGCCTTTTTTAGTGTTTCAAATGAAGTAATGGCATCAGTAGACCAGTTCTCCAAATCCGCCCCTTTCTTAGTAAGGTTGGTCAATGGTTTGGCAATTACTGAAAAATTCTTAATAAATTTACGGTAGTAATTGGCAAAACCTAAGAACCGTTGTAAGGCCTTTAAGGATGAAGGCCTTACCCATTCCTAAATAGCTAGTACCTTACCAAGATCCATCTTGAAGGCGTGAGGGGTCAGGACATGCCCTAGAAACAGTATCTCCTGTACACCAAAGACACATTTCTCTTTTTTAGCGGACAACTGATTCTCCCTCAACATCTCTAATACTTGTCTAACATGAGACACATGAGATTTGAAATCAGGAGAAAATATCAAAATGTTGCCAAGATAGACAATTACAAATTTACCTAAAAACTCTCTAAGAATATCATTCATAAAGTTTTGGAACACAGCGGGGGCATTGCTGAGTCCAAAAGGCATAACCTGATATTCAAAGTGTCCTGCCGGAGTATCAAACGCAGTCTTCCATTCGTCTCCCTCCTTTATTCGGATTAGATTATATGCCCCTTTCAGGTCAAGCTTAGAAAACCAGTTTGCCCCCAGAACCTGGTTAAATAAATCCGGAATAAATGGGAGAGAGTATCTATTCTGGATAGTGATCTTATTCAATTTCCGGTAATCGATACAAGACCTAAGACCACCATTCTTCTTCTTAACGAAGAAAAACCCCGCTCCCTTACTGAGGCTTTCCTTAACAAGGCGCGTTCAGGCTTAGAGAGATTATAATTAAGCCCTTTAGGAAACCTGGCACCTTCTACTAACTCTATGGCGCAATCATAAGGTCTATGGGGTGGTAGAACCTCCAGGGTAGGTGATGAGAACACATCAGAATATTCCCTAATGACCGTGGGTAATATATCAGATTCTACTGAGACCCCAGCTTGTACCACAGACAAGCACGAGTCACACTTAGGTCCCCATTTCACCAACTCCCCCCTGGACCAATCAATAGTGGGGTTGTGTAATCGGAGCCAAGGCAACCCTAGTACCACCTTGACCGGTAAGTTCTCCAGGACTAAGAGGGAACATTTCTCAGAGTGGCACCCCCCACGGTTAAAGAAATCTCTGAGGTACATGACCTCACCATACCACCTACCAGGGGAGTGGCGTCAATAGCCATGACATGGATAGGTGTAGGAAGAGAAAAAATTGGAATACCCAGTCTAATGGCGTACTAAGAGTCAATAAAGCTGGCCGCTGAACCAGAGTCAATAAAGGCCTTACCCGGCCATTTATAACCCCCCAGTGATATTGTTATAGGTACCAAAAGCTTACATTTCGTAATATCAGGGTGTACCTGGTCTTTAGGTTGCCTTGCCTTGGGAGACTTAACGGAGAGGGCCTTCTTAGGACACTGGTTGATCCAATGGTCAGGATCTCCGCAGTAAAAACACACTCCACATCTGCGGTGCAGATTCCCTTGAGTCATGCCGACCTGCATGGGTTCTTCGGTAGAGACCTCAGCATTGTTTCTGGGATTGACCTCAGGCTGAACCACCACCTGAGGAGAGAACTGTCGTTCGTGTCGTCTCTCTCTAACCTGTCGGTCAAGACGGACTACAAGGGTCATCATCTCCTCTAGAATCTCTGGAAGCTGATAACTCACTAGAAGATCCTTTAAGTTAACAGACAGACCTGACCTGAACTGACTCTTAAGTACTGGTTCATTCCATCCTGAGGGAACACACCACCTTCTGAATTGGGTGCAATACTCCTCCGCAGGTAGATTGCCCTGAACCAGAACCTTTAGAGCAGTCTCGGCTACCAGTGTCCTGTCTGGTTCATCATACAGGGTACCCAGGGCCTGAAAAAAACCCTCCACTGATGTTAAACAACTGGTGTCAGCAGGTAAAGAAAATGCCCAGTCCTGTCCTGGGGATCACCCTGTAACCGGGAAATGACAATGTCCACATGTTGACTCTCGGGGCCAGAGGATATGGGGCGCAAACGGAAAAAAAGTTTACAATTTTCTTTAAAGGAAATAAACTTCTTCCGATCTCCAGAAAAGGGCTCAGGAAGCTTAATCTGGGGCTCTAAATGCAGACTGGAGGCCTGAGGGATGGAAGTACCTTGTTCTAGCTCAAAAGAACAGAGTATCTCCCCTAGCTCCTGCACCATCTGCGTCAGGTTAGAGACATGGTCAGTCAGGGTCACCAGAGGATTCATGATACAGTGGTTAGGTTATGGCCTGTTAATCTGTGACAGTCGCATACACTACACACAGGGGGGAGGATAGTGACCACTGCACTCCACCCTCACCCCTGGCCCTGCCTACTTGCCTCGCAAGTCCTAATGACAGGGGACAACTAGACGGCAGTCCCTAACTTAGGATACGTGCTGGGAAGACAGACAAGACAAATAGCGGAACGTGAACAGACCGGGTGAATACCTAGAGAGCTACGTAGTACTAAGGAATGAGCAGAGAATAGTCAGGAAAAGCCGAGGTCAAATACCAGGATAGAAACGAAGTACAACAGGAGTCTGCAAAGAATCGTCAGATGGAAGCCGGGGTCAGGATACCAGGAGAGACACACAGTACAGGAGGAGCAGGCAAAGGATCGTCAGGGAACAGGGTCAGGTAGTATTCAGTACCGGATGCCAGGAACCTAGAATTAACAGGCAACCTGTGGCCAGCAAGCTGCCTGTATTTATAGTGGGGAGTGAGGGTCATGTGACGTGGCCAGCGTCACATGACCGACAGACCGACCAGTCGAGCACCGAGTGATCAGCTCGGCGCTTAAGGCAGACCTAGGAGCAGGGAGTCTCCCAGCTAGCAAAGCCGCCCTGGGAACGAGGTCAAACACAGATCCTCGCTCCCAAAGCTAAGCAGCAGGTCTGCGGCTGATGGGAGACCGAGTGCGCCTTCGGCACCCCGTTACACCCAGCATATGACCATGATCACAGATGGATACCTTACTGCATAGGGTCCTCACTCAATATAATTCACATATGAGATGTGATCATTCAGTCCCTTAGGCCTAAGTGTCTCCAATCGGAAGGTCCACTGAGCCTCCTTTTGTAGGACCTGCTGGTCCAAATTATCCCCTCTCGGACAGGGACACACCATTTCAATGCCCTGAAATTGTATAGCCCGTATGTCGCCTGAATGGTGACAGTTCACATGACGGGTTACTGGAGTGTCCTTGTTATTCCAAACGTCATTAGGGTATTCTCCTATGTGACGTTGAAATTCATGAATGGTCTTCCCCACGTATTGGATGCCACATATATATGTGATAAGATAGACAAAACAAGGTTGCCCCACATCTACCTAAATGCCCCACATCGGGGTCTATCTGTAGGATACCCCAATGTTTATGGAGGATATCACATATGGTGCCCTTAACCCTCGTCAAAAGTTGCTATCAGCCTAACCTATCCCCCGTTATCCTCTCTCACACGAGGATTCAACAAGGATTCATGGGGACATGATAGTGAATGTTGATAGGCTGACGCAAGTACCCTCTGTGGATAACCGCAATTTCTAAATCAGTTGGTAAAGTCGCCAGCTTTGATTTGAAAATCAGAAAAGGAGGAGCAATTGCGCCACATCCAGAGAAATTGCCCCTTAGGTATCACCTTTATCAGGGGATATGGGTGACAACTGTCCCAGTGTAGTAATGTTTTGGTTGGGGTACTTTTACGAAAGAGGCTACTGTGTATCATGCCATCTAAAGTTTTTGCAATGGTCAGATCCAGGAATGTGATACATGTCTCATTGATCTCAGAGGTATCTCACCCACATTGTGATGACCATGCCATCATTTCATCACCAAATACTACCTACCTCTCCCACCAGCCCAGGAATAGGTTAGCATAGGACGGTGCACATGGACTTCCCATGGCCACACCCCTGAGCTGGTGGAAGAAGCGGCAATAGAAGAGAAATATATTATGGTGTAAAATGAAGTCAAGCAATCTGACTACAAAGTTATTATGCTGTATAAACTCGCTGCCAGGTTCATGCAGGAAGATCTGGACAGATCTGCAATCTTCCACGTGGGGAATGGAACTATAGAGAGCCTCCACGTCGAGACTCGCAAGAAGAGTATTGCCCTCGACGTGGAGACCATCCAATTTGTTGACTATTTCCATAGAGTCCCTCACGTATGAGGGCAATGCCGTAACAAACGGACACAGGATATTATCTACATAGGTGCTAATCTGCTGAGTAAGACTGTTGGTGCCAGACTCTATAGGTCTGCCTTTTAAAGCATGTTGTCCTTTATGCACCTTTGGCAGATTATAAAAACAGGCTGTCTGAGGGTGCTTAGGGTGCTTAGGAAGAAGCACCTCCAGTTCATCCTTACTAATAAGTAGAGATGTCGCGAACATAAAATATTCCGTTCGCGAACGGCGTGTGCAAACCGGGCGAACCGCCATTGACTTCAATAGGCAGGCGAATTTTAAAACCCACAGGGACTCATTCTAGCCACAGTAGTGATGGAAAAGTTGTTTCAAGGGGACTAACACCTGGGCTGTGGCATGCCGGAGGGGGATCCATGGCAAAACTCCCATGGAAAATGACATAGTTGACGCAGAGTTGGGTTTTAATCCATAAAGGGCATAAATCACCTAACAATCCTAATTTTTTTTTGAACAACGTGGTTTAAAACATCCAGTGTGTGTATACGATCAGGTATGATGTTGTATCGATCAGGTAGTGTAAGGGTTACGCCCGCTTCACAGACATTGACAGACCAAACTCCCCTTTTAATGCACCGCAAACAACCGCAAACAGTCCATTTGCCCAACCTCAAACTCCCCATTTGCACAAGGTTGGATACCAAGCTAGCCATGTTCCATTGATGTCATTGAAGGTTTCTTCCTCCACCCAGCCACGTACAAAACCAAGGGTCCCCGAAAGGTGAATTGAATTGGTTTTTCTAACGGGGACATGGTTAAAAAAAACGCTGGCTCCCTCCCCTTTGTTTAAATCCACGGTCACTGCGTCTGCGCCGTGCAATTTACTGTCCCACCCGATATGAGTGGTATTTTCTGTAGTTCTATTCTTATTAGTTTAATCCCTGTTACGTCCCCAATCTGGGGTCCATTTATTGAATTGAATCACTCTGTCTATTACCACATAGTAAATGCTGCTTTGAATGCAATAGCATATATAACCTTTTTTTACATACCTGCCTAATCAAGTTAGTAAAAAATAAAATAATATATATATACTGTATATATATATATATATATATATATATATATATATATTGTTAATTACATAGAACCCCTCCCAAAAAATTCCTTTCTTTGGCAGACAGCCAACCACCCTCATTCTGCACATTCTGCCTACTGCAGCACTGATTGGCTCATGTCAGCCTGTGAGCCAATCTAGGCAAGCCCTCCCACCACTTTATCTCAGGTTTATGTGAGGTCCCTTCTTCTTCCTCCTTGTGCATTTTTCCTGCCAATATAAGTACTAAAATGGTGCTATGCGCCAATTTAGTGGAATTATCTTAAACAAACCTGAAAATATTCAGGTTAATCTGCCGTCTGAACAATAGCAAAGCTCTGACTACATTCGGTTTGCTCATCTTAAATACCCAGCATTTTAAATAATATTGCTGACTGTATTTACTGAAGTCAGTGTGAGCTTAATCTTTTGAGATAAATATATCCCATTACCCTTTTTTTTTCCATCGCTCTTTTTATTGAGACTTGGTGCAAATGTTGTGGTAACTTGTTCACTGTCATGGTAAGGTTTACATGAATTGATCAGTACATGTCTCCATACAATTAAGTTGAACTAAATTAGAACAACTAAATAAAATTGTATTACAGAGCTTGTACCTAACACATAAATGCATGTTAAATATAAAAGGTAAGTAATATTATGAAATAATTAAAAAAATTATAATAAGCATTTATTTTACAAAATGACAATATCTTAGCAGGTTTTATTTGTAAAAATAGGAGTACTATTCTCTTGACAGTGCAACCTTATGTTCTTCTGGCTATCACAAAGATTTGCACAAACTTAATTGGAATAATATATCATTGTTCCCACCTACACTGACTCCAGCATAGCTTTTGCATACATATAAGACTGTGAACAATAAGACTGCAGGATACTAATCTAATCCAGAATATATAAATGAATAAGCATGCATGTATTTCCAGAATGCAGGAAAATGTGCTTTCTTTGTGGACAGTATTTACAGTGGCCCAGATTCAGGTAGATTTGCCCATTACTTACACCTGAGCCGCTCAGCTGAATTTCTCTGCGCTGGAGCAATTTTGCCAAATTGCCACCTGATTCAGGAATCGTTTGTTCATTTAATTTGCTCCTGTTTAAGGCAAAGCTGAGGGCGCAAGGCCGTGCAAGTCAAAGTGGGTGTGCCCCTATGTAAATGAGGAATTTTCGGCTCAGCAGAGGTTTGCTAGCATAATTTCAGGGCAAATCCTGCTCAGCTGCTTGCACTGAGCAAATAAATAGGAGCAGACTTGCGCAGGTTCTTTGCTGAATTTCATCCTGCTTTTTCCTACCCCCCCCTGAGCAAGGAAATTCAGCCCTTTTGCAAGACATGGCACCTCCCAAAGGGACCAAAATAAGGAAGGCCAACTTTGTGGCTGCAGAGATGGACATCCTGATTGCTGCACTCCAGCAGCATAAGGAAGTCCTATATGGTGCCCAGCGGGCAAACACCACCATTGCCCAAAGGAGGGCTATATATGAAGCCATTGCCCTGGACATCAATGCCCTGGGTAATGAAGTGCGTACCTGGGATGACATCCAGAAGAAATTAAATGATATGAGGCGCAGGGTCCGTGAAAAACTGGCTCTTATCAGGAAGCATACCGGTGGCACGGGAGGTGGTCCGCGATGTATGATCCGGCTCAATCAGGAGGAGCAGCTTATTGCACAAACGTTCGTGCAGGAGCAGGTGGAGGGACTTGAAGGGTACGACTCCACTGTTGGGAACTTGGGGACTGGTAAGTTATTTTTCTTTCATATCTGCTGTGCATCATGGGAGGGGGTACAAGTGAACATATGAGAAGTGTGTTGCACCAGCAAAATATGTCGTTTTGGTGTCATCCACAGGTGGTGATGAGGAAGAAGAAGCTGGGCCGTCTTCGGCTGCGGCTCGACCCAGCCCATCCAGACCAGAGCCAGGGGTCCAGTCAGGCCCCATGGACATTCTGGCTATGCTGGTCCAGGAGGAGATCATACCGGGGCCAAGTATGGAGGAGCAAGTGGTATTGGAGGAGGATTCCTTTTTCCTCATCCAGGAGGACTCTGGCTCCCTCCAGGAGGATACCACCATCCCTGTGCAACCCACCACCCCCCCGCCCAGCACGTCATCCCCCTCCAGGGCAAGCCCCTCCAGGGCAAGCCCCTCCCTTGTGGACCCCTCCCCTTCTCCCTCTGTCCGTGGCCGAGCCTCTCCTCCCAGGAAGGCTCTGTCCAAAACGAGGCATATATCCTCCAGCCTCCGTGACGGTCTGCTGGAGGAGCAGGCCCTGCAGACCCGCCATATAGGGGCCATGGTGGGAGAGGTGCGTCGTCTGGCGGACAGCATGGCATCCACCTCCACCTCTATGCAGCATGCCCTCACCCTGCATGAGGACCGGGACAAACATGTGGCACAGAGCCTGGGGGAAATTAGTGGCAACTCTAAGGCCATAGTCACCTGCTTGGTGGCTCTGGAGACCACACCAGCTTTGTTAAGCAGGATGACAGCTGCGGTGGAGGCCAATACCGCTGCTGTGCAGGCCAACACCGCTGCAGTGCAGGAGGAGGCGAGAGTTACCCGCCGGCATCAGCGGGATACCACCACCCGCCAAATGCGGATGTTGGCCCAGACCAACACCATCCTTGCCCGCCTGGCCAACGCCATGGAGGGCATGCAGCCACCACCTGCAAGGAGTGTGGAAGTAGGGGTTGATGCTCCTCCCCCCCCTCCTCCCCCCACCCCTCCATCCCCACCCCATGCCTCCTCCGCACCACGGAGATTGAGGAGCCAGAGCCGGGGCACCCTTGGCCCAAAGAAAAAAACAAAAAAATAATTTTATGTCTACATTTTTTTGCTCAACACAATATGATTTTTTTTATTATTTTTCGATATGCTCAGGGTATGAGATTTTTTTTTTTTTATATGCTCAGGATATGAGTTTTTAGATTTATTTGTAGTCCCTACACACGGTGAGGAGTGTATACTACAGTGTGACTGGTGTGTGAATGGGGGGGGGGGGTGGCACTCCTGCTGGAAAAGGGGTGTCACCCTCTGCCATGTGAAAGGTGTATGAATGGACAGCAACATAATTGGAGCCTTGACGCGGCGTTGCTGCTCCCTAATACCATGGGGTATTGTTGGGTCTAATCCAATTGGGGGTGCATGTGTCGGGTGTGTGCTAGGGACTACAGTGGTGTACATACATGCATTATACTTGTGACAAGATCAGGGTGTGTTTAATGTGCAAAGAGACGTTCCACAAGACCATTCCGGATTGCTCTTCCCTCAGAAGATCCGGTAGTGTTTCTTGGGAGGGGGGGGGTTGCGTGGTTCGGGGGTAAGGTCATTGCGTAGCTCAATGTGCATGCCCCTTCTTTGAGCTAAATTGTGGAGAATACTACATGCCCCTACGATTTGGCATACAAAGTTGGGTGAATACAATAGGGTCCCCCCTGATTTATCCAGACATCTGAATCGAGATTTAAGGATGCCAAATGTGCGCTCCACCACCGCACGGGTACGTGCATGGGCTTCATTATATCTTTCCTCTCCTGGTGTTTGAGGGTTACGAAATGGGGTCATCATGTGAGGTCCCAGGGCATAGACAGAGTCACCTGGAAGGGAAAAGACAGGAGGATGTTAGTCGTGCATGTGCCCCTTGTGATGTGTGCATCATGGGGGGGGGGGCAGTCATACCTGACACCCATGTCACTCACCAATCAGCCAGCTGTCTCCATACATGTTCTGGTCAAACTCGGTTGGGATGGGGCTGTGTCGGTAAATAAAACTGTCATGGCTTGACCCTGGGTGTTTGGCACGGACATGCCATATGAGGCCATGTGCATCCACAATCATCTGCACATTTATCGAATGCCAATGTTTCCTGTTGCAGTAGATATGCTCGAGGTGCCGGGGGGGGGGGGGGCGTAGTGCCACATGGGTACAATCTATTGCACCCACAGTGCGTGGAAATCTGGCTAATAAATAAAAATCACTGATTGCCTTCTGCCGCACGTCAGCCGTGGTTGGTTTGATAAATTGTGTGCCCATTTGTCTGAGTATTGCAGGGATCACTTGGTGCACACACCTGCTCATGCTGGATTGGGACATCCCCGCCACCACTCCACCTGTGCGCTGAAATGAGCCAGTTGCCAAAAAATGAAGGGTTGCTACTACCTTCACCAGTGGCTGCACTGCCTGTCCCCGATGGGTCGGGCTGCAGGATTGTTACCAACTCAAGGATGACTTCAGGGCTAAAGCGAAACATGCGATACACCTCAGTATCAGTCATCTGAAAAAGGTTGTAGCGCCCTCTGTAAATCCTCTCCCGTGCCCTCCTACGAGTCGGCTCAGTCAATAGAATATCAAGAACCATAGCTGCCCCTGGCATGTTGGTGCACAGATGTGAGGTCCCGAAAATGTGGGTGCTCTGCTTGTTCAGATCGTCTGTCTAGGTGCTGCTGAAGTTGCGCGCTCCTTCAGATGACATTTGGCCATCTTTTGCTAACTTGCCCCTGCTTTTAACAGGAGCAAGTTTGCCCAGGGAAAAAAGCTTGCACGCTTCCAGCGCAAGATGCGCATCACACGCGCATGTTTCTGAATCATCGGCAGTACCTAATTTGCATATTCGCTGAGGGAATTCCATGAAGGCGCAACTTACACCCCGCGCAAAATTGCACGAAAATTGCGCAGGAACAGCTAGGCTGCGTGCGCGGGAAAATGGCCGCATTTCAGGCTTAACTGGTTTACAGAATCAGCCGCAAATTTGCATAGGAGCAAATCAGTACTTGCGCGGCGCAAATCACACTTGTTCCCGCGCAAGTGCTTCTTGAATCTGGGCCCGTGTATTTAGTTTTTGACCTTGCCTATGCATTTATTATCTGCTATCTGCTCTGATGATGTCATAATGCTGCCTATTTATGTATAGGCTGCATTGTGCTGTAATGTCAGAAAAGTGTGCATTTTAACAGACAACATTCTTTTGTGGAGATATCAGAATAGTTCATAGTCCATACTATTGTTGAAAAAATAAAACCAAAACACACAGGACCCCATGATACCTGTACAGACACAATATTACCTTGGTAAGACTCTAGATATTTACATATCCTCAAATGATCTCAACGTCCAGCTCTCAGCATACTAAATGAATATCATCCAATAAAATTTGTATATATGAATAATATACTCAAAAAAAAAAACATTAGATTTAGGGCTCGTTCACACGAATATGTGCTGCCCATTCCCGTTTTGCAGACAACATTTGCGGATCTGCAATACAGGGGCACCGTTTCATGTGCATTCCACATCACGGATGCGGACCCATTCACTTCAATGGGTCCGCAAATCTGGAGATGCGGAATGGAAGCACAAAATGGAAGCACAGAACGGAACACTACAGAAGCACCATGGAGTGCTTTCTAGGGTTCCGTTCCGTGCCTCTGCACCGCAAAAAGATAGAACATTCTCTATCTTTTTGCGGAATGGAGGGATCGCATCCCCATGCGGCTGGGCCACGGTCGGTGCCCGTGCATTGCAGAATGCAATTTGTGATCCACAGCATGGGCATGGGCTTCATTATGCCTATTTACCAGGTGGGGTTTGAACTATAGGAGGCACATATTCAATTACCCATTTATTTTGGTTTATTTGTATGTTGATGGTGCTTTCAGAATTATGGCAAACAAATAGAGGTTGATCTAGTTTTCAATCCAGATAGATTTGAAGAACTTAAACCTTATGATAAACCTGTGCCACTCTTTATAAGGATGCTACAGTAAATAGAAATGTGGACCAATCTGTGACTGCATCACCAGTCGCTTTGAGCCAGACACCATAGAAGACCTGGAATATCAGGGTTGACTATCCTTGAAAGCTATGTAGACTACTTCCTGATAAACAAGCTAAAGAATGAACAGTCTAAAAAAATGGGACTAAAAAGAAAAAAAGGGGGAAAAAGTAAAAAACTAAATAAATTTAAATGCAAATACAACAATAAATTAAACAGTCAAACAACAGGTAAGTACAATGCCCAATAAATGCTTCAAAAAAATCTTTCATAATTTGTGTCATTTTTTTTCGGTGTGCTCTGGTTGACAAAAGCTTCTACAGGTGTAATTTGTATATTACAGTTTTTAGTTAGCCAATGGTTATATTATTTTATTAAAACAAAATGAACAAAATGTGCAATAGACAAAAAAGAGATGCACAGGTCCTTGACTTTTGGTTCTTAAAATTCTTTAAAACTCACCATCCATTTCACCAATAAACACCATGTTTCCTCATCTCCTAATCATCCACCAAGTACATCACTACACTTACACAATGATGAGATAAAAAATAAACACAATTTTTATTTATTTTTTACTGTACTGTGCATGTATAAGAAAAAACAACAGAGCAATATCAATTTTCACCACCATAGAACTATAAAACTTTTATTTTTAATTAAAAAAAGCATTCCAAATTGCTGCAGTGTCATAGAGATGCCAGCTTATATGCTCAGTGTTGGACCATCAGAACCTCCCTCAGTGGCCCTGATTGCTAGTGAGTGAATGGGTCCCAATAGGGCATACTAATCAGCTAATAGTGAGGAACTTTCATAGTTCACAGGCCTATAATATGGTGAATGGGGTAGCTGAGGTTTATTACTAGTGTTGAGCACGAGTATTCGAATATCAAATTTTTGTCGTGAATATCGCCACTTCGAGAATTTGCGAATATTTTGAATATAGTGCTATGTATTCGTTATATCGAATATTCAGCATTTTTTTTTTCATCTGAACACGATTCCTCTCTGCTTTTTGCTTGTGGGCCAATGAGAAGGAAGCAATGTGAGGTTTACAACAAGACTTAGTGCACCAATCAGTAATCTGTATTCAAACATGCTAAAATGTGAAGTTACACGCAGTGCGAAAAAATATTCTAATCACTGCCGATTAGCGCAATCACAAATATATTGGAGCACTTGACTCTTTCTGCATATAAAGCTATTCTAATGTTCTGCCGTGCCAACCGTTTTCTCCAGTCTCAGGAAACTTACACCAGCTTGAAAAATTTAGCCAAAGTGACTCACACCTGTATTTCGCATGACAAAATCGCATTACGCGATTTTTACATTGCCGATTTTTCGCAATAAAAAAAATAATCTCGTATTTGCAAAATTTGCAAATATATGATGAATATTCTACAAAATATTTGTGAAATATAGCAAATTTGAATATAGCCTCTGCCGCTCATCACTATTTACCATGGGCACTGTGATATTAGCTGCAAATGCCACTGAACAATGGTTGGATCACAGGGGATGTAGACACCTCCACCATGGCAAAAAAATAGTAATGGAATCGCACTCATCGGATCTTGAGGTCATCCGGTATGCAACAGGCTACCTGGAGTCCAAGATTCATCAGGGCTCCTACGTGACAAGTCCCAAAAAAGAAGATGGAGGCAGCATGTCCGGTATAAAAAATCCCTTTAATGGGAACCGCCAAGTGAACAGACGTGCAACAGGTTGTGACGTTTCGGCTGATCCACAGCCTTTATCAAACACAATGTGAAATCTAAAAGTACCTATTTAAATACATTAAAACACACCCACTCACACAGGAGTGGCCAATAACACAGTGTATAAGGTGCTGATGTCATCAAGGATGCGTCCTCTAGTGCTCCTACTTAGTGTCTCAGTATACACCGTCTATAGGTTTCAGATCCATTACCCCACATACCCTCAGGGCACACATGTTCCTCAGCGTTCCCAGGCCGCCAGCGCACATGACAGGGAAGAAGGAGTTACGTCACTGTCTGACCAACCCGAGATCAGCTGATCGCGAGCGACTCCGCCCCGGCGATCATCGCGTCATCATAAACATCCCATGTCATGTGCGCCGTTGCCAAGGACGCCTAAGAGCCGGTCCGCCCACCTCCATGCAATGAAAGCGATCTCCTCACACCACCACGTCATCAGCGTCAGCAGTCAGGTCCTGGATCAAGCAGTGCGGTAGTCAGAACTCACCGGCTACCATATCGCATCAGCTGGCACAACCGCGGGACGTCCGCAGAGGTACAGGCGGAGGCTACCAACCTCCATGTCTCCAGCCGAAACCCGGCCTAGGTGATGTCATAGCCCCGCCTCTCTACCGTCCGACCAACCCCGTGTTGCCAGGGACGCAACCAGGATCCAACATCGCCCCCAGCCGCGACGTGTGGTGGGAGACACCCACACTCACAGCAGGGGTGCAGGCAGGAACGAGCCCCATAATCTATTAATGTGCCATGATCCCATGTGGGTTAGGAATAAGTGTAAATGTGCATTAATCAAAAATCAAAGTACAATTAAAAAACACTATACAGAGAACCAGTTCAAAGGTCACTCGGAACCATTACACATTTGTCACAGAGAAATCTACATTCATTCCAAATGGTTGAAGATCTCTCATCTCAAAGATCCACTTAAGCTCCTTCTTACGTAGAATCCGATCCTTGTCCCCCCCACGTCTCAGAGGGCCGACAGAATCAATGATTCTAAACCTGAGTTGGTTGACCGAGTGTCCACGTTCCAGAAAGTGTTTCGCCACCGGCTTATCAATCTGGGCCCTACGAATATTGCTCTTATGGGAGTTGATGCGTTTCCTGGCTTCCATTGTGGTTTCCCCTATGTAAATAAGGCCACACGGGCACATGATCATATATATCACGTCCCGTGATCTGCATGTAAAAATTTATTTATTTTTTTATCTTATAGGGCTTGCCACTATAGGGATGGGCAAAGGTATCTCCCTTTAACATGTTGCCGCAGTTGCAACATCCAAGGCAGGGAAAACATCCCAACTTACTTGGTGCCAGATACCTTTGCCCGTCCCCATGTGGCTCACCAACCTCGGTTCTCACCAATTTATCACGTAGGTTGGCCCCTCTCTTATATGCCATCATGGGGAAACCCACAAATTCGTCTATCATGGGTAACCCTTTTTGCAAAATATGCCACTCTTTGCGTATAATACGCGCTATGTCACCACTGTTGGTTCCATACGTTGAAACAAACGGGATCCGTTTAAGGTCCCTCTCCTTCTTCTTTCCCTGGAACGTGGACTCCCGGTCAACCTCCCCCACTTTTTGTGAGATCCTTTCCACCAATCGTCGTGGATATCCCCTCTCGATGAACTTCCTCCCCATTTCCTCCACCCTTGTCCCAAATTGCTCATCCCCTGATACCACCCGTCTCACCCTCAGCATCTGACTCCAGGGCAGTGACTCCACCATCCGTCGTGGGTGATTACTCCTAAACTCTAATAGGTTGTTTCTGTCTATCGGTTTGTGGAAAATATCAGTTTCAATGCTCCCCTCCCTGAGATGTACCATCACATCCAAAAATTGAAGAGAGACTGCCGACATTGTCATGGTGAACCCCAACCCAGGTACCATGCCATTAAGGAATTCAAAAAACTGTTGTAGTTCACCATGAGAGCCTCCCCACACCACAAAAATGTCGTCGATGTAGCGCCACCAGCAACGGGCTCTCCCGAAGAGGGCCACTTGGTAGATGAGTCTGTCCTCCACCTCCGCCATAAACATATTGGTGTACGTGGGCGCCACGTTCAAGCCCATGGCCTCCGCCTGTACCTCTGCGGACGTCCCCCGGTTGTGCCAGCTGATGCGATGTGGTAGCCGGTGAGTTCTGACTACCGCACCGCTTGATCCAGGACCTGACTGCTGACGCTGATGACGTGGTGGTGTGAGGCGATTGCTTTCATTGCATGGAGGTGGGCGGACCGGCTCTTAGGCGTCCTTGGCAACGGCGCACATGACATGGGATGTTTATGATGACGCGATGATCGCCGGGGCGGAGTCGCTCGCGATCAGCTGATCTCGGGTTGGTCAGACAGTGACGTAACTCCTTCTTCCCTGTCATGCACGCTGGCGGCCTGGGAACGACGAGGAACATGTGTGCCCTGAGGGTATGTGGGGTAATGGATCTGAAACCTATAGTAGGTGTATACTGAGACACTAAGTAGGAGCACTAGAGGACGCATCCTTGATGACATCAGCGCCTTATACACTGTGTTATTGGCCACTCCTGTGTGAGTGGGTGTATTTTAATGTATTTAAATAGGTACTTTTAGATTTCACATTGTGTTTGATAAAGGCTGTGGATCAGCCGAAACGTCACAACCTGTTGCACGTCTGTTCACTTGGCGGTTCCCATTAAAGGGATTTTTTATACCGGACATGCTGCCTCCATCTTCTTTTTTGGGACTTGACACCTCCACCATGGACATCAGTGCACATTGGCAACATAAATATTTATGGAAGCAGTCATTAGCATGCAGGAGTCATGGGGAGTGGTGAGGGAAGTGATACATGGCTGTACTCACTCTCCCTGGTCTTTTTCCGGTCCCCATTCTGCACTGTGTCCTGACTGTGTACAGTGTCAGGACATAGTGCACTTAGGCGCTCACTATGACCTGACACTGTGTGACATCAGGTCACAGTACAGCATGGGCCAGATGAAGACCAAGAAGCAGCGAGCACCAGATCTGTAGGGTGGTAGGACTGTCTGGAGCACAACAACGTTATTTTTTTTATTTTTTATGTCTGATCTGAGACCTGATGGGGGTCCAGTCTGAGGCTGATGGGAGTCTGATCTGATGCTGATAGGGGTTCAATCTGAGGATGATTGTAGTCTGATCTGAGTCTCATATTGGTCTGATGTCTGATGAAGAATGGGGGTTTAATGAAAAAAAAAAATTATTTTTTCCCTGAGTGTGTCTTATAGTCAAAAAATTACAGCCAACAATCAGCTTGAATATTGGCTATATGAAAGACAAATCCACTTATCTGATTTGATTAGCTGGAAACTATACATCTCAAGGTAAAGATACTATGAAGAATACAGTGTAATTCTGAAGTATAACAACATAATAACTAGTGTTGTGCGAGCATGCTCACGTGTGCTTAAGTCAGAGTATTTAAATCTAATTTAGCCTCTATTTCTGAAAAGTTTCTGGTGGGATTCAAACTCACAACCTTCTACATTACAGCCCAAAATGTTAACCTAACCACTACACAAAAATGTATGTATATATAGCCATAATATATTATATATATATATATATATATATGTAATCAATTTATAGATAGATAAAATAATACTTCTGATATACAGTATATGAATGCATAATATGTGGGAAACTACTACTGAAATTTTAGCCATGCCATAATATATTTACATATATTATAATATATTTTATATTTTAAATATATATATATATATATATATATATATATATATATATATATAATATATGTAAATGTATTATGCCTAAAAACGTACAGTACAGACCAAAAGTTTGGACACACCTTCTCATTCAAAGAGTTTTCTTTATTTTCATGACTATGAAAATTGTAGATTCACACTGAAGGTATCAAAACTATGAATTAACACATGTGGAGTTATATACATAACAAAAAAGTGTGAAACAACTGAAAATGTGTCATATTCTAGGTTCTTCAAAGTAGCCACCTTTTGCTTTGATTACTGCTTTGCACACTCTTGGCATTCTCTTGATGTGCTTCAAGAGGTGAAATGGTTTTCACTTCACAGGTGTGCCCTGTCAGGTTTAATAAGAGGGATTTCTTGCCTTATAAATGGGGTTGGGACTATCAGTTGCGTTGAGGAGAAGTCAGGTGGATACACAGCTGATAGTCCTACTGAATAGACTGTTAGAATTTGTATTATGGCAAGAAAAAAGCAGCTAAGTAAATAAAAACGAGTGGTCATCATTACTTTAAGAAATTAAGGTCAGTCAGTCAGTCCGAAAAATTGGGAAAACGTTGAAAGTACGGGCTATTTGACCATGAAGGAGAGTTATGGGGTGCTGCGCCAGATGACCTGGCCTCCACAGTCACCGGCCCTGAACCCAATTGAGATGGTTTGGGGTGAGCTGGACCGCAGAGTGAAGGCAAAAGGGCCAACAAGTGCTAAGCATCTCTGGGAACTCCTTCAAGACTGTTGGAAGACCATTTCAGGTGACTACCTCTTGAAGCTCATCAAGAGAATGCCAAGAGTGTGCAAAGCAGTTCTCAAAGCAAAAGGTGGTTACTTTGAAGAACCTAGAATATGATATTTTTTTAGTTGTTTCACGCTTTTTTGTTATGTATATAATTCCACATGTGTTAATTCATAGTTTTGATGCCTTCATAGTCATGAAAATAAAGAAAACTCTTTGAATGAGAAGGTGTGTCCAAACTTTTGGTCTGTACTGTATATATGTCTAAATTAAATTTAGCCTCTGATTCTGAAAAGTCTCTGTCAGGATTTGTCAGTATTCCTATATAGCAGATGTCTCTGCAGCTGTATAGTGTAGTGGTTAAGATTCTTGGCTATAATGTAGAAGGTTGTGAGTTTGAATCCTGACAGAAACTTTTCCGAAATAGAGGCTAAATTAGATTTAGATACACTGGGTGTTCCCAAGCACTGACTCCATATATGGACATAGCTATATATGGTGTCAGAGCAGGGACTCCTAAGCCGAACTAGAGTCCCAACACCCTTCCCTCTTCAGAGAAGGGGGTGCCTAGTTTTATGATTATGTTCTCCCATTGACTTCCATTGTGCTCGGGTGCTCTGTAAAGCACCCGAGCATCGGGAAGTGTTCTGCTCGAGCACACAAGCACTTTGGTGCTCGACCAACATGAATAATAATTGTATTTGGAATTGAAATGTTCATTCACTGAAAATGTGGATAAAACAATGAGGGACATTTATTAAGCTAAGTACCCACTATTGTAGCATAAAAAAAGGTTGCACATTATGGTGCACGCCACTTGCTCACAATAATTTGTGACTTTATAGGCTTCTCCCCAGTGATGGCCAGTTCGCATTGTTCGCCCGCGAGGCACAGGTAAGCCCTTACCTGTGCCTGTGCGCGAGCCGGTCTGAAAACAATTGCGGTCAGTGGGAGCAGGCAGTTCCGAGAACAGCTACCGGGGGCCTTCATTGGGCTGTTCTCTGAACTGCCTGCTCCCGGTGACCGCATTTGTTTTCAGACCGGCACAGGCACAGGTAAGGGCTTACCTGTGCCTCGCCGGACTTGTGAAAAAAGATGGCAGCCCGCATATGTTCGCAGGCGAACAATGCAAACTTTCCATCACTGCTTCTCGCAGGGCAGGGCTAAGAGGAAGGGGCGGGGCTTCATGTCACCTGCTGCATTTACTATAACTTTTGCCAGAAAGTGGTGGACGTTATAGCTGAAGTCTATGCCAGTCTTTAGCTGGCGTAGACTTCAATTTCTGGTGCATGGCAGGGCAGAGATGTGCCTGATTTGGTTCTGCCTCTTAATAAATTAGGCACCTCTCACACCAGTGTAGGGGGATCAAGACTGGCATATGGACGCACCAATTTTAATATAACTTCCCCAATGTTTCTTGAGATGACTTGTAATTATTCCACCACTTATGTAGGCAATTTACCTTCTCTACTTACAGTATCAATTTAATAAAATTAAAACTCAACTGTCTTTCCGAGGTTAATTCAAGGCCAGATACGTCAACACAGATGGTCCAGTATTATCAATAATCAAATGCATTCCATTACATTAATCCTATGATATGGTGTAGTGAAAAGTATGTGACAAAGTTTCAATCTTCTGGCAAAACTGCATAAATTGAATATACATCATACAATATGTAACACTACAAATATAAAATAGTTTCCATAGAGATACATACCAGGCATTGCCAATTAAAATGTATTCTGGTTGCAGAATTTTAAAAAATGACATGACATTAAAGTTTCCAGCACAATGAGAAATTCATTTTCTTAACTCATTAAATAAGTTTTAACAAAGTAATTGACCCTGTCATGAAATAAAGAAACATGACGAAACAACTTCATAATTGTCTTTATAACAGTAGCTCCTTTCAATGTGTTAATCTTCACATACAATGTGACTGTCTAGATTGTTAAGTGTGCATTATTCTTGAAATGAATTTACTGTAATAATTATACGTGTTCTTTATTCAAAAACTATGATAGGACATATATCAAAGTAAGCATTAATGCAAGTTTCCACAGTTAGGACACAACAGGAAAATTGCAATTTATAAGGTCTATTGCTTTGTCTGAATTTCCTTTTATTTCAAAAGAACCACCACATTCCCTTGAATGAAAACGCCTCAGTGTTATGGAAAGCACTGCAACCCCAGTAGTCATGATGTCACATTGACAATTTTTGTGAACACTGGAACTAATGACAGGCCTCGGTGGTCATGTATAGATCAACAGCATGCGACTGCTGAGGTCAGTGATTAGCTGCAGCAGCAACATGAACAATGAATGCAATATCATCTATACAGGCCTACCAGGGATTAAGATCAGAAGGGCAGGGACTAAAGGAAAAAAACATTTCAAAGTTTATTTTTTTTTTTTGTTATTTTTTTTTTTAAGACTCCTGCTTTTTTCCAAATGTTAATTTTTTTTTAGAAACCCCTTTTAACATAACCCTAACCAAGTAGTGCTATGCAGAGAAAAAACCCCAAAGAAAGTTTTATGCACTTGAGTGTTTCAACCCTCTCATTTTTGGTATTACTATTAGGTTAGTTTCACACTAGTGTTTAAAGATCTGGCACGCTGTTCTGGTTGGGAACAGCTTGCTGGTTCAGTCATTGAAGTATGCTGCCGGAATGCCATCCAGCCCTATTAACTTTAATGAGGTCCAGTGGAGATACGGTGGAAATCAATCATATATTCCAAAAATCGGCCAAATACCAATACTGCACTCAAAGGTTTGTGTCCAGCCGGTTCCCAGGATTCCATACTGGAACAGCCTGCTGTAAGGCTGTCCTGGCAGTGTTAAACTATCCTTAGTCCTTACAGCAAATGTCATAATTTAAAGATGCTTAAAGATGTTTTTTGCACCGTTTATGTCATTGTCATATCCCCAGACATCCATAGAAGGGAAAAGAGAGGGCCACACAGCTTTCCATTCATTCTCTGCCTGAATATGATGGCAATTAGAGATGAGAAATGCTCTTAAAAATGTCATTCGGGTTCTTCGTAAAAAAAAATACAAAAAAATTGCTTTGTGACAAATTACTTCATCACGAAGCACATTTTTTTGTAAGCAGCAGGTACAATGATAGAGAACGGCTATTGTGCCACCCTCCCATCATTAAACCCCTCAGATGCCACGTTCATTGCTGATCGTGGCATCTGAGATCAATATTAAAGCATTTTAGGGGTTGATCATTAAAAAATAAATGAATAAATTGTAATTGCCTCATTCACTTGAGTGTGAAGAGGCCACCATGGCCATATTGCTTGAGAGTACATTGCTAAATCTTATGCAGCACATGATGATGTCATCACATCGTCTGGCGTGGTGATGTCATACGCCACCGCACACGAGATTTTGCGCAGGATCTTCAAGCAAGATGGCCACCGTAGCCTCTTTGCACTCAAATGGATGAGGTAAGTTTAATATATATATATATATATTTTTTTATTACTGCCATTTCAAGTAAAATTGATTTGTTATTACGAAGCATGGGGAAATTCGGCTTCACGACAAATCAATTTTTTTCTGAGATTCAGATGAAGTCCACTTCATTAACTTTTAATTGCTCACTGCTAGTGGAAATATTACCAGGCAGGTCATGGGTCAGGTGCCTCCCCCCACTCTCCACATAGGTGAAGTTCCTGAAGGTAGGAATTATATTTAATAGATATTTATAGCCTTTGAAATCTGTAAGCAGACTAGAGATGAGTGAATTGATTCTAATGAATCAAGTTTTCTTATTAGCCAGACTTCTTCATCTGTCATATGATTGACAGGGCCTGACATTCTGCCCAGTCCTGTCAATCTCCTGCTTGAGTTGCTGCCAAAGCTCAAATGCAGCAATGAGAGCAGCTACAGTGCCTGCGCCGATGCCCAGAAATGTGGCAGTGTGTGCACTGTAACTGCTCCCAAACCCAAATTTCAGCTTCAACAGTGGTGTAAGCAGGACAGAGATTGACAGGGCCAGATGGGATGTTCAGCTCTGTCATCATATGGTTGGTGGGAACTTCTTCACTTGTGAGGACAGCCCACCACAGCCAAAGAAGTCTGGCTAATGAGACAAATTAATTTGTTAGAATTGATTTGCTCATGTCTAATGCAAACATTCCTGGACTAAAGTCAATCAGGACTCTACATGGGGGTTACCATTTCTGCCCAATTTCAGCCATTTTCTCTAATTTTAACTCTTTAAAAATGATGAGGTCAATTTATCACTGCATTTGCACCACTTTTATGGCATATCAAAATCAGAAAATGCAAAGCATACTGCATACTGTACTTGTACTATAATTACTGTTATCATTTCTCATCACTTAAAAAAAAACAAAAAATGTTTGCATGGTTACCTGGGAGGTGACATTTAAGTCATTTTTCAAACAGAAATTCATGATGGCCTATAGCAGCAATAGCAGGCCAAATTGTGCCAAATTTATTAAGACAAGCACCTCTTACTGTATTAGGTGCATTTGACGCCAGCACAATTCAGTTTATAACTGGCATACAGTATGGATCTGGCCAATTATTGGTCTGTACAGATCATTAATAATGTAATATATATATGTAAAATATACAATCAGAAAATAAAAACATATTAGAAAAAAGGATATGTCACACTAAATGGTTTCAACTAGCAGAAAAGGTATAGATTCCACTTTCCCTTTAAAGTAAACAGCTAATTTTGACCTTCAAGGTGCAGCATTTTTTATTTTATTTTTTTGTATCACTGTACCTCTAGATACATGTAAAAAAAAATAAATATATATATATACATATATATATATATATATATATATATATATATATATATATGTATATATATATATATATATATATATATATATATAAATACAGTCCTGATCAAAAGTTTAAGACCACTTGAAAAATGGCAAAAAAATCATATTTAGCATGGCTGGAGCTTCAACATGCAACAAGAAGAAATGGGAGTGAGACAAAACATTTTTTGAGCATTCAATTTAATGAAAACAACAAGTGAACTGAAACAGGCTGTTTTTCAGCTGATCAAAAGTTTAGGACCACACCTCCCCCAAAAAACTAAACCCCCAAAACAGAAATCCAACTTCCAAACATGAACTCAGTAATAAGTAGCTACACCATTATTGTTTATCACTTCCAAAATTTGTTTCGGCATGCTTGATGCAAGCGTTTCCATGAGGTAAGTGGAAACATTTCTCCAAGTGGTGAAGACGGCTGCACGAAGGCCATCTACTGTCTGGAACTGTTGTCCAAACTTCCCTTGCCATCCATCCCCAAATGTTCTCAATTGGATTTAGATCAGGGGAACACGCAGGATGGGCCAAAAGAGTGATATTATTCTTCTGGAAGAAGTCCCTTGTCCTGCGGGCATTGTGCACTGTAGCGTTATCCTGTTGAAAAACTCAGTCGTTACCACACAGATGAGGGCCCTCTGTCATGAGGAATGCGCTCATGCAACATCTGGACATAGCCAGCGGAATTTTGACGCCCCTGCACTTCCTGAAGCTCCATTGTTCCACTGAAGGAAAAAGCACCCCAGACCCCCTCCACTGTGGCGCGTGGGGATCTACTTGTCATGCCAGTAATGTTGGAAACCATCAGTACCATCAAGGTTAATTTTTTTCTCATCAAAGAATAAAACTTTCTTCCACCTTTGAATGTCCCATGTTTGGTGCTCTCTTGCAAAGTCCAAACGAACAGTTCTGTGGCGTTCAAGGAGTCAAGGTCTTTGAAGACGTTTTTTGTTTTTGAAGCCCTTCAGTCTCAGTTGCCGTCTGATTGTTATGGGGCTGCAGTCAGCACCAGTATGGGCCTTAATTTGGGTCGGTCGAGGATCGTCCAATGTCTTGACGGACAGCCAATTGGATTCTCTGGTTCAGTGCTGATGAAATTTTTTTGGGTCTTCCAATTGACTTTTTTGTTCCATAACCCTAAGGATCATTTAATAAATTCCAAATGACTGTCTTACTGCGTCCCACCTCAGCAGCGATGGCGCGCTGTGAGAGACCCTGCTTATGCAGTTCATCAACCCGACCACGTTCAAAAAGGGAGAGTTTTTTTGCCTTTGCTATCACAACCTGTGACTACCTGACAGAAAATGACAATGAATCCACATCTTTGCACAGATTTGGCCTTTTAAAGGCATGTGGTCCTAAAATTTGGATCAGCTGAAAAACTGCCTGTTTCAGTTTAATCGTTATTTTCAATTAATTGGATGTTCAAAAAATGTTTTGTCTCACTCTCATTTCTTCTTGTTGCATGTTGAAGCTCTACTTGGAACCTTGTTAAGATCAATGTAAAATATGATTTGTAAAATATGATTTTTAAAATATGATTTTTTTGCCATTTTTCAAGTGGTCTTAAACTTTTGATCAGGACTATTTTATATATATATATATATATATATATATACATATACACACACACACACACACACACACACAGTATACAGTTGCAAGAAGAAGTATGTGAACCCTTTGGAATGATATGGATTTCTGCACAAATTGGTCATAAAATGTGATCTGATCTTCATCTAACTCACAACAATAGACAATCATAGTCTGCTTAAACTAATAACACACAAAGTATTAAATGTTACCATGTTTTTATTGAACACACCATGTAAACATTCACAATGCAGGTGGAAAAAGCATGGGAACCCTTGGATTTAATAACTGGTTGAACCTCCTTTGGCAGCAATAACTTCAACCAAAAGTTTTCTGTAGTTGCAGATCAGACGTGCACAACAGTCAGGGGCAATTCTTGACCATTCCTGTTTACAGAACTGTTTCAGTTCAGCAATATTCTTGGGATGTCTGGTGTGAATCGCTTTCTTGAGGTCATGCCACAGCATCTCAATCAGGTTGAGGTCAGGACTCTGACTGGGCCACTCCAGAAGGCGTATTTTCTTCTGTTTAAGCCATTCTGTGCTTATCACACTTCTATGCTTTGGGTCGTTGTCCTGTTGCAACACCCATCTTCTGTTGAGCTTCAGCTGGTGAACAGATGGCCTTAAGTTCTCCTGCAAAATGTCTTAATAAACTTGGGAATTCATTTTTCCTTCGATGATAGCAATCCGTCCAGGCCCTGATGCAGCAAAGCAGCCCCAAACCATGATGCCCCCACCACCATACTTCACAGTTGGGATGAGGTTTTGATGTTGGTGTGCTGTGCCTCTTTTTCTCCACACATAGTGTTGTGTGTTTCTTCCAAACAACTCAACTTTGGTTTCATCTGTCCACAGAATATTTTGCCAGTACTGCTGTGGAACATCCAGGTGCTCTTGTGCAAACTGTAAACATGCAGCAATGTTTTTTTGGGACAGCAGTGGCTTCCTCTGTGGTATCCTCCCATGATCCATTCTTGTTTAGTGTTTTACGTATCGTAGATTTGCTAACAGGGATGTTAGCATATGCCAGAGACTTTTGTAAGTCTTTAGCTGATACTTTAGGATTCTTATTCACCTCATTGAGCAGTCTGCACTATGCTCTTGCAGTCATCTTTACAGGATGACCACTTCTAGGGAGAGTAGCAGCAGTACTGAACTTTCTCCATTTATAGACAATTTGTCTTAACGTGGACTGATGAACAGCAAGGCATTTGGAGATACTTTTATAACCCTTTCCAGCTTTATGCAAGTCAACAATTCTTAATCGTAGGTCTTCTGAGAGCTCTTTTGTGCGAGGCATCATTCACATCAGGCAATGCTTCTTGTGAAAAGCAACCCCAGAACTGGTGTGTGTTTTTATAGGGCAGGGCAGCTGTAACCAACACCTCCAATCTCATCTCATTGATTGGACTCCAGTTGGCTGACACTTCACTCTAATTAGCTCTTGGAGATGTCACAGTGCCACCTACACTGTGAATATTTACATGGTGTGTTCAATAAAAACATGGTAACATTTGATTCTTTGCGTGTTATTAGTTTAAGCAGACTGTGATTGTCTATTGTTGTGACTTAGATGAAGCTCAGATCATATTTTATGACCAATTTGTGCAGAAATCCATATCATTCCAAAGGGTTCACATACTTTTTCTTGCAACTGTATATTTATCTTTTTTTTTTTTTTATACAGTATGAGGCCTTATTTTTTATTTTTTGTGATTTTGTAAGTTTACTTCTATGGCCCTCTTTTGGAGAATATATAACTTTCCATGAAAAAAAAAATATAAATAAATAAAATTTTCTAGGATTTCAGATGTCTTCCAGCCTGTGAATATACAAGCACAACCAATGTGTCTTTATGATCCCATTGCATTATGGCATTTCACTCCTTAACTTATTAGAAGTAGAGTAGGAATTAGTTTAAATCATAGTATTACTTAACAATATAATTATAAGCCGATAATTAATTATCTGTTATGGATTACATTCCATTATGACACAATTTTATTCATTTATTTTAATGGGGCACATTTATTAAGACTGGTGTGTTTGATGCCGGTCTTAATAAACCCCTGCACTAGCGGTGGATCCGTAGGAATTATCAAGAGGCGCTGGCCTCTCCATAACTTTGGTGGATCCACCTCCGCTTCTAAATGTAAGACAATCTTAATCTAAAACAGGCGTAGAAACTTATGAATGAGATGGGCCTGGCCTCCCGTCTTCTTTCCGCCCACACCACGCCCACTTTTTTAGACCTGGCTTGAGCAGCTAGAAGCTATAGATTGAGGTGCAACTAACTATATAATATAGGTGTAGTTCAGCTTCCTAGCTTCTATATATCTGAAGCCAAACTGAAAATCTCATAAAAATGTTTGGGTTAAGTCTTCTGTGCATTGAGGATTACCTGCCATGCTGTGTCTTGTGACAAACTCCCCTCTGCTATATCTGTGGACAACCAATCAGAGATATTGTTCAGAATGAGCAGGTTAAACTATTTCTTATAAAAGGAATTGGTATCTAAAATAGTGTTTGCTGTATATAATACAAATACAAAGCACCCAATGCACTGAAATAACTAGTTCAGCACTGCTTACTGAAGGCTGTCCATGAAAATGTGGGGTTTGTGCCCAGACAAAAAAAAAAAAAACAAAAAAAAATTAAACTAAAGACATTTTCTGCTGAATATGATGCCATTAGATGAGCTTAGGATAATAGAAAAACCATAGAAAAATAGTAGTCTCATTACTAAGAACCTAAGGATCGCCTCTTTCACAATCAAAGGCAAAATGCAAAATGTCATTTATTACAGCCACATGTTTATAGCAAACCTAGTTCCAATGGAAATCTCCAGGAAGTAAAATAAAAATGTATTATTTGATGTCCTTTTTCTTTGTATATGTGACTGCTAGCAATATTTTGATCTAAGTGAATGTGTAAGTTCTGCAGCCAGTTATAGCCCGGTATAATGATGTGCTACACTGGAAGCAGTTCACTCCTTTAGAGAAGTAAAGATGGTCATTAGTCTAAATAAAGCAACATATCTGGCAGAAGAAATGAAGACGTGAAATGAGATGATGCAAACTGTGATAAGTATATTCTTTATAAAATTATACATGAGGCAGCTGTGTGTGGGTTGACATTGGATTCCTCATATAAGAACACGCTGGGAACCAAAGAAAATGATTTTAGATCCACAATGCCTTTTAACGGGAATTAGATGTGAGCATCAGCTGGATGTTTGAAGAAGCTTTTCAGATTTGAAATAAAACTGTGTCCATGTGTTCAAATTTAGACATTTTATAATATTTATAATTGAATAGTCTTTAAATATTAACCTATAGTGCTTAGTTACATATTAGATTGTATTAGTTAGAAGTGTTGGACCAATGGCAAGTGTGTAACTTTTTGGCATTCCACAGATATTTTTCTGGAATTGGCACATGTCAAATATGACCTCTCTTCTTTCTACCCATAGACACCCTGCTCGTCCTCCCTGCTGATGAAGTGATGCTTACTGAAGCAACATCTCCATGGCATAGATGGCACAAAATGTGGCTCATGATTTTTTTCCTATAAGCAGCTGCCATTGTTATTGAGGGTTCTGTGCCTATGTTGGTTCTGTAGCTGCTGATATTAATACGTGCCTTGTACCCATCACTACTACTGAAGGACTTGTGACTGTTTCTTTTATTGGGGGTCTTAAAAATGTTATTAGATGTTCTACATCTGCAATTTTTACCAGGGCCCTGAGACTGTTACCGGGGTCTCACTGGTGTCACTGCTTCTGAGGATCTTACAGCTGTCAATATTGTGTACATTGTGGCTGTTAATGTTACGGTAGTCTTTTGTTTTTATAGGGTTATTGTGACTGTTATTGTTATAAGGGTACATTGACACTTGGGAAAATATTTTGTCACATTCTGTGCAACTCTGAAGCTTCAACAATTTTTGCTTTATGAATTCCATAAAGAAAAATGTATCCTGGGAAACTTAGAACAAATAGTCATACCACTGGTTCCCCGACCAAATCATTGTACATCCGAGCTGTTAGTGTACCTGAAATGAAGACTAGAGGGATCTGACTACCGTACATTATGCCACCCCATACCATAATTCTAGGAGTAAGACTGGTGTGATGTTCACTTGTAGAAGCCTCTCCATGGCGTTGCCCATATGGTCTACAGATCAATTTACAGCTATCATTGCTTCCCAGACAAAAGTGGGACTCATTGGTAAGGAGTAGTGTTGAGTAAATAAACATGCAGGTAGGTACTGCCCTCACTGTAATGCCAGTAGCCATGTTGGGTACTGGCATTACAGTGATTTGCTGGCCGGAACTCATCATCGGGTGCTATATAGCACCCGATGATGCGTGTTCGGTTCATTCGAAGTCAGGGAGCGCTGATCATAGGAAGGGACAGACAGTGTAGGGAGTGTAATTTAATATTATTTCTGTACAAAAATGTTTCAGTGACACAAAAGTCCTTGTACGGACTATTGTGTGTGACAGCAGCAATATATGTTTCTAGCACAACTTGTGCTAAATTACTCAGTGTTAGGGAGAGCTGTGCATAGGAAGAGACAGAGAGTGTAGGGAGTATAATAGGAGGATTTTTATACAAAAAAATTTTCAGAGACCCAAAAGTCCTTTTAAGGACTATTGTGTGTAACAGCTGCAATATATATTTTCAGTGCATCCTGCACAAAATACAATGTAATAGGCCGCTGCGGACAGTTAAATTATTTGCGTCACATCTCCTGTTTAAAGTGTGTGCATCCCTAAAATATCAGTGACATCCAGTGTACTTTTTTCTGTAGATGGTGTCTGCCGTGGACAGTTATTATCCGTGCCACATCTCCTGTTTAAAGTGTGCGCATAACTAATATATCAGTGACATCAAGTGCAGTTTTTCCATAGATCGTGTCCGCTGCGGACAGTGACCTTACCAGGACCACATCTGCTTTGTGACATGTGCGCTTCAAAAATTTTCTGTGACATAAAATTCTATTTTTCAATAGATGGTGGCCTCTTCTGACAGTGACCTGACTAGGCCCACATCTGCTATGTAACATGTGCGCTTCTAAAAAATTTCTGTGACCTAAAACTATATTTTTCAATAGACGGTGTCAGCTTCTGACAGTGACCTTACCAGGCCCACATCTGCTGTGTAACGTGTGTGCTTAAAATTTTTTCGATGACATAAAATTACATTTTTCAATAGACGGTGTCCTCTTCTGACAGTTAGGAGCGGGTAATTTGCGCACCCTACCGCTTGGATGTGGTAGCCGTTTCTCAAGCTCCCTCTCCAGAATCCAACACTGATTCCCTGTTACCCGTGGTCACCATGTTAGGTGCATAAAAGAACAACGAAAGTTGATAGGGCAGACATACAAATGGATCATCGACATCACGGGGACGTGCAATCATGCAGAAGTTATCTAGAGTCAAACCGGCAGCAGGCCCTCGCCAATAATGTTTGCGATGGTCAGCTCACCTGCAGGCCCTCAACCATAATTTTTTCGATTGTCAGCTATGCATCAGGCACTTTCCCATAAGAGTCTGGTCAACACAATTGTTACATTGTTAAAACCAAAGCTAGGCATGTCTAAAATTTTACATAGTTGTGGCAGTAAGGGTACTTTCCCATTAGCGTTACTCTTTTCCGGCATTGAGTTCCGTCGTAGGGGCTCAATATTGGAAAATAACTGATCAGTTTTATCCTAATTAGAGTTTAGCTGACATCTGGAAGTTTGAGTTCGACTGGTTCGGCCGAACTTCGCAAAAAAGCTCAAGTTCGGAACCCGAACTTGACCCTGAACCCCAATAAAGTCAATGGGGACCCGAACTTTGGAGCACTAAACTGGCTCTAAAAAAGTCATGGAAAGGGCTAGAGGGCTGCAAAAGGAAGCAAAACGTGGTTAAGAGCATGGAAAGTGCTCTGCAAACAAATGTGGATAGGAAAATGACTTAAAATGACATAAAATATGTAAAAATAAAAAATAATCTTGATCTAGGAGGAGGAGGTCCATATGGAGTAGGAGGTTGAGGAGGCGGTGGATGTGGCGGTGTAGGTGGAAGCGGCGGTGGAGGAGGAGGTAGCCAAAACAGTTTTTTTTTTGTTTTGTTTTTTATTTTATCTTAATTTTTTATTTAAAAAAAAAGTTTGGGTAGACCCCAAAACATTGGGAAATATAAAAAATAAAACTAAGAGAAAGTGTGCTGGAGTACAACAATGGCTGGGTGAGGCCAATATACATGTCTATTCTGCACAAGGTACGGACATGTCTTGTGGGATCCCAGCCTGGTTAATTTTAATAACCGTGAGCTTGGCTGTTGATAGGCGGCTGCGCTTGTCTGTGATAACCCACTCCTGCTGTGCTAAACAAACGTTCAGACAATACACTGGCTGCAGGGCAGGCCAGCACCTCCAAGGCGTAAAGAGCAAGCTCACGCCATGTGACCAATTTAGAGACCCAGAAGTTGAAGGGGGCAGACCCATCAGTCAGTACATGTAGGCGTGTGCACACATACTGCTCCACCATATTGCTGATATGCTGCCTCCTGCTAAGACGTTCCATATCAGCTGGTGGTGCTGGTTGTTGTGGCGTGCTGACAAAACTTTTCCACATTTCAGCCATACTTACCCTGCCTTCTGAGGCGCTGGCAGTTCCCCAGCTGCGTTGGCGACCTCTTACTCCTCCTCAGCCTTCACCTTGTGCTTCCACTGAGCCCCTGCTGTCCGTTGGGAATGCCATCAGCAGCGCGTCAACCAGCGTGCGCTTGTAGTAGCACATCTTCCGATCAGTAACAGAAGTTTTTACAGAATTTAGTTCCCTGTCAGCAATGTAGAGCAGGGTTTTTTTTTTCACCGGCAAAAATGGGTTAACGTCTACCATCAATGTAATAGAAGAATTTTAGAAATTTAGGTCCCTGTCACCTATGCAGATCAGGGGTTTATTCATGGCAAAACTGGGTTCATGTCACCCACCAATGGAACTGATGATTTTACAAAAATTCGGTCCCTGTCACCTATGTAGAGCAGGGGTTTGTATACAGCAAAAATTGTAAAATGTCACTCGAGAATGTAACAGACCATTTTTTTTTTATTTAGGTCCCTGTCCCCTATGCAGAGCAGGGGTTTATTCACAGCAAAACTGGGTTCATGTCACCCACCAATGGAACAGACGATTTTACAAAAATTAGGTCCCTGTCAACTATGCAGATCAGGGGTTTGTATATGGCAAAATTGGTCAAATGTCACATGAGAATGTAACAGACGATTTTTAGAAATTTAGGTCCCTGTCACCTATGCAGAGCAGGGGTTTATTCATGGCAAAAATTGTAAAATGTCCCCCCAAGAATGTAACAGACACTTTTGCACCCTGCTCCCTCTTTTCCTGTGCTGGTGCCTCTGTACGACCACCGCCTCTTCCTCCAAACTGCATACGTCACTCGCATGACCTTGTTTCCATGTAGGGTCTAGTACAGGCATGCTCAACCTGCAGCCCTCCAGCTGTTGCAAAACTACAACTCCCATCATTTCCTGACAGCCTACATCTATCATCCTACAGAAGGGCATCGTGGGAGTTGTAGTTTTACAACAGCTGGAGGGCTGCAGGTTAAGCATCCCTGGTCTAGTACCTCATCATCCTCCACATCATCTTCCATCCAATCTTTACCCCTGCTCTCCTTGTCGGTCTGAAGACTGCAGAAAGCTGCAGCAGTTGGCACTAGAGATGTTGCAAACATAAAATTTTCCGTTGCGAAAGGCGAACGTGAATTTCTACAATTGTTTGCGAACGTGCGAACCAGGCGAACCGCCATTGACTTCTATAGGCAGAATTTTAAAACCCACAGGGACTCTTTCTGGCCACAATAGTGATGTAAAAGTTGTTTCAAGGGGATTAACACCTGGACTGTGGCATGCCGGAGGGGGATCCATGGCAAAACTCTCATGGAAAATTACATAGTTGACGCAGAGTTGGATTTTAATCCATAAAGGGCATAAATCACCTAACAATCCAAATTTTTTTTGAACGACGTGGTTTAAAACATCCAGTGTGTGTATACAATCAGGTATGATGTTGTATCGATCAGGTAGTGTAAGGGTTACGCCCGCTTCACAGACATTGACAGACCAAACTCCCCTTTTAATGCGCCGCAAACAGCCGCAAACAGTCCATTTGCCCAACCACAAACTTCCCATTTGCACAAGGTACCAAGATACCAAGCTAGCCATGTCCCGTTTATGTCATTGAAGGTTTATTTCTCCGCCCAGCCACGTACAACACCAAGGGTCCCGGAAAGGTGAATTGAATAGATTTTTCGAATGGGAAGATGGTTAAAAAAAACGCTGGCTCCCTCCCCTTTGTTTGAATCCACTGTCACTGCGTCTGTGCCATGCAATTTACTGTCCCACCCGATATGAGTGGTATTTCCTGTAGTTCTCTCTTCTCATCAGATTAATCCCTGTTACGTCCCCAATCTGGGGTCAATTTATTAAATGGATTTTTCGAACGGGGAGATGGTTAAAAAAACGCTGGCTCCCTCCCCTTTGTTTGAATCCACACCACGGTCACTGCGTCTGCTCCGTGCAATTTACTGTCACACCCGATATAAGTGGCATTTCCTGTAGTTCTCTCTTCTCATCAGTTTAATCCCTGTTACGTCCCCAATCTGGGGTCCATTTATTAAATAGATTTTTCTAACGAAATTGCTGGCTCCCTAACCTATGTTTGAATCCACGCCACGGTCACTGCGTCTCGATATGAGTGCTATTTTCCATAGTACTATTCTCATCAGTTTAATCCCTGTTACGTGACATCCCCAATCTGGGGTCCATTTATTAAATAGATTTTTCGAACGGGGAGATGGTTAAAAAAACGCTGGCTCCCTCCCCTTTGTCATCTGGTGGTGAATTGATTTTAGGAACCGGGAGATGGAAAAAGCAGCTTGGTCAGTCCTCTTACTCCCAAGGTTGGGCACTGCGCGTGCACGGAGCAATGTGCTGTGACACCTTATATGAGTGGTGTCTTAACCACCTCCCGACCGCTGTACGCGTATATGCGTCCGGGAGGTGGTTGCTTTACTCCTCCTGGACGCATATACGCGTCTTCTCGCGAGACGCGAGATTTCCTGTGAACGCGCGCGCACGGGCGCGCGCGCTCACAGGAACGGAAGGTAAGCGAGTGGATCTCCAGCCTGCCAGCGGCAATCGCTCGCTGGCAGGCTGGAGATCCGAATTTTTTAACCCCTAACAGGTATATTAGACGCTGTTTTCATAACAGCGTCTAATATACCTCCTACCTGGTCCTCTGGTGGTCCCTTTTGTTAGGATCGACCACCAGAGGACTCAGGTAGGTCAGTACAGTCCCACCAAACACCACACCACACTACACTACACTACACACCCCCCCCCGTCACTTATTAACCCCTTATAAACCCCTGATCACCCATGATCACCCCATATAAACTCCCTGATCACCCCCCTGTCATTGATCACCCCCCTGTCAGGCTCCGTTCAGACGTCCGTATGATTTTTACGGATCCACGGATACATGGATCGGATCCGCAAAAAGCATACGGACGTCTGAATGGAGCCTTACAGGGGGGTGATCAATGACAGGCGGGTGATCACCCATATACACTCCCTGATCACCCCCTGTCATTGATCACCCCCCTGTAAGGCTCCATTTAGACGTCCGCATGATTTTTACGGATCCGATCCATGTATCCATGGATCCGTAAAAATCATGCGGACGTCTGAATGGAGCCTTACAGGGGGGGTGATCAGTGACAGGGGGGTGATCACCCTGATCACCCCCTGTCATTGATAACCCCCCTGCAAGGCTCCATTCAGACTTCCGCATGCGTTCTGTGGATCCGATCCATGTATCCATGGATCCGTAAAAAATCATGCGGATGTCTGAATGGAGCCTTACAGGGGGGGTGATCAGTGACAGGGGGGTGATCACCCTGATTACCCTGATCACCCCCTGTCATTGATAACCCCCCTGTAAGGCTCCATTCAGACGTCCGCATGCGTTCTGTGGATCCGATCCATGGATCCGTAAAAAATCATGCGGATGTCTGAATGGAGCCTTACAGGGGGGGTGATCAGTGACAGGGGGGTGATCACCCTGATTACCCTGATCACCCCCTGTCATTGATAACCCCCCTGTAAGGCTCCATTCAGACGTCCGCATGCGTTCTGTGGATCCGATCCATGTATCCATAGATCCGTAAAAATCATGCGGACGTCTGAATGGAGCCTTACAGGGGGGGTGATCAGTGACAGGGGGGTGATCACCCTGATTACCCTGATCACCCCCTGTCATTGATAACCCCCCTGTAAGGCTCCATTCAGACGTCCGCATGCGTTCTGTGGATCCGATACATGTATCCATGGATCCGTAAAAAATCATGCGGATGTCTGAATGGAGCCTTACAGGGGGGGTGATCAGTGACAGGGGGGTGATCACCCTGATTACCCTGATCACCCCCTGTCATTGATAACCCCCCTGTAAGGCTCCATTCAGACGTCCGCATGCGTTTTGTGGATCCGATCCATGTATCCATGGATCCGTAAAAAATCATGCGGATGTCTGAATGGAGCCTTACAGGGGGGGTGATCAGTGACAGGGGGGTGATCACCCTGATCACCCCTTGTCATTGATAACCCCCCTGTAAGGCTCCATTCAGACGTCCGCATGCGTTCTGTGGATCCGATCCATGTATCCATGGATCCGTAAAAAATCATGCGGATGTCTGAATGGAGCCTTACAGGGGGGGTGATCAGTGACAGGGGGGTGATCACCCTGATTACCCTGATCACCCCCTGTCATTGATAACCCCCCTGTAAGGCTCCATTCAGACGTCCGCATGCGTTTTGTGGATCCGATCCATGTATCCATGTATCCGTAAAAAATCATGCGGATGTCTGAATGGAGCCTTACAGGGGGGGTGATCAGTGACAGGGGGGTGATCACCCTGATTACCCTGATCACCCCCTGTCATTGATAACCCCCCTGTAAGGCTCCATTCAGACGTCCGCATGCGTTTTGTGGATCCGATCCATGTATCCATGGATCCGTAAAAAATCATGCGGATGTCTGAATGGAGCCTTACAGGGGGGGGTGATCAGTGACAGGGGGGTGATCACCCTGATCACCCCCTGTCATTGATAACCCCCCTGTAAGGCTCCATTCAGACGTCCGCATGCGTTCTGTGGATCCGATCCATGTATCCATGGAGCCGTAAAAAATCATGCGGATGTCTGAATGGAGCCTTACAGGGGGGGTGATCAATGACAGGGGGGTGATCAGGGAGTCTATATGGGTGATCACCCCCCTGTCATTGATCACCCCCCTGTCATTGATCACCCCCCCCTGGTAAGGCTCCATTCAGACATTTTTTTTGGCACAAGTTAGCGGAAATTTTTTGTTTGTTTTTGTTTTTTCTTACAAAGTCTCATATTCCACTAACTTGTGTCAAAAAATAAAATCTCACATGGACGCACCATACCCCTCACGGAATCCAAATGCGTAAACATTTTTAGACATTTATATTCCAGACTTCTTTTCACGCTTTAGGGCCCCTAAAAAGCCAGGGCAGTATAAATACCCCACATGTGACCCCATTTCGGAAAGAAGACACCCCAAGGTATTCCGTGAGGGGCATATTGAGTCCATGAAAGATTGAAATTTTTGTCCTAAGTTAGCGGAAAGTGAGACTTTGTGAGAAAAAAACAAAAAAAAAATCAATATCCGCTAACTTATGCAAAAAAAAAAAAAATTCTAGGAACTCGCCAGGCCCCTCATTGAATACCTTGGGGTGTCTTCTTTCCAAAGTGGGGTCACATGTGGGGTATTTATACTGCCCTGCCTTTTTAGGGGCCCGAAAGTGTGAGAAGAAGTCTGGGATCCAAATGTCTAAAAATGCCCTCCTAAAAGGAATTTGGGCCCCTTTGCGCATCTAGGCTGCAAAAAAGTGTCACACATGTGGTATCGCCGTACTCAGGAGAAGTTGGGGAATGTGTTTTGTGGTGTCATTTTACATATACCCATGCTGGGTGAGAGAAATATCTTGGTCAAATGCCAACTTTGTATAAAAAAAATGGGAAAAGTTGTCTTTTGCCAAGATATTTCTCTCACCCAGCATGGGTATATGTAAAATGACCCCCCAAAACACATTGCCCAACTTCTCCTGAGTACAGCGATACCACATGTGTGACACTTTTTTGCAGCCAAGGTGGGCAAAGGGGCACCTTTCGGATTTCGCAGGCCATTTTTTACACATTTTGATTGCAAGGTACTTCTTACACATTTGGGCCCCTAAATTGCCAGGGCAGTATAACTACGCCACAAGTGACCCCATTTTGGAAAGAGGACACCCCAAGGTATTCCGTGGGGGGCACGGCGAGTTCCTAGAATTTTTTATTTTTTGTCACAATTTAGCGGAAAATGATGATTTTTCTTTTTTTTCTTTTTTCCTTACAAAGTCTCATATTCCACTAACTTGCGACAAAAAATAAAAAATTCTAGGAACTCGCCATGCCCCTCACGGAATACCTTGGGGTGTCTTCTTTCCAAAATGGGGTCACTTGTGGGGTAGTTATACTGCCCTGGCAATTTAGGGGCCCAAATGTGTAGAAGAACTTTGCAATCAAAATGTGTAAAAAATGCCCTGCAAAATCCGAAAGGTGCACTTTGGAATATGTGCCCCTTTGCCCACCTTGGCAGCAAAAAAGTGTGACACATCTGGTATCGCCGTACTCAGGAGAAGTTGGGCAATGTGTTTTGGGGTGTCATTTTACATATACCCATGCTGGGTGAGAAAAATATCTTGGTCAAATGCCAACTTTGTATAAAAAAATGGGAAAAGTTGTCTTTTGCCAAGATATTTCTCTCACCCAGCATGGGTATATGTAAAATGACACCCCAAATCACATTCCCCAACTTCTCCTGAGTACGGCGATACCAGATGTGTGACACTTTTTTGATGCCAAGGTGGGCAAAGGGGCACATATTCCAAAGTGCACCTTTCGGATTTCACCGGTCATTTTTTACAGATTTTGATTGCAAAGTACTTCTCACACATATGGGCCCCTAAATTGCCAGGGCAGTATAACTACGCCACAAGTGACCCCATTTTGGAAAGAAGACACCCCAAGGTATTCCGTGAGGGGCATGGCGAGTTCCTAGAATTTTTTATTTTTTGTCGCAAGTTAGTGGAATATGAGACTTTGTAAGGAAAAAAGAGAAAAAAAAAAAATCATCATTTTCCGCTAACTTGTGACAAAAAATAAAAAATTCTAGGAACTCGCCATGCCCCTCACGGAATACCTTGGGGTGTCTTCTTTCCAAAATGGGGTCACTTGTGGGGTAGTTATACTGCCCTGGCAATTTAGGGGCCCAAATGTGTAAGAAGAACTTTGCAATCAAAATGTGTAAAAAATGCCCTGCAAAATCCGAAAGGTGCACTTTGGAATATGTGCCCCTTTGCCCACCTTGGCAGCAAAAAAGTGTGACACATCTGGTATCGCCGTACTCAGGAGAAGTTGGGCAATGTGTTTTGGGGTGTCATTTTACATATACCCATGCTGGGTGAGAAAAATATCTTGGTCAAATGCCAACTTTGTATAAAAAAATGGGAAAAGTTGTCTTTTGCCAAGATATTTCTCTCACCCAGCATGGGTATATGTAAAATGACACCCCAAATCACATTCCCCAACTTCTCCTGAGTACGGCGATACCAGATGTGTGACACTTTTTTGATGCCAAGGTGGGCAAAGGGGCACATATTCCAAAGTGCACCTTTCGGATTTCACCGGTCATTTTTTACAGATTTTGATTGCAAAGTACTTCTCACACATATGGGCCCCTAAATTGCCAGGGCAGTATAACTACGCCACAAGTGACCCCATTTTGGAAAGAAGACACCCCAAGGTATTCCGTGAGGGGCATGGCGAGTTCCTAGAATTTTTTATTTTTTGTCGCAAGTTAGTGGAATATGAGACTTTGTAAGGAAAAAAGAGAAAAAAAAAAAATCATCATTTTCCGCTAACTTGTGACAAAAAATAAAAAATTCTAGGAACTCGCCATGCCCCTCACGGAATACCTTGGGGTGTCTTCTTTCCAAAATGGGGTCACTTGTGGGGTAGTTATACTGCCCTGGCAATTTAGGGGCCCAAATGTGTGAGAAGAACTTTGCAATCAAAATGTGTAAAAAATGCCCTGCAAAATCCGAAAGGTGCACTTTGGAATATGTGCCCCTTTGCCCACCTTGGCAGCAAAAAAGTGTGACACATCTGGTATCGCCGTACTCAGGAGAAGTTGGGCAATGTGTTTTGGGGTGTCATTTTACATATACCCATGCTGGGTGAGAAAAATATCTTGGTCAAATGCCAACTTTGTATAAAAAAATGGGAAAAGTTGTCTTTTGCCAAGATATTTCTCTCACCCAGCATGGGTATATGTAAAATGACACCCCAAATCACATTCCCCAACTTCTCCTGAGTACGGCGATACCAGATGTGTGACACTTTTTTGATGCCAAGGTGGGCAAAGGGGCACATATTCCAAAGTGCACCTTTCGGATTTCACCGGTCATTTTTTACAGATTTTGATTGCAAAGTACTTCTCACACATATGGGCCCCTAAATTGCCAGGGCAGTATAACTACGCCACAAGTGACCCCATTTTGGAAAGAAGACACCCCAAGGTATTCCGTGAGGGGCATGGCGAGTTCCTAGAATTTTTTATTTTTTGTCGCAAGTTAGTGGAATATGAGACTTTGTAAGGAAAAAAGAGAAAAAAAAAAAATCATCATTTTCCGCTAACTTGTGACAAAAAATAAAAAATTCTAGGAACTCGCCATGCCCCTCACGGAATACCTTGGGGTGTCTTCTTTCCAAAATGGGGTCACTTGTGGGGTAGTTATACTGCCCTGGCAATTTAGGGGCCCAAATGTGTGAGAAGAACTTTGCAATCAAAATGTGTAAAAAATGACCGGTGAAATCCAAAAGGTGCACTTTGGAATATGCGCCCCTTTGCCCACCTTGGCAGCAAAAAAGTGTGACACATCTGGTATCGCCGTACTCAGGAGAAGTTGGGGAATGTGTTTTGGGGTGTCATTTTACATATACCCATGCTGGGTGAGAAAAATATCTTGGTCAAATGCCAACTTTGTATAAAAAAATGGGAAAAGTTGTCTTTTGCCAAGATATTTCTCTCATCCAGCATGGTTATATGTAAAATGGCACCCCAAAACACATTCCCCAACTTCTCCTGAGTATGGCGATACCAGATGTGTCACACTTTTTTGCAGCCAAGGTGGGCAAAGGGGCACACATTTCAAAGTGCACCTTTCGGATTTTGCAGGCCATTTTTTACACATTTTGATTGCAAGGTACTTCTCACACATTTGGGCCCCTAAATTGCCAGGGCAGTATAACTACGCCACAAGTGACCCCATTTTGGAAAGAAGACACCCCAAGGTATTCCGTGAGGGGCATGGCGAGTTCCTAGAATTTTTTATTTTTTGTCGCAAGTTAGTGGAATATGAGACTTTGTAAGGAAAAAAGAGAAAAAAAAAAATCATCATTTTCCGCTAACTTGTGACAAAAAATAAAAAATTCTAGGAACTCGCCATGCCCCTCACGGAATACCTTGGGGTGTCTTCTTTCCAAAATGGGGTCACTTGTGGCGTAGTTATACTGCCCTGGCAATTTAGGGGCCCAAATGTGTGAGAAGTACCTTGCAATCAAAATGTGTAAAAAATGGCCTGCAAAATCCGAAAGGTGCACTTTGAAATGTGTGCCCCTTTGCCCACCTTGGCTGCAAAAAAGTGTGACACATCTGGTATCGCCATACTCAGGAGAAGTTGGGGAATGTGTTTTGGGGTGCCATTTTACATATAACCATGCTGGATGAGAGAAATATCTTGGCAAAAGACAACTTTTCCCATTTTTTTATACAAAGTTGGCATTTGACCAAGATATTTTTCTCACCCAGCATGGGTATATGTAAAATGACACCCCAAAACACATTCCCCAACTTCTCCTGAGTACGGCGATACCAGATGTGTCACACTTTTTTGCTGCCAAGGTGGGCAAAGGGGCGCATATTCCAAAGTGCACCTTTTGGATTTCACCGGTCATTTTTTACACATTTTGATTGCAAAGTTCTTCTCACACATTTGGGCCCCTAAATTGCCAGGGCAGTATAACTACCCCACAAGTGACCCCATTTTGGAAAGAAGACACCCCAAGGTATTCTGTGAGGGGCATGGTGAGTTCCTAGAATTTTTTATTTTTTGTCACAAGTTAGTGGAATATGAGACTTTGTAAGAAAAAAAAAAAAAAAAAAATCATCATCATTTTCCGCTAACTTGTGACAAAAAATAAAAAGTTCTATGAACTCACTATGCCCATCAGCGAATACCTTAGGGTGTCTACTTTCCGAAATGGGGTCATTTGTGGGGTTTTTCTACTGTTTGGGCATTGTAGAACCTCAGGAAACATGACAGGTGCTCAGAAAGTCAGAGCTGTTTCAAAAAGCGGAAATTCACATTTTTGTACCATAGTTTGTAAATGCTATAACTTTTACCCAAACCTTTTTTTTTTTGCCCAAACATTTTTTTTTATCAAAGACATGTAGAACAATAAATTTGGCGAAAAATTTGTATATGGATGTCTTTTTTTTTTGCAAAATATTACAGCTGAAAGTGAAAAATGTCATTTTTTTGCAAAAAAATCGTTACATTTTGATTAATAACAAAAAAAGTAAAAATGCCAGCAGCAATTAAATACCACCAAATGAAAGCTCTATTAGTGAGAAGAAAAGGAGGTAAAATTCATTTGGGTGGTAAGTTGCATGACCGAGCGATAAACGGTGAAAGTAGTGTAGTGCCGAAGTGTAAAAAGTGCTCTGGTCATGAAGGGGGTTTCACCTAGCGGGGCTGAAGTGGTTAACTAGTACTATTCCTATCAGTTTAATCCCTGTTATATCCCCTATCCGGGGACGTGTGTCGAATTGATTAACCATTGTCGAATTAACGAACCATTACGACATCCTGGAATAATTTAGTTCTGAGCTTTGTACTTAATTTGTATTGGAATTGATGGGGATTTTTTAAATTGTCTACATTATTTCTAATAAACTATTAAGAGACTTTATTATGATTTTTTTTTATTTTATGTATTAAAAACCCACCCATACAACTAAAATAAAATAAATAAACAAATGTAAGCTTTTGATCTGATCATAATGAAGCAACGGCCTGATCATCTGGGGTGTTGCAACATTGCCAACACACTCATAGGAGGTGATGATCGCTTCATTGTGATACGCAAGCCCCTTCACCACAACAAGGTAACAATCACAAAAGGGGAATTGACACTTGTATGTGCCTATTTTTTTTGTTTTGTTTTTGCAGCCACATTGCAGCACCAGAGGCCAGAATAATTTGGCATGTACACATGCCTGAAAAACAATGTTATTGTCAGTCCCTTCGGGATCCATGCCTCCTTCATCTTAATGAAGGTGAGTTAATCAACACTTTTTGACCGAGGCGACTTCTTTTGTCAGTGACAATGCCTCCTGCTGCACTGAAGGACCTTTCTGACAGGACACTTGAAGCGGGGCAGGCCAGATGTTCTATCGCAAACTGGGATAGCTCAGGCCACAGGTCAAGCCTGCACACCCAGTAGTCAAGGGGTTCATCGTTCCTCAGAGTGTCGATATCTGCAGTTAAGGCGAGGTAGTCTGCCACCTGTCAGTCGAGTCGTTCTCTAAGGCTGGATCCCGAAGGGCTGTGGTGATGTATAGGACTAAAAAAGCTCTGCATGTCCTCCATCAACAACACATCTGTAAAGCGTTCTGTCCTTGATGCCGTGGTCGTGGTAGGAGGAGGATTACTTTCACCTCTTCCCCAGTTAGATTCCCGTTGTGCTGTGACATCCCCCTTATAAGCTGTGTAAAGCATATTTTTTAGTTTGGTTTTGAACTGCTGCATCCTTTCTGAATTCCGGTAATTTGGTAACATTTCCGCCACTTTCTGCTTATACCAGGGGTCTAGTAGCGTGGCCACCCAGTACAGGTCATTCTCCTTCATCCTTTTTATACGAGGGTCCCTCAACAGACATGACAGCATGAAAGACCCCATTTGCACAAGGTTGGATGCTGAGCTACTCAATTCCCGTTCCTCCTCCTCACTGATGTAATTGACGGTCTGTTCTTCCCCCCAGCACCGTACAAGACCACGGGTGCCAGATAGGTGACAACAACAAGCACCCTGGGATGCCTGCTGTGGTTGGTCTTCCTCCTCCTCAAAGCCACATTCCTCCTCTGACTCCTCTTCCTCATACTCCTCTTGCAGCGTTGCCGCAGGTCCGGCAAGCGATGATGACAAGGCTGTTTCTGGTGGTGATGGTGACCACAACTTTTCCTCTTCCTCTTCACGCTCATCTACAGCCTGATCCAGCACTCTTCGCAGGGCACGCTCCAGGAAGAAAACAAATGGGATAAGGTCGCTGATGATGCCTTCGGTGCGACTGACTAGGTTTAATACCTCTTCAAAAGGACGCATGAGCCTACAGGCATTGCGCATGAGCATCTAGTAACGTGGCAAAAAAATTCCCAGCTCCGCAGAGGCTGTCCTAGCACCCCGGTCATACAAATACTCGTTGACGGCTTTTTCTTGTTGGAGCAGGCGGTCGAACATTAGGAGTGTTGAATTCCAACGCGTCGGACTGTCACAAATCAAGCGCCTCACTGGCATGTTGTTTCGGCGCTGACTGTCTGAAAAGTACGCCATGGCCGTGTAGGAACGTCTGAATGGCCACACACCTTCCTGGCCTGCTTGAGGACGTACTATAAGCCTGGGTACTTAGACACAAAGCGTTGTATGATGAGATTCAACACATGTGCCAGCACGGCACATGTGACAACTTGCCCAAATTCAATGCCGCCAACAAATTGCTTCCATTGTCACACACAACTTTCCCGATCTCCAGTTGGTGCGGGGTCAGCCACTGATCCACCTGTGCGTTCAGGGCAGACAGGAGTGCTGGTCCGGTGTGGCTCTCTGCTTTCAGGCAAGTCAACCCCAAGACAGCGTGACACTGTCGTATCCGGGATGTGGAATAGCCCCTGGGGAGCTGGGGGGATGTTGATGTGCAGCCAGACGCCGCAGCAGAAGAGGACTCAGCCGAGGAGGTTATGGAAGAGGATGGAGTAGGAGGAGTAGAGGAGGTGGCAGTTGGCCTGCCTGCAAGTCGGGGCGGTGTCACCAACTCCGCTGCAGAGCCACGCATTGCATGCTTGGCAGCCATCAGCAGGTTGACCCAATGCGCAGTGTAGGTGATATACCTGCCCTGACCGTGCTTTGCAGACCAGGTATCAGTGGTCAGATGGACCCTTGCCCCAACACTGTATGCCAGAGATGCTATGACTTCCTTTTCAATCAAAGAGTCCGGGTACCTTCCACTGTGGTGTCCCAATAGCGACAAATTTTTTGAAGGCCTCAGACTCCACCAGCTGGTATGGTAAAAGCTGGCGGGCTAAGAGTTCTGTCAAGCCAGCTGTCAGACGCGGGGCAAGGGGTGACTCTGTGACATTGGCTTCTTACGCTCAAACATTTCCTTTACAGACACCTGACTGTGGGCAGATGAGATGGAACTGCTCAAGGTGAGAGGCGGAGTGGCGGATGGTTGAGAGGGGGCAAGGAGGACAGCAGTGGTTGACGTGGCTCAAGATGCTGGACCAGGAGGAGGATGGTGGCTCTGAGCTTGTGTGCTGCTTCTACTCGTCATCATGTATTGATCCCATAGGCGTTTGTGATGTGCAATCATGTGCCTTCGCAAAGCAGTTGTACCTAGGTGGGTGTTGAATTTCCCACAACTCAGTTTCTTTTGGCACAGGTTGCAAATGGCATCACTGTTGTCAGAGGCAGACACACAAAAAAAATGCCACACTGCTGAGCTTTGCAATGATGGCATTCTGGTGGCGGCAACAGCATGCGTTGATTGGCGTGCTGTCTGGCTGGCTGACCCCGGGTGCAAATACATGCTGTCTGACTGTGCCACTAGCTCCTTGCAACGCCCTCCACCTGCTTCCAACTAGTCTCCTCCTTCTTTCTGTCTCCCCTTCTGAACTTTCCCCCTCTTCTTCTTCTCTTCGAGCAGGCACCCACGTGGCATCCACGGACACATCGTCATCATCAACCACTTCACTTGTATCTGACACCTCAGCAAAGGAAGCAGCAGTGGGTACAACATCATCATCACACTGTACGTCCATGTGTGTAATGCTGCCTGACTGAGACATATCCCTGTTATCTACATCCCTTGGCAATAATGGTTGCGCATCACTAATTTCATCCAACTGATGTGTAAATAACTCCTCTGAGGGATCAAGTGAAGCGGCTGTGGTGGCTGTGGTGGTAGTGGTGGTAGTGGTGGTGGTGGCGGCGAGCGGGAGAGTGGTAACATGAGAACAGGTGACCAAAGCTGAGCTGGAGGAGGATGGTGCGTCAAGGTTCTTAGCGGAAGCTGTTGAAGATTGGGTGTCCTGTGTAAGCCAGTCAACTATTTTCTCAGAATTTTTGGGGTTCAGGGTACGTGGCCTCTGAACACTGGGCATTATTCCAGGGCCAGTGGAAATCACAGCATCATAAACACGATGGCCCCTGCGGTGTGGCCTGTCTCTGCCTATCATTTTTTATTAGATAAGTGTTACTATGCATGCAAGGAACTGTGCCACCCTATATAAGTGGTGGGCAGTGGGCACAGTACAGTCTGTGTGGGCCTGACACACACGGGCTTGCAAATGTGATTAGATCACAGAAATTTTATTTATTTTTTTCTGCAAAGTATTTGGGTGAATTACGCCCTGTAACGGTATGAGTGCAGGCCTAGCCACTAGCCAGTGGGCACAATACAGTGGCCCAGATTCAAGAAGCACTTGCGCGGGAACAAGTGTGATTTGCGCCGCGCAAGTACTGATTTGCTCCTATGCAAATTTGCGGCTGATTCTGTAAACCACTTAAGCCTGAAATGCAGGCCATTTTCCCGCGCACGCAGCCTAGCTGTTCCTGCGCAATTTTCGTGCAATTTTGCGCGGGGTGTAAGTTGCGCCTTCATGGAATTCCCTCAGCGAATATGCAAATTAGGTACTGCCGATGATTCAGAAACATGCGCGTGTGATGCGCATCTTGCGCTGGAAGCGTGCAAGCTTTTTTCCCTGGGCAAACTTGCTCCTGTTAAAAGCAGGGGCAAGTTAGCAAAAGATGGCCAAATGTCTCATATCATTTAATTTCTTCTGGATGTCATCCCAGGTACGCACTTCATTACCCAGGGCATTGATGTCCAGGGCAATGGCTTCATATATAGCCCTCCTTTGGGCAATGGTGGTGTTTGCCCGCTGGGCACCGTATAGGACTTCCTTATGCTGCTGGAGTGCAGCAATCAGGATGTCCATCTCTGCAGCCACAAAGTTGGCCTTCCTTATTTTGGTCCCTTTGGGAGGTGCCATGTCTTGCAAAAGGGCTGAATTTCCTTGCTCAGGGGGGGGTAGGAAAAAGCAGGATGAAATTCAGCAAAGAACCTGCGCAAGTCTGCTCCTATTTATTTGCTCAGTGCAAGCAGCTGAGCAGGATTTGCCCTGAAATTATGCTAGCAAACCTCTGCTGAGCCGAAAATTCCTCATTTACATAGGGGCACACCCACTTTGACTTGCACGGCCTTGCGCCCTCAGCTTTGCCTTAAACAGGAGCAAATTAAATGAACAAACGATTCCTGAATCAGGTGGCAATTTGGCAAAATTGCTCCAGCGCAGAGAAATTCAGCTGAGCGGCTCAGGTGTAAGTAATGGGCAAATCTACCTGAATCTGGGCCAGTATGTGTGGGCCTGATGCACACGGGCTTGCAAATGTGATTAGATCACAGAAACATTTTTAATTGAATTTTTTTTTTCTGCAAGGTATTTGGGTGAATGACACCCTGTAACGGTATGAGTGCAGGCCTAGCCACTAGCCAGTGGGCACAATACAGTATGTTTTGGGCCTGAAGTGCACGGGCTTGCAAATGTGATTAGATCACAGAAAATTTTTAAATACAATTTTTTTTTTCCTGCAAGGTATTTGGGTGAATGACACCCTGTAACGGTATGAGTGCAGGCCAAGCCACTAGCCAGTGGGCACAATACAGTATTGGCCTGACACACACGGGCTTGCAAATGTGATTATGTCACAGAAAAATATTAAATATTTTTCTGTCACACCCTGTATGAATGGTGTGCACTGTGCACACAGTGCTGTCTATGACTGAGCCTGCAGCCTCTCACACACGGGCAGCCAGGCAACTGCATTATATATATATATATATATATATATATATAAAAAAAAAAAAGCACACTGATGTACCAGCCCTGAAAAGGGCTTTTTGGTGTGCTGTCTGGACGCTGTCCTCACAGCAGATGAGACTGTGGACACAGAACAATGCCCTAGCTAACGCTTTCCCTATTGAATCAGCAGCAGCAGTACTCTCCCTCCTCTCACTGTGAATGCAGTTTCCGAATGAATCTATAATGGATGCTGTCCAGGAGGTGGGAGGGTCTGGGAGGGAGGGTCTGCTGCTGATTGGCTGGAATGTGTCTGCTGACTGTGAGCTACAGGGTCAAAGTTTACTCAATGATGATGTATAGGGGGCGGACCGAACATCGCATATATTCGCCCTCAGCGGCGAACGCGAACGCGAACTTCCTGGCGAATAGTTCGGGACATCACTAGTTGGCACCTGTGTTTTGTCATCATCAGAGACGTGCTGCGGTGGTCTTCCCATGTCCTCATCCTGAAACATAAGTGGTTGGGCATCAGTGCACTCAACAGTTTCAGCAGTGTCATCAAAAACCATAAGAGACGGGGGCGGAGCTAGCCGCGTCAGAAAATGGCCGCTTGACCCAAGAGCTCCTCACAGCAGCACTTAAACAAAGCTGATACATGGGTTCCCATCCCGCTTCATTATGGGGAAACTCACTAAAGATGAGTCTAAGGAGTCCCATGTAACTCCAATGTGTGTTTTACATTTAGTCGTTAGACTACTGGTTGCCTACTCTTGACGTGCACTTTTTTGAGATTAATGATTTTTATTTGGTAAAAATTTAATTTTATTCGGTTTTTATTTAATAAACAGTGAAAACTTATAACTAACCTACCTAAATAATTAAAACTCTCAACAGTGGACTTTGGCGGTGCTATACTGAATAATTCATCTTCTGACAATTGTTTTAGCATGAGCAATTTAGCTTTGTATAGCTAACTATTTGTTTGTTCTGTCTGCTGAGATGGATACTTGGTGTATGCTAAATTGTAGCGGTGACTTGCTACATTGTCAGCGGGCTATTTAGCATTTATTTCAGTCGGCTCTATATAGTGACATTTAGTGGTGATGAGTTTGCTGCGCTAGCTGCCTACTACCTGTCTAAAAACTTTGGTTCATTCAGTTTGTATTCTGATAACAGCACAGTCTTTGCTATGCTGCCTTCTGATGGCGGCGCAGTAACTCGCTAAACTGCCGACTCGCTACTTGGTAGCTAGCACTCTCTAAGTCCGTCCACTGTGACCTAAAAACTTAAACGCTGCCCCCCAACATGTTTCGCCATAGATATGGCGTCCTCAGGGAATCGGGCAGTCTGTGGAGAGAGTGGCGTTGCCGGGTATATTTGAAACCTCCCACTGGTGTGACGTGATACTTTGCCAACCAATAGCTATGCTCCTTATTGAGCTTATCCCTACTGTTTCTTTGATGATCTTTGATAGGCTATTCGTATCGTCCAGCTTGGCTGCCCGATCCCCTGAGGACACCATATCTATGGCGAAACATGTCGGGGGGCAGCGTTTAAGTTTTTAGGTCACAGTGGACGGACTTAGAGAGTGCTAGCTACTAGGGATGAGCGAACTCGAACTGTATAGTTTGGGTTCGTACCGAATTTTGGGGTGTCCGGGACACGGACCCGAACCCGGACATTTTCGTAAAAGTCCGGGTTCGGGGTTCGGTGTTCGTCGCTTTCTTGGCGCTTTTGTGACGCTTTCTTGGCGCTTTTTGAAAGGCTGCAAAGCAGCCAATCAACAAGCGTCATACTACTTGCCCCAAGAGGCCGTCACAGCCATGCCTACTATTGGCATGGCTGTGATTGGCCAGAGCACCATGTGACCCAGCCTCTATTTAAGCTGGAGTCACATAGCGCCGCCCGTCACTCTGCTCTGATTAGCGTAGGGAGAGGTTGCGGATGCGACAGTAGGGCGAGATTAGGCAGATTAACTCCTCCAAAGGACTTCACTTGATTAATCGATCGATCTGCAGCTGTGCATCATTGAGCTGCTGAAATTCAAATGCTCACTCACTGTTTTTAGGCTGCCCAGACCGTTTGTCAGTCACTTTTTTCTGGGGTGATCGGCGGCCATTTTGTGTCTTGTGCGGTGCTGCGACCAAGTGCATCCAAGCTGCGACCAAGTGCATTTAACCCTCAATGGTGTGGTTGTTTTTTGGCTAAAGCCTACATCAGGGTGAAGCTGTCACACCAAGTGCATTTAACCAGCAATAATCTGATCATTTTTTGGCCATATACTAAATCAGGGGCAAGCTGCGCCTGTCACCAAGTGCATTTAACCCTCAATGGTGTGGTTGTTTTTTGGCTAAAGCCTACATCAGGGTGAAGCTGTCACACCAAGTGCATTTAACCAGCAATAGTCTGTTTATTTTTTTGGCCATATACTACATCAGGGGCAAGCTGCGCCTGTCACCAAGTGCATTTAACCCTCAGTAGTGTGGTTGGTCAAGCTGTGACACCAAGTGCATTTAACCAGCAATAGTCTGTTCATTTTTTGGCCATATACTACATCAGGGGCAAGCTGCGCCCGTCACCAAGTGCATTTAACCAGCAATAGTGTGGTTATTTTTTGGCCATATCCAAGTCTAATTCTGTCACTAAACCCATACCTGTCACCCAGCGCCTAAATACTAGGCCTCAAATTTATATCCTGCTTAATCTCTCGTTACCGCTGTCCTGTTGTGGCTGGGAAAGTTATTTAGTGTCCGTCAAAGCACATTTTTTGTTCTGGGTTGAAATACAATTCCCAATTTAGCAATTTCATAATTTAGTGGTTTCTGCTATATCAGAGCTATTTGAAATCTATCCCTAAAAGGGTATATAATATTCAAGGTGCACATTGGGTCATTCAGAATAACTTCACACACACCCGCTACTGTGTATTTCCAAGTCTAATTCTGTCACTAAACCCATACCGGTCACCCAGCGCCTAAATACTAGGCCTCAAATTTATATCCCGCTAAATCTCTCGTTACCGCTGTCCTGTTGTGGCTGGGAAAGTTATTTAGTGTCCGTCAAAGCACATTTTTTGTTCTGGGTTCAAATACAATTCCCAATTTAGCAATTTAAAAATTTAGTGGTTTCTGCTGTATCAGAGCTATTTGAAATCTATCCCTAAAAGGGTATATAATATTCAAGGTGCACATAGGGTCATTCAGAATAACTTCACACACACGCTACTGTGCATTTCCAAGTCTAATTCTGTTAGTAAATCCATACCGGTCACCCAGCGCCTAAATACAAGGCCTCAAATTTATATCCCGCTGAATTTGAATACAATACATTGGGCCAAATAATATTTTTGTTGTTGTGGTGAACCATAACAATGAGAAAAACATCTAGTAAGGGACGCGGACGTGGACATGGTCGTGGTGGTGTTAGTGGACCCTCTGGTGCTGGGAGAGGACGTGGCCGTTCTGCCACATCCACACGTCCTAGTGTACCAACTACCTCAGGTCCCAGTAGCCGCCAGAATTTACAGCGATATATGGTGGGGCCCAATGCCGTTCTAAGGATGGTAAGGCCTGAGCAGGTACAGGCATTAGTCAATTGGGTGGCCGACAGTGGATCCAGCACGTTCACATTATCTCCCACCCAGTCTTCTGCAGAAAGCGCACAGATGGCGCCTGAAAACCAACCCCATCAGTCTGTCACATCACCCCCATGCATACCAGGGAAACTGTCTCAGCCTCAAGTTATGCAGCAGTCTCTTATGCTGTTTGAAGACTCCGCTGGCAGGGTTTCCCAAGGGCATCCACCTAGCCCTTCCCCAGCGGTGAAAGATATAGAATGCACTGACGCACAACCACTTATGTTTCCTGATGATGAGGACATGGGAATACCACCTCAGCATGTCTCTGATGATGACGAAACACAGGTGCCAACTGCTTCGTCTTTCTGCAGTGTGCAGACTGAACAGGAGGTCAGGGATCAAGACTGGGTGGAAGACGATGCAGGGGATGATGAGGTCCTAGACCCCACATGGAATGAAGGTCGTGCCACTGACTTTCACAGTTCGGAGGAAGAGGCAGTGGTGAGACCGAGCCAACAGCGTAGCAAAAGAGGGAGCAGTGGGCAAAAGCAGAACACCCGCCGCCAAGAGACTCCGCCTGCTACTGCCCGCCGCCATCTGGGACCGAGCACCCCAAAGGCAGCTTCAAGGAGTTCCCTGGCATGGCACTTCTTCAAACAATGTGCTGACGACAAGACCCGAGTGGTTTGCACGCTGTGCCATCAGAGCCTTAAGCGAGGCATTAACGTTCTGAACCTGAGCACAACCTGCATGACCAGGCACCTGCATGCAAAGCATGAACTGCAGTGGAGTAAACACCTTAAAACCAAGGAAGTCACTCAGGCTCCCCCTGCTACCTCTTCTGCTGCTGCCGCCTCGGCCTCTTCTGCTGCTGCCGCCTCAGCCTCTTCCTCCGCCTCTGGAGGAACATTGGCACCTGCCGCCCAGCAAACAGGGGATGTACCACCAACACCACCACCACCACCTCCGTCACCAAGCGTCTCAACCATGTCACACGGCAGCGTTCAGCTCTCCATCTCACAAACATTTGAGAGAAAGCGTAAATTCCCACCTAGCCACCCTCGATCCCTGGCCCTGAATGCCAGCATTTCTAAACTACTGGCCTATGAAATGCTGTTATTTAGGCTGGTGGACACAGACAGCTTCAAACAGCTCATGTCGCTTGCTGTCCCACAGTATGTTGTTCCCAGCCGGCACTACTTCTCCAAGAGAGCCGTGCCTTCCCTGCACAACCAAGTATCCGATAAAATCAAGTGTGCACTGCGCAACACCATCTGTGGCAAGGTCCACCTAACCACAGATACGTGGACCAGTAAGCACGGCCAGGGACGCTATATCTCCCTAACTGCACACTGGGTAAATGTAGTGGCAGCTGGGCCCCAGGCGGAGAGCTGTTTGGCGCACGTCCTTCCGCCGCCAAGGATCGCAGGGCAACATTCTTTGCCTCCTGTTGCCACCTCCTCCTTCTCGGCTTCCTCCTCCTCTTCTTCCACCTGCTCATCCAGTCAGCCACACACCTTCACCACCAACTTCAGCACAGCCCGGGGTAAACGTCAGCAGGCCATTCTGAAACTCATATGTTTGGGGGACAGGCCCCACACCGCACAGGAGTTGTGGCGGGGTATAGAACAACAGACCGACGAGTGGTTGCTGCCGGTGAGCCTCAAGCCCGGCCTGGTGGTGTGCGATAATGGGCGAAATCTCGTTGCAGCTCTGGGACTAGCCAATTTGACGCACATCCCTTGCTTGGCGCATGTGCTGAATTTGGTGGTGCAGAAGTTCATTCACAACTACCCCGCCATGTCAGAGCTGCTGCATAAAGTGCGGGCCGTCTGTTCGCGCTTCCGGCGTTCACATCCTGCTGCTGCTCGCCTGTCTGCGCTACAGCGTAACTTCGGCCTTCCCGCTCACCGCCTCATATGCGACGTGCCCACCAGGTGGAACTCCACCTTGCACATGCTGGACAGACTGTGCGAGCAGCAGCAGGCCATAGTGGAGTTTCAGCTGCAGCACGCACGGGTCAGTCGCACTACAGAACAGCACCACTTCACCACCAATGACTGGGCCTCCATGCGAGACCTGTGTGCCCTGTTGCGCTGTTTCGAGTACTCCACCAACATGGCCAGTGGCGATGACGCCGTTATCAGCGTTACAATACCACTTCTATGTCTCCTTGAGAAAACACTTAGGGCGATGATGCAAGAGGAGGTGGCCCAGGAGGAGGAGGAGGAAGAAGGGTCATCTTTAGCACTTTCAGGCCAGTCTCTTCGAAGTGACTCAGAGGGAGTTTTTTGGCAACAGCAGAGGCCAGGTACAAATGTGGCCAGACAGGGCCCACTACTGGAGGACGAGGAGGACGAGGATGAGGAGGAGGTGGAGGAGGATGAGGATGAAGCATGGTCACAGCGGGGTGGCACCCAACGCAGCTCGGGTCCATCACTGGTGCGTGGCTGGGGGGAAAGGCAGGACGATGACGATACGCCTCCCACAGAGGACAGCTTGTCCTTACCCCTGGGCAGCCTGGCACACATGAGCGACTACATGGTGCAGTGCCTGCGCAACGACAGCAGAGTTGCCCACATTTTAACCTGTGCGGACTACTGGGTTGCCACCCTGCTGGATCCACGCTACAAAGACAATGTGCCCACCTTACTTCCTGCACTGGAGCGTGATAGGAAGATGTGCGAGTACAAGCGCACGTTGGTAGACGCGCTACTGAGAGCATTCCCAAATGTCACAGGGGAACAAGTGGAAGCCCAAGGCCAAGGCAGAGGAGGAGCAAGAGGTCGCCAAGGCAGCTGTGTCAATGCCAGCTCCTTTGAGGGCAGGGTTAGCATGGCAGAGATGTGGAAAACTTTTGTCAACACGCCACAGCTAACTGCACCACCACCTGATACGCAACGTGTTAGCAGGAGGCAACATTTCACTAACATGGTGGAACAGTACGTGTGCACACCCCTCCACGTACTGACTGATGGTTCGGCCCCATTCAACTTCTGGGTCTCTAAATTGTCCACGTGGCCAGAGCTAGCCTTTTATGCCTTGGAGGTGCTGGCCTGCCCGGCGGCCAGCGTTTTGTCTGAACGTGTATTCAGCACGGCAGAGGGCGTCATTACAGACAAACGCAGCCGCCTGTCTACAGCCAATGTGGACAAGCTGACGTTCATAAAAATGAACCAGGCATGGATCCCACAGGACCTGTCCGTCCCTTGTCCAGATTAGACATTAACTACCTCCCCTTAACCATATATTATTGGACTCCAGGGCACTTCCTCATTCAATCCTATTTTTATTTTCATTTTACCATTATATTGCGAGGCTACCCAAAGTTGAATGAACCTCTCCTGTGTCTGGGTGCCGGGGCCTAAATATATGCCAATGGACTGTTCCAATGTTGGGTGACGTGAAGCCTGATTCTCTGCTATGACATGCAGAATGATTCTCTGCTGACATGAAGCCAGATTCTCTGTTACGGGACCTCCCTCCTCTGCCTGGGTGCTGGGCCTAAATATATGCCAGTGGACTGTTGCAGTGGTGGCTGACGTGAAGCCTCATTCTCTGCTATGACATGCAGACTAATTCTCTGCTGACATGAAGACAGATTCTCTGTTACGGGACCTCTCTCCTCTGCCTGTGTGTGTGCTGGGCCTAAATATATGCCAATGGACTGTTGCAGTGGTGGCTGACGTGAAGCCTCATTCTCTGCTATGACATGCAGACTAATTCTCTGCTGACATGAAGACAGATTCTCTGTTACGGGACCTCTCTCCTCTGCCTGGGTGCTGGGCCTAAATATATGCCAATGGACTGTTGCATTGGTGGCTGACGTGAAGCCTCATTCTCTGCTATGACATGCAGACTGATTCTCTGCTGACATGAAGACAGATTCTCTGTTACGGGACCTCCCTCCTCTGCCTGTGTGTGTGCTGGGCCTAAATATATGCCAATGGACTGTTGCAGTGGTGGCTGACGTGAAGCCTCATTCTCTGCTATGACATGCAGACTAATTCTCTGCTGACATGAAGACAGATTCTCTGTTACGGGACCTCTCTCCTCTGCCTGTGTGTGTGCTGGGCCTAAATATATGCCAATTGACTGTTGCAGTGGTGGCTGACGTGAAGCCTCATTCTCTGCTATGACATGCAGACTGATTCTCTGCTGACATGAAGACAGATTCTCTGTTACGGGACCTCCCTCCTCTGCCTGGGTGCTGGGCCTAAATATATGCCAATGGACTGTTGCAGTGGTGGCTGACGTGAAGCCTCATTCTCTGCTATGACATGCAGACTGATTCTCTGCTGACATGAAGCCAGATTGTCTGTTACGGGACCTCTCTCCTCTGCCTGTGTGTGTGCTGGGCCTAAATATATGCCAATGGACTGTTGCAGTGGTGGCTGACGTGAAGCCTCATTCTCTGCTATGACATGCAGACTGATTCTCTGCTGACATGAAGCCAGATTCTCTGTTACGGGACCTCTCTCCTCTGCCTGTGTGTGTGCTGGGCCTAAATATATGCCAATGGACTGTTGCAGTGGTGGCTGACGTGAAGCCTCATTCTCTGCTATGACATGCAGACTGATTCTCTGCTGACATGAAGCCAGATTGTCTGTTACGGGACCTCTCTCCTCTGCCTGTGTGTGTGCTGGGCCTAAATATATGCCAATGGACTGTTGCAGTGGTGGCTGACGTGAAGCCTCATTCTCTGTTATGACATGCAGACTAATTCTCTGCTGACATGAAGACAGATTCTCTGTTACGGGACCTCTCTCCTCTGCCTGTGTGTGTGCTGGGCCTAAATATATGCCAATGGACTGTTGCAGTGGTGGCTGACGTGAAGCCTCATTCTCTGCTATGACATGCAGACTGATTCTCTGCTGACATGAAGCCAGATTGTCTGTTACGGGACCTCCCTCCTCTGCCTGGGTGCTGGGCCTAAATATATGCCAATGGACTGTTGCAGTGGTGGCTGACGTGAAGCCTCATTCTCTGCTATGACATGCAGACTGATTCTCTGCTGACATGAAGCCAGATTGTCTGTTACGGGACCTCTCTCCTCTGCCTGTGTGTGTGCTGGGCCTAAATATATGCCAATGGACTGTTGCAGTGGTGGCTGACGTGAAGCCTCATTCTCTGCTATGACATGCAGACTAATTCTCTGCTGACATGAAGACAGATTCTCTGTTACGGGACCTCTCTCCTCTGCCTGGGTGCTGGGCCTAAATATATGCCAATGGACTGTTGCAGTGGTGGCTGACGTGAAGCCTCATTCTCTGCTATGACATGCAGACTGATTCTCTGCTGACATGAAGACAGATTCTCTGTTACGGGACCTCCCTCCTCTACCTGGGTGCTGGGCCTAAATATATGCCAATGGACTGTTGCAGTGGTGGCTGACGTGAAGCCTCATTCTCTGCTATGACATGCAGACTGATTCTCTGCTGACATGAAGACAGATTCTCTGTTACGGGACCTCACTCCTCTGCCTGTGTGCTGGGCCTAAATATATGCCAATGGACTGTTGCAGTGGTGGCTGACGTGAAGCCTCATTCTCTGCTATGACATGCAGACTGATTCTCTGCTGACATGAAGACAGATTCTCTGTTACGGGACCTCTCTCCTCTGCCTGGGTGCTGGGCCTAAATTTATGAAAATGGACTCTTACAGTGGTGGGTGACGTGAAGCCAGATTCTCTGCTATGGGACCTCTCTCCAATTGATTTTGGTTAATTTTTATTTATTTAATTTTTATTTTAATTCATTTCCCTATCCACATTTGTTTGCAGGGGATTTACCTACATGTTGCTGCCTTTTGCAGCCCTCTAGCTCTTTCCTGGGCTGTTTTACAGCCTTTTTAGTGCCGAAAAGTTCGGGTCCCCATTGACTTCAATGGGTTTCGGGTTCGGGACGAAGTTCGGATCGGGTTCGGATCCCGAACCCGAACATTTCCGGGATGTTCGGCCGAACTTCTCGAACCCGAACATCCAGGTGTTCGCTCAACTCTACTAGCTACCGAGTAGCGAGTCGGCAGTTTAGCGAGTTACTGTGCCACCATCAGAAGGCAGAATAGCAAAGACTGTGCTGTTATCAGAATACAAACTGAATGAACCAAAGTTTTTAGACAGGTAGTAGGCAGCTAGCGCAGCAAACTCATCACCACTAAATGTCACTATATAGAGCCGACTGAAATAAATACTAAATAGCCCGCTGACAATGTAGCAAGTCACCGCTACAATTTAGCATACACCAAGTATCCATCTCAGCAGACAGAACAAACAAATAGTTAGCTATACAAAGCTAAATTGCTCATGCTAAAACGATTGTCAGAAGATGAATTATTCAGTATAGCACCGCCAAAGTCCACTGTTGAGAGTTTTAATTATTTAGGTAGGTTAGTTATAAGTTATCACTGTTTATTAAATAAAAACCGAATAAAATTAAATTTTTACCAAATAAAAATCATTAATCTCAAAAAAGCGCACGTCAAGAGTAGGCAACCAGTAGTCTAACGACGAAATGGAAAACACAAAAATAAGTGCCTCTACGTGTGCTGGGTATACACCAGTGTAATATTGAAGCCATGTAACTCCAAGACACTCCAGAGAACAATCTGACCTGGACAAATATCTGAAAAAGATGTCCTCGCCGGCAGGCAGATCCAAGATGGCGCAGGAAGCCGCCGCTGCTATGAACTACACAGAAGACTATGATGACGAGGGTACATACGCCATGTCTGAGACACACAGCGAACAAGGCTCAATACCAATCACTAGAGCCTTCCTCAAGGAGTCTCTGGCCCTCGCTTTTGAACCTGTCCTGAAAGAACTTTCGGCTATTAAGACAGAAATTAAACAAACGGGGCACAGAGTAGCAGCCTTAGAAGATTTGCAAGCTGTGCTAACTAAACATGCAATCAATAAACCAGAGTCCAGGTCCGCGCTTCAAAGGAGATATAGTTTAGAAAACGCCTTATTAAAGGAAAGCGCAGTTTAAATCGTATCCCACGCTGAAACTTCCCCACAGGCACACACCACACTGCCGACCGAAACTTCACAGGACAGCGATTACCCTTCAAAAGATCAGCAGCATAGTGCAGTACCCGTGAATATGTCAAATATTAAAGGTTGTATTATACTCACAACAGCACCGCTAGAAATCAGCATATAAAATCATCTGAAATATCAATGCCCGACCTGGGTTTCAGCCTCTAGCTATCTGGGTACCCTCACATAACATACAATACAATTCCAAAGACAGAAAAATACATGAACATAACTGTGCCACTATTGCATAAAACCGGTACATACAACATGGGACCATAATCACATGGTAAGAGGCTGGCAAGTAGTCTTCTCCAAGCACTCGTGGCAACCTCAATAGAGGGGAGTTTGTCACACACCCATGCTTCAATCACTTTTTTTGCGGGGCAACAGGTGTATCACACGAGTAGAAATGATTTGTTCCAATAACCAGTGGCGACTCTAGAATCAATATATAGGGGAGGGGGCACAGAAGATACACAGTCAAAAATGGGGGGGCACTAATAATTTTCACCAGCTAATCATACTACTGAAAAATACAATATACGTTATAGTTCATACACCATGCTGTACAGTATATATAGGATTATAATATATATTGTATAGCATGTTTATGAACAATACTGTATATTATACTGTGGCATGGCGTATGGATTATAATGTACAGGGAGTGCAGAATTATTAGGCAAGTTGTATTTTTGAGGATTAATTTTATTATTGAACAACAACCATGTTCTCAATGAACCCAAAAAACTCATTAATATCAAAGCTGAATATTTTTGGAAGTAGTTTTTAGTTTGTTTTTAGTTTTAGCTATTTTAGGGGGATATCTGTGTGTGCAGGTGACTATTACTGTACATAATTATTAGGCAACTTAACAAAAAACAAATATATACCCATTTCAATTATTTATTTTTACCAGTGAAACCAATATAACATCTCCACATTCACAAATATACATTTCTGACATTCAAAAACAAAACAAAAACAAATCAGTGACCAATATAGCCACCTTTCTTTGCAAGGACACTCAAAAGCCTGCTATCCATGGATTCTGTCAGTGTTTTGATCTGTTCACCATCAACATTGCGTGCAGCAGCAACCACAGCCTCCCAGACACTGTTCAGAGAGGTGTACTGTTTTCCCTCCTTGTAAATCTCACATTTGATTATGAACCACAGGTTCTCAATGGGGTTCAGATCAGATGAACAAGGAGGCCATGTCATTAGATTTTCTTCCTTTATACCCTTTATTTCCAGCCACGTTGTGGAGTACTTGGACGCGTGTGATGGAGCATTGTCCTGCATGAAAATCATGTTTTTCTTACCTTGCAGACTTCTTCCTGTACCACTGCTTGAAGAAGGTGTCTTCCAGAAACTGGCAGTAGGACTGGGAGTTGAGCTTGACTCAGTCCTCAACCCGAAAAGGCCCCACAAGCTCATCTTTGATGATACCAGCCCAAACCAGTACTCCACCTCCACCTTGCTGGCGTCTGAGTCGGACTGGAGCTCTCTGCCCTTTACCAATCCAGCCATCTGGCCCATCAAGACTCACTCTCATTTCATCAGTCCATAAAACCTTAGAAAAATCAGTCTTGAGATATTTCTTGGCCCAGTCTTGACGTTTCAGCTTGTGTGTCTTGTTCAGTGGTGGTCGTCTTTCAGCCTTTCTTACCTTGGCCATGTCTCTGAGTATTGCACACCTTGTGCTTTTGGGCACTCCAGTGATGTTGCAGCTCTGAAATATGGCCAAACTGGTGGCAAGTGGCATCTTGGCAGCTGCACGCTTGACTTTTCTCAGTTCATGGGCAGTTATTTTGCGCCTTGGTTTTTCCACACGCTTCTTGCGACCCTGTTGACTATTTTGAATGAAACGCTTGATTGTTCGATGATCACGCTTCAGAAGCTTTGCAATTTTAAGAGTGCTGCATCCCTCTGCAAGATATCTCACTATTTTTGACTTTTCTGAGCCTGTCAAGTCCTTCTTTTGACCCATTTTGCCAAAGGAAAAGAAGTTGCCTAATAATTATGTCCACTTAACGACTGACATTTGCAAGGTTTTTATATATATTTTTTTTTTTAGTATTAAACACAAGAAACACTATACATATGTGGCATCAGTATAATTTTACTGACCTGAAGAATGAAAGTAACAAGTCAGTTTTAACGCCTAGGGAATGCCATAAAAACAAGACATTAAATTGTTGTGGAATTACGTGTATTTTCCAAATTCATCCTATTTTTCTTCCCAGCTCCCCACTACTTGGTATGCAATACTAAATTGTGGAATTCGAAAGTGCAATATGTCCAAAAAAACAAGCCCTCATATTCTATGTGAACTGAAAAATAAGTTTTATGGCTCCAGAAATGAAAAATGAAAATGCAAAAAAAAACAAAAAAAAAAAAACAACAACACTGGGGCTGAAAGGGTTAAAGAAATGTGTGCAACAATCATTATTAAAAGGGGATAGAATTCTGAGAATAGGAGGTAAAATAATATTTCACATACCATATAAGGCTAGGGCTACACAGTCACACTGGTTGCACGACTGTGGTTGTGGTCAGGATCACAGATTAGCGGTGATCTCCTGGAATTGAATGGGATCCCAGGGCGAGTAGCAAAAAATCCAGCACATATTTCTGTTCCTGTTTTAGTATTTGGCTTTTATATTAATATTTTTTTTCAATTCTGAATAATTCTAATTACTTTAATTTGTATCTGGAAATTAAATTTCAAAATAATCAATTGCTTTCCAGATTTTACAAATTAAATTTACAATACAACAGTAGACAAACTGTTTAATGATGATAGAATTTTAGTTAGTAAAAATGTTGATGTGAGTAATTTAGTGCACAAGAAACTTCTATATAATGGCCTATATTCATACAGTACTGTATGTGGGCTTTTGATATTAAAGTGTGTACTGGACATTGATTTATGTAATTTACCTTCACTGATTGCAAGCATGAAGGGATTGCAGGACTTAAACAGTTGTTTCACTTCTGCAAAAGGCATTTATCGTGTAGACAAAGTTAATACAAGGTATTTACTAATGTATTGTGATTGTCCATATTGCCTCCTCTGCTGGCTGGATTCATTTTTCCATCGCATTATACACTGCTCCTGTCCAAGGGTTACAACTAGGGTTGGGCAAATTGGGTTTGAATTGCTGTATCTGAACCCGATTTGTTTAAAAACTTTGTTAATAAAATGGGCTCTGTCTTACTGTAAATTGTATGTTCTTATTCAGAGGTGTTTCTGAAGTTTCTGCAAATATCACAAGACTTACTTTGCCTCGCTTCTATCACGTCAGTTTGTTTATTGGCAAAAATGACTGTATCAAAATATTAAGCCTAAATGGGCTTTGTGCCTCATTAACAAAGCCGAATTCAGCTTCATATTTTGATACAGTAATGTATGCCAATAAACAAAATGACATGTGATAGAAGCGGGACGAAGTTAGCCTTGCGATATTTGCCGAGCTCCAAATCCACCACCAAGTTACGGCCATTATCAGACACAACCATGTCTGGTTGTAGGTTGAGTGGCGAGAGCCACAGCTCAGTCTGGTCCCTTATATCCTGCCACAACTCTGCGGCGGTGTGCTGTTTGTCACCTAAGCAAATTAGTTTCAGCACGGCCTGTTGCCCTTTCCCCATTGCAGTGCTATACTGCTGTCAGCTACTGACTGATGGCTGACTGGTGCTACAAGATGAGAATTCAGAGGTGGAAATGGAGGGGGAGGAGAAGAAAGGGGATTGCAGCCACTAATGTAGGTGGTGGCAGAAATCCTGATGGCGTCGGAAGTACCTGTGCCATCCCAGGGTACAACTCGCTCCCGGCCTCCACAACGTTCACCCAGTGTGCCGTCAGGGAAATGCAGGGTCCCTGGCCAAAAGCACTTGTCCATGTGTCAGTCGTTAAGTGGACATTCCAAATAACTGCGTTTGTCAGGGCACGGGTGATGTTACGGGACACATGCTGGTGTAAGGGGAGGTGGCACACCGGGAAAAACTGTGACAGCTGGGGACTGAGTAACGAGGGACGGCCACTGCCATCGGGTTGCGGAAAGCCTCAGTGTCCACAAGCCTAAAAAGCAACATTTCCAGGGACAGCAATTTGGAAAGGTGCACATTTAGTGCTATGGCCTGTGGGTGGGTGGCTGGGTATTTGCTCTTTCATTCAAAAGCCTGGGGTATGGACATCTGTACGCTGCGCCGGGACACAGAAGTGGATGTGCTAGATGATGTTGCTTGCGAAGGTCCGGGTGCAGGGCAGGAGGCATCCGGACCTGCGTCTTGGACAGGGGATTGGCCAGCACACCTCTGTGTGCACCATCAGCAGCACGGCCACTTTCCCATTCCTTACTGCTTTCCTTGAGCATATTAAATGGTATATATGCTTGCAAGTATGTCACACATAGAGAAGCGCAGGTTTTGTAAGTGTATGCACAAATAAATTACACTGAGTGTCACAGATATTTAGGATCACACTCGAGCACACGGGGTGTTCGGCTGAACACCGCAATGTGCCGAGCATTGCGATGCTCGCGTCAAAATGGTGTTCGGCCGAGCATGCTCGCCCAGCACTACTATTCATGTTTCTGCTGCATAGGCCACTCTCTGTATCTCACTTAGTCACCAACCTTCTGCCATCCCAATTACAATGAGTAGCTGAGGCCACAGCAGTACCAGCAGCAGCCAATTCAGGTTGATAAACATGATGAAGCTGTTTTTTATGTGCTGAGTCTGGCTAATGCATATCAGCAAATGGATATGTACTAGGTTAATTTCTTCCTATATTATGCCCTTTCTCTGGCATAAACCCTGTTCCATGACCCCAAAGACTTCTGGGGAGGCAGGTTTGAGTAGTGGTTGGAAGAAGCCCAGTTTTATATTGCTGTACTGTCTTGTCCAGCTTCCAGTGTCTATTTAGAGATGTTTTTCAGTGTGGCAGATGGGGTCATCACAGACAAACTTTTCCTGTGTAGGTGTACAAAATATATATTTTTTTTTTTTATTGAATGAGGCAGGGATCTATGATAACTTTCACACACTTTCAGCTGGGGCCAAAGAATTGTTCTGCCATTGCTGATGATTGCTATTTATCGCTCTGCCCCATCCTGTACCACATTGTATTGCTATTGTTGCTGCTGCCACCACCACCGCAACTGCTGCTCCCCCTACTTCCACTATTACTATGCCTACACAGCCTCACATCTTCGGATTTGAAACTCTTCACAGTTGCATATCTACTGCCATGTTTTTTTTTTGTATTACTTCTGCTCCCAAAAATTGTAGAACTTTTGGACAGCTATTCAGAAGCTACTATTTCCTTCAATATTACCGTGTGTGTATAAACATGGGCAGGCATCTGCCCCCATTAAGGAATATGTTTTAGATGCTTGTTCAAAACAAGCCACAGCTTCTTCTGCTACTACCCTGTGTATAAACATAGGCAGATATCTACCCCCTATAAGGGGCAATGTTTGAAGAGAGAAAGACAAGAGAGAAAAAATATGAGTCCCAGGAGAGCTCAGTGTGTCATAGACCGTTTTTCAGGCCAAATGGAGCCCTTTTGATTTGTCTATAAATGATTCGGAGCCAAATCAATTGTTTAACCAATTCATTAGAATCAGCCCTGAAATTAATTTGTTAGTTTTTCTCTTGAGGACCGGATAGAAATCATTTATCATTTATTTATTTATTTATATATATATATATATATATATATATATATATATATATTTTTTTTTTTTTTTTTTTTTTGCTTTACACTTTGTTTTTGTGGGGTAAGCAGGGCCACAGATACTCAATTGGGTTAGGGTAGTCTGGATAATTAAGGGGCCATAATTGTACTTGGAAGTCTTGATCATGCTCTTCTAACCAATGCAATGACCATCCATCTGGTTCAGAGCACCATGCGCAGTAGAGTTTGATGAACTGTTATATTAGACACAAGTCTTGTAGCACAAGTCTTTAGACAGTGAGCTGCTACACTGTAGCATCTCAGTCTGACCCTATACACCTTTGCAGCTGATGTTCAGCTCTCACATCAATGACATACGGTACTCCGCAGTTTCCATGTCGCTTATTTGCAGTGATGCCATTTGTCCAATTACAAAGCACTTTGTTGAAATTATGCATAATTTTCTAGATTTCATAAGGTATGTCCTTTGTTTGCCAAGTCTTTTGTGCTGTACATAACAAGGTGTTGTCCAGGGGTGTACACAGATCTCATTGGGCCCCTTAGCAAAGCTTAGGTTTGGCCTACTGCACCTAGTTTGTGCGTATGTGGGTCAATCACTCCCAGGCAATGCAGAACCTATGCAACACTCTAGATTTGTGATGAATTTACATTTTTTTTAATCATGTGGAAGGATTATATTTTTTTTTTTAAGTTGCCTTTGACCACTCCCACTTTATCCAACTTATGTTACAAAGAAATGAACACCATAATTCTCAATGTGTGTAAACCAGAAAACTGACAAAAAATCTTTTGTAAATCTCCTGCTTCTCTTCTATTCCAAAACTAGCCACCATTAGGGGGAGCTCAGTGAATAGGAATGAATACAACTACAATGGAAACTGTAATAATCTCTTTGCATTAAGCTCCACCTAGTGATGGCTGTGTGAAAATGCAGAAAAGAGAATGTTCCATGCAGGCCCGTCCCTCCCCTACTTTTCAAAGCATAACCCCTTTAATACTGAAACACTATCCTAAGGCCATCAATAAAAATAATAAAAAAACACAGATAGCAGATAAGTGGTTTCCCAATTTTTTATGTATATGATCTATCCTCTGGATAGGTCATCAGTATCTGATCAGTGTGGTTGTGACACCTGGGACCCCCTTCAAGCAGCTATTTGAGAAGACCATGGTGCTCCTTCTTGCAGCTCACCCTAGGCCAGTGACATGACATGGCCTAGACACAGCTCCCAGTGAATGGGAATGAACCACAATACTAAGCATAGCTGCTATACAATGTACTGCAATGTCCTTGGTAAGCTTTAAGGAGGCAGCAACGCTAACGGGAGTACCGTAATCTCCTCTAGTAGCTCTCTGGTTTTGGACCCCTCCAATCAGTTACTGATAACCATAGGTTGTCAATATAAAAAAAAATCAGAAAACCTCCTTAACACAAAAAAATGCAAAAACACAATTATTTAAAATCTTTCATAATCTTTAATATTCAAAAATATGATTTTAGGCATTCACCTTAGTGTTTTCTGTACAACACCATAATGTTACTTCCTTTTACTTCTTTACTTCAATAACTTTTACTTTTTGATCTATCCTGCTGTGATATTACTTGAAGCATGACAACAATTTATATGGAATATTATTGGGGCAAGAATAAAAGAGCATTAAAAATTGGTCGTGGTGTGCATTGCTCATTACTCAATTTACTGCGGATTGCCTAGTTCTTTGAAAGAGTTCTGCTTGAATTTAGTCTTTTGTCCATTTTTTTTTAATTCTTTATGCAGCATTTAAGATGAATCAAGTCAGATTTGCCTTTTATGAAAAAAAAAGACTTTCCTTCCTTATGATTTCTTCAAAACGACTCATTAGACCTTTATCTGCCTTTTAGAAAATGAATGTGTTTTAATCATGCCATCTAATGGTTTCTAGTTTTCTATGACTTCATATTATTAAGAGATGATTTGTACAGTTCTAATGTTGAATATTTCAGGATGTGTCTGAAATGTCTGACCCCAGGTCTCCAAATGTAGAAGACATCCCATATTGTTCTGTGTATTAAGAAAAAAATCAGCTCTTTCTTTATTGCACACTAAAGGCCATTTCTGAAACGCTAGAAGTGAAGGGACACCTTTCAAATAAAAATTTCCACCCATTTTGTTCCGCAATGTGATATATTTGTATTTTATTTTCATTTAAACTGCCTTAAAGCGAGCTGACATCAGCATCTTATGAAACAAAAATCAAGAAAGATTAAGTCATTATGTTTTATAGAGCTCTTCTAAATTCCATGAAGTGATTTCATGACTGGAATTGATGACCTTTTTAAAACAATGCTCTTGGTGATCTTTAGTTGCCTACCAATTTGTCCCTATGTGTATAAAAGAGATTGAAGTAGAAAATGGAGCAATAACAATTATATACTCTATTAGTGGTTGGAAAGTGCTCTAAACATAAAAAAGATTACATATGTTATACTAAAATAATTGACACTAACTTGTTTTCTGAGATAAGACAATACTAGGCTTTTTTTTTTGCAAATTTGATGAGTGTAACTTTAAAACACTTTTACTTATCCAGGCCATTCTGAGATTGTTTTTTTGTCACATATTGTACTTCATGACACTGGTAAAATGGAGTTTAAAAAAAAACAACATTTTTATTTCAAATTTTTTTTAATTTTTTACCAAATATGTGGAAAAAGTTGCAAATTTCTAAATTTCTATTTCTCTACTTTTATATTAGATAGTAATACCTCCAAAAATGTTTATTATTTTACATTCCCCATATGTCTACTTCATGTTTGGATCATTTTGGGAATGCCATTTCTTTTTTTTTTGTATTTTTTTTGGGGCACGTTACAAGGCTTAGAAGTTTAGAAGCCAATTTTTCTTTTTTTGATGGTATTCACCTGAGGGGTTAGGTCATGTGATTATTTTATGGAGCAGGTCATTACGGATGTGGCGATACCTAATATGTCCAGTATTTATGTATATATAGGTTTTATACAATGATTAATTTTTTAAACAAACATAAGAATGTTTTAGTGTCTCCATAGTCTGAGAGCCATAGTTTTTTTCAGTTTTTGGGCGATTATCTTGGGTAGGGTAGGATTTTTGCGGATGAGATGAAGGTTTGATTGGCACATTTTTGGGGTGCGTATGACTTTTTGATCGCTTGCTATTATACTTTTTGTGATGCAAGGTGACAAAAAATAGCTTTTTTACAGATTTTTTTTTTTTTTTTTTTTTACGGTGTTCACCTGAGGGGTTAGGTCATGTGACATTTTCATAGAGCAGGTTCTTATCGACGCGGTGATACCTAATATGAATATTTTTTTTATTTACTTATATTTTACACAATACCAGCAAAATTATATTTTAGTGTTGCCATATTCTGAGCCATAGTTTTTTTTTTTTTTTTTGGGCGATTGTCTTAGGTAGGGGCAAATTTTTTGTGGGATAAAGTGACGGTTAGATTGGTACTATTTTGGGGGGCATATGCCATTTTGATCACTTGGTGTTGCACTTTTTGTGATGTAAGGTGACAAAAATTGCATTTTTTTAAGCCTTTTTTTAATGGTATTTATCGGACAGGGTGGATCATGTAATATACTTATAGAGTCGGTCATTACGGATGCGGCAATGCCAAATAGGTGTGAGTTTTTTTTCATTTTTTTATTATAAAATAAGGTGAAAGAGGTGTTTTTTTCCTTTTTTTTTACCGTATTTTGCGCCCTATAAGATGCACCGGCCCATAAGACGCACCTAGGTTTTTGAGTAGGAAAATAAGAAAATATTTTGAACCACAAGGTGTGCTTTTGGTGGGCTTTGAACTAATGGTAGCCTGTGAATGACACTATTATGGGGGTCTGTGGATGGCACTGTTATGGGGGTCTGTGGATGGCACTGTTATGGGGGTCTGTGGATGGCACTGTAATGGGGGTCTGTGGATGGCACTGTAATGGGGGTCTGTGGATTGCACTGTTATGGGGGTCTGTGGATTGCACTGTTATGGGGGGTCTGTGGATTGCACTGTTATGGGGGGTCTGTGGATGGCACTGTTATGGGGGTCTGTGGATTGCACTGTTATGGAGGTCTGTGGATTGCACTGTTATGGGGGTCTGTGGCTCGCACTGTTATGGGGGTCTGTGGCTGGAACTGTTATGGGGGTCTGTGGCTGGCACTGTTATGGGGGTCTGTGGCTGGCACTGTTATGGGGGTCTGTGGCTGACACTGTTATGGAGGCATCTGTGGATGCCATGACACTGCTATGGGGGGATCTTTGGTTGACAGATATGTAGCATCTTATGCTATTTGACATCCACAGATACCCCCCATAACAGTGTCAGCCACTGTGAATGACACCCAATACAGGGGCTGGGGGCTGGCATCTACACTAGTTTTTAAATGGCAGCGGGGGCCCCGCTCACTGTACTAATGGTATCTACTGTAACTGCAGGCAGGCAATGGTTAACTCTATATATATATATATATATATATATATGTTCGATCCATCAGTGAGCAGCCTGTACTTACGATCATAGCAGGCTGGAGGCAGGAGGCTGGGGCGGGCGGGCACTGGCAGCGTAACTTCTTACGTCACGCGCCTGTGCCGCCTGCTTCATTCATAAAGTGGGCGGAGCAGGCATGTGACACAGTAAGTTACGCTGCCAGTGCCTGCCCACTCACCAGCCCAGCCTGCTGCCTCCAGCATCCAGCCTGCTATGAACGTAAGTACAGGCTGCTCAGTGCTGGATCGAGCATATGTATAGTTAACCATTGCCTGCCTGCAGTTACAGATACCATTAGTACAGTGAGAGGGGCCTGGTGCAATAGGATACAGTGACTGCACCGGGCCCCGCTGCCATTATAAAACTAAAGGCTGGCTCCCAGCCCCTCCTCCCCCCTCACTGATACACACACCGGCCACGCTGTGTATCAGTGTAAAAATGGCAGCCTTCGCCCCATAAAAGGCACTGCCATTTTCCTCCCACTTTTGGAGGGAAAAAGTGCGTCTTAAAGGGCGAAAAATATGGTACTATAGTAATTTTATTACTTTATACATTTTATTAAAAACATTTTTTTAGTGTTTTTTTTCTTTACTTTATTTCTAATGTTCACTTTTGGGGGTCTGATCCCCTCTGCAATTCATAACAATACATCTGTAATGTAATGCATTGCCTGTTCCTGTACTACAGTGAGGCTGAGGCTGGATCTCCTCGGTTCCCGTAGAAGGTAATTCCCAATGCCGTGCAAGGCATTGGACAGCCTCTGCACGGCATTGGGTTGCCTTCTGAGACATAGAGTTCCTGCCACAGCAGCGTGGGGACTCAATGGGCTCACTCAAACACAAACCCCTTCTATGCCACGGTCAGCGGCATATAAGGGGTTAATCCACAGCGATCGCCAATATGGGGGGTCAAAGGACACCCCTCGGCATTGATCTAGGGTGCCTGCTGATTGATTTTGTGGTCAAGGAGAAAAAAAGGGCAAAATGAGCAAGATGAATTAAGGAGTGCCAAGGGAGCTATTAGGTGGATTGCAGGAAAAAAGGGGATGTGAGCAAAAGAGAAATGAACGTGTTCCGAGGCTGCAACCTAAAGTGGGCAGTGTAGGGGTGAGGGTTAGCGGGGGGGGGGGGGGGGGGATGGGCGCCAAGGTGCGATCAAGCTTAATTAATGTGGTAGTGGATTCCACAGTAGTTGGTTGAGATGATTGTCATTACTGTCATACAGTTCAAATTAAAATTAAATGCAGGACAAAAGATATATTAATATCAAATTAAAAGTTGGAGAATGAGTCTCAATTAGAAACAGCATAATTTAAATAAATACCTGACTCCTAGTTCCCCAGTCTCTACTCCTCCACAGAGGGAAAAAAGGACAGACACAGAAGTATATACTATGACACAGGAGAATGCAAACGAGGGTACTATGGGAGGGCTAGGTACTCTCGAGCCGGCCCCAGACATGGACGTAAAAATGATGAAGGATATACTTCAGACTGTTTCTAGGATGGAAAATATAATTGGAAGTATAGTGATGCAGATCGGGGCAGTACAAGCTGATGTTAGTATAATTCGAGGGAATATGGAGAAAATAAGAGAGCGACTACATGAGATGGAAAAAAGGATTCCTGCTTTGGAGCATTCGGTAGAGAAGTTACAGAAAGAGGTGTTATGCTTGAAAGAGTCAAATACTAAGATGGAACAAAAAAATAATATATCAGGAAGATAGATCGAGGCGGACAAACATACGATGCGTAGGGATTCCAGAACGGGAGGAGGGGAATAACAGTATTGATTATATGGAGCGATGGATAAAAGGAAATTGTACTGAGGGTATTCTCTCTCCCATGTTCTCTATTGAAAGAGCACACAGGGTTCCTGGGGAAAAAAAGGGTCCCGGGTGATTATCCCAGACATATGCTGGTGAAATGTCTACTTTCCAAGGATCGGGATGCAATATTAGCAGATGCCAGAGTTTCTGATAAGTATCAAATACATGGGGTAAAGATAAGACTTTTTCCAGACTATTCGGCAGACACTAATGCATGCAGGAAAGAGGATATAAGTGTAAAAAAGAGACTAAGGGAAGCAGGTTTGAAATACAGTTTACTCTTTCCCGCAAAGTTAAGAGTGGAATACAAAGGAAAGGCTGAATTCTTTCAGACACCAGCGGATGTAGATGAATGGTTAGATAGGATGGACAGTAGTTAGGGTACGGGGGAGGTTGGGGAGCCAGTATGCTGAGTAATTGAGCTGCCTTGTGTGCTGACCCGCGTCGGGGGAGCTACTCAGAAGGGGGGGGGGAAGGGAGAGAGAGTGTGTGTGTTTTTTTTTTCTTCTTTCTTTTCTTCTTTCCCCACCGCTAGATGGTTAGGTTTGTCTCGTTAAATGTGAGAGGTTTGCGGGAAAGGATAAAGAGATATGCTGTCTTTGAGTGGATTAGGAGGTTCTTGCCAGCCATCGTCTGCCTCCAAGAGACACACTTAGTTAAAGAGTCCCTCATATGGATGGAGAGCCGAAGGGTACCACTCGGTACATACTACCTATTCCAGGGGGGTTTAAATTTTGGTGCATAAAAAGATCAAATTTGAGTGTGTTACATGTGAGGCGGACGACTGTGGCAGGTACCTGTTTCTACATTGTAATGTTGAAGGTGTTAGAATGGTAATCGCAAATGTATATATTCCTCCACAAATATAAGTCAGATGTGTTGTACGAGCTGCACAGATTTATGTTGAATAGACAGGAATGTATAATGATTGCGACAGGAGATTATAATGCTGTAATGGATCCACTCAGTGACAGAGTGTCTGGCGGAGGGGGAAGAATACAAAATGTAGATTTTTGCAAAACGGTCTTGGAGTTCAACTGGATCGATGTCTGGCGTCACTAAAATCCAGAGGAAATAATGTATTCCTGTTACTCTAAAACACACCAAACGTGGTCAAGAATAGATATGGCTCTAGGAAATAAAAATGTAATGACCCAAACTGGGATAAATATAAAGTATTTGCCTATGGCTTTATCCAACCATAGTGCTATTGTAATGAATTTGAACAAGAGGCAAAACTTGCCACTGTTCAAGTTCAATCCACATTGGTTAGTGTATATCCCAGATAAAGAGAGTATAGGGCTGGAACTAATTTTATTTTATTTTTCAGAAAATAATGGTTCTGCTAAAAGATCTATAGTGTGGGATACGGCTAAGGCATATTTGAGAGGATGTCTGTTTAAAAAGGTGAATTACTTAAAAAAAAAAACGAAAAGGGTAAACTACTGGAAAAAAACTTAGAAGAAGCAAGATCCATATGTGTAATGAATCCGACCGGAAGTAATGAGAAGAAATGGGAGCAAGAACATGAAAAATTTAAAATTATATTATATGGATAAAACAAGGAAGGAATTGTTCTTCCAGGGGTTCCAGTTGGCTTCGGAGGAAGAAAAGGTTGGAAAAATCTTAGCAGGTATAGTGAAAAATCTGAAAGGAAAAACATGGCAAATGTGGTGCCAATATTCAAAAAGGGTCCAAAAACAGAGCCTGGAAACTATAGGCCAGTAAGTTTAACATCTGTTGTAGGTAAACTGTTTGAAGGTTTTCTGAGAGATGCTATGTTAGAGCATCTTAACGGAAATAAGCAAATAACGCCATATCAGCATGGCTTCGTGAGGGATCGATCATGTCAAACAAATTTAATCAGTTTCTATGAGGAGGTAAGTTCTAGACTTGACAGCGGCGAATCAATGGATGTTGTGTATCTGGACTTCTCCAAAGCATTTGACACTGTATCACATAAAAGGTTAGTATATAAAATGAGAATGCTCGGACTGGGAGAAAACGTCTGGAAGTGGGTAAGTAACTGGCTCAACGATAGAAAACAGAGGGTGGTTATTAATGGTACACACTCAGATTGGGTCATTGTCACTAGTGGAGTACCTCAGGGGTCAGTATTGGGCCCTATTCTCTTCAATATATGTATTAATGATCTTGTAGAAGGCTTGCATAGTAAAATATCAATTTTCGCAGATGACACTAAACTGTGCAAAGTAATTAACACTGAAGAGGACAGTATACTACTACAGAGCGATCTGGATAGATTGGAGGCTTGGGCATATAAGTGGCAGATGAGGTTTAACACTGACAAATGTAAAGTTATGCACATGGGAAGGAATAATGCAAGTCACCTGTACTTATTAAATGGTAAAACTGACATGGAAAAAGATCTAGGAATTTTAATAAACAGCAAACTAGTGTCAGGCAGCTGCTGCCAAGGCCAATAAGATAATGGTTTGCATCAAAAGGGGCATAGATTCCCGTGATGAGAACATAGTCCTGACACTTTACAAATCACTAGTCAGACCACACATGGAGTACTGTGTACAGTTCTGGGCTCCTGTGAACAAAGCAGACATAGCAGAGCTGGAGAGGGTCCAGAGGAGGGCAACTAAAGTAATAACTGGAATGGGGCAACTATAGTACCCTGAAAGATTATCAAAATTAGGGTTATTCACTTTAGAAAAAAGATGACTGAGAGGAGATCTAATTAATATGTATAAATATATCAGGGGTCAGTACAGAGATCTATCCCATCATCTATTCATTCCCAGGACGGTGACTGTGACGAGGGGACATCCTCTGCGTCTGGAGGAAAGAAGGTTTGTACACAAACATAGAAGAGGATTCTTTACGGTAAGAGCAGTGAGACTATGGAACTCTCTGCCTGAGGAGGTGGTGATGGTGAGTATATAATAAAGGAATTCAAGAGGGGCCTGGATGTATTTCTGGAGTGTAATAATATTACAGGCTATAGCTACTAGAGATAGATCGTTGATCCAGGGATTTATTCTGATTGCCTGATTGGAGTCGGGAAGGAATTTTTATTCCCCTAAAGTGAGGAAAATTGGCTTCTACTTCACAGTTTTTTTTTGCCTTCCTCTGGATCAACTTGCAGGATAACAGGCGAACTGGATGGACAAATGTCTTTTTTCGGCCTTATGTACTATGTTACTATGTTACTATATGTCACTATGTATAGGGGCAATCAAGAATAATAGAAATGAAATAGTTAGTTCACCCGAGGGAATTAAAAAGGTTTTTGTTGAAGTCTAGGGTACAATATAACAAAAAAGAACTGGACAATTATTTAGATCAGATTGTTATCCCTGAGATATCTAAAACACAAAAAGAATATTTGAAATTTCTAATTTAGAGAGAGAGGAAGTTCTGGGTCAGGTGAAACCATTAAAATCACCAGGGTGTGACGGACTCCCCTTTGAGATATATAAAACCTTCTCGCAGGTGTTAATACCGGAATTGAGAGCGACATTGTGTGAGGCTCAAAAAAATGGTGATTTACCAGAATCAATGAAAGAAGCAATAATAACATTGATCCCAAAAAAGAGAAAAGAACAACTAGATCCCGGCTCATATAGACCAATATCTTTGCTGAATACGGACGTGAAGATTCTAGCAAAGGTTTTGGCTGGTAGGCTTTCTAAGGTGATTAAAGGTATAATCCAAGAAGATCAGACAGGTTTTATATCAGGAAGGACAATATACGCAAATATTAGAAGGTTGTACCTTAATATTGAAGCGAATAAAATAGAAGCTGGCGAAAAAGCTATACTTTCACTAGATGCTCAGAAGGCTTTTGATTCCATCGAGTGGGAGTATTTATGGGCAGTATTGAAAAGGGTTGGTATAGGGGAGGGATTTATAAGATGGATCCAACTCATATATTCCAATCCAAAGTCCAGGGTGATGGTGGATGGGAGCTTGTCCCTGCCCTTTGCCCTTCACAGGGGCACTAGGCAGGGATGCCCTCTCTCTCCACTATTATTCGCCATTGCAATAGAACCTTTGGCATGTTTGTAAGAAATAATAGAGAATACAATGGTTTTCAATATAAGGATGGAAAGGAAAAGTTAATAATGTATGACGATGATATTTTATTATTTTTGCACAATACAGGGGATGAGTTTAATAGAGTTATAGATATAATAGATATTTTTTTTGTTTCAGGGTTAAAGATAAATTGGGAGAAGTCCCATATGATGTTACTAGGGAAGGGGCTATCGCAGAATTCCGCAAGGGTGCACGTGCTTGAGCAACATGAGAGCTTCAAATATTTAGGTATACAGATCTCTACAAATATTCAAGATTATGAGAAACTAAATGTACTCCCTTTAATAAAAGAACTTAGAACTAAAATACACATTTGGAAAAAATTACCATTGTCAATTCAGGGCCGGGTGAACTTAATAAAAATGATTTTCCTCCCAAAAATATTATATGTCTTACAAAATTCCCCAATGTGGCTGCCGAAAAAACTCTTTAGGTTGTTAGATAGTTTAATGGGGGAGTTTATCTGGAAAGGTGATACTCCCAGGCTAAGGAGAGAGGTTCTTCAGCTCCCAGCAAGAGATGGTGGTTTAGCAGTTCCAAATTGGTTTTTCTATTACTTAATAACACAATATACTCAGATAAATGGAACGTTTAAAAGGAACGGTGGGGAGGGATGAGTTAATAAAAATGGGGTGGATAGGGGACACAAATTATTTAGAGGTTTTGGAGTCAGGAACACTAGGGAAAAATAGCACAGGAAATAATATAATGAATTTAATGGGAAATATATGGGTGGAACTCAAAAAAATTATGGATATTAAGGGCTATCTGCACTACACACCTATTTGGAAAAATATAAACCTAAAGGAAGTGCAAAGGATTAAATCCTATATAGATTGGAAAAAAAAGGGGGTAAAATATTTAGCGCAAATATTTGAGGGCGATAATTTGAAGGACTTCTCTACCTTGACAATGGAGTTTGGGATCCACCAAAAGGATAGCTTTAAATATCTTCAGCTAAAAAATGCTGTTAGGATACCAGCTAATCTAAATAAATATAGAATAGAACAATCAAATAGAATATATAAATTCACTAATGGAGGGGAAGAAAAAGGAGCTATGAAAAGAAGATATGGAATTTTGATGGAGGCAAAAAAAGAAGGGATTATAATATCAGCTAGAGGAAACTGGGAAAAAGATCTCCTATCTTTTACGGAAGAAAAATGGAATGATGCCCTTAGAAGTTATATTAGGGTTTCAGAAAGGGCTTCACATAAAATGTCACAATTTTTTATACTCCATAGATTACATCGATCTCCCTGGGGGCTAAAGAAAATGGGGGTTAGAACCTCGGCTAAGTGTCCAAAATGTAGGGGTGAGATAGGCGGATCTTATACATTGTTTTTGGAGATGCCCAAAATTGATGAGGTACTGGAAAGAGATTGTAGAGATTACTTCATTATTTTTGGGCATTCAAGTTTTGGAAGACCCCGTAGTTTGTATATTGGGTGCTACTGCACTCCTTAAGTTAAACAGAGAACTAAAGGTGGTGTTGAATAAAGTATTATTCCAAGCCAGACTGTTGATACTTCGGAAATGGATAAATAAAGATCCCCCTACAGTAGGACAGTGGCAGGAAGCTGTGCTTAATCTGATCAGATTGGAACAGGTTTCAGAGAGATTGAGTGATAGACAGGGAAAAAATTATATAATTTGGAAGAAATGGTTGAGACCAGGACCGAGAAGTTTGATTTAAATTGTGTTTTTTGTTCGTTTTTTCGTTATATATATATATATATATATATATATATAATTTTTTTTTTTTTCTTTCGTTCTCTCTCTCTCTCTCAACGGGGTGGGCGTGGGTATTTGGGGTAAAAGTTTAATGTAAATGTTAATTCAAATGGAGAATGTTAACATATGATATAGTTTTGTAATATGGATCCTTTGGACGGTCCATTTTCATTAATGTACTTGTATTTTTGTATTTTGGAAAATAAAATAAAAATAATATTAAAAAAAAAAAGAAACTTATTCCACTAGGGAGGGAGGTATAGGATAAGCACATAACACCTATACCTTCTCCTCCCCTGCCGAGGTCGCTTGTAAGGTGGTCAGACTTTGTTTTCATGTCCCCAAAGAATAGTAGCCAGGGTTTCAAAAGTGGAGAAGTCCTTTATTTATTCTAAAAAGCTCAACGCGTTTCAGGCTACAGTCCCCTTTATCAAAAGCAAAGTAAAGTATCTTTGCTCTTGATAAAAAGGACTCTACCCCCACGTTGAGCTTTTTAGAATAAAGAAGGAAATGACTTCTCCACTTTTGAAACCCTGGCTACTATTCTTTGGGGACTTGGAAGCAAAGTATGACCACCTGACAAGCGACCTCGGCAGGGGAGGAGAAGGTATAGGTGTTATGTACTTATCCTATACCTCCTTCCTTAATGAAGTATATTTCTAATTGAGACTCCTTCTCCAACTTTTAATTTGATATTAATATATATTTTGTCCTCTGCATTTAATTTTAATTTGAACTGTATAACAGTAATGACAATCATCTCTACCAACTACTGTGGAAATCACTACCACATTAATTAAGCCTGATCGCACCTTGGCACCCCCTCGCTAACCCTCACCCCTTCCTTGTAACAACACACTGTTGGGGTCATTAGCAATCCTTTTTTCTAGTCACTTGCGGATTGATTTCAGCAGGCACCCAGTTCTGATCACCGCCCGCTGCGCGGCGGTGATCGGAAATACACATGACGTACCAGTACATCATCTGTCCTTAAGTACCATGGCATCATGATGTACCGGTACATCATCTGTTCCCAACAGATTAAAATGGCACATCTACAGAATACTAATGGCCCCATCATAAGTCAATAGGGTTCAATGGATTCCAACTGGAGGCATTTACAAGGTGCTAATGCCAGTTGAATTTTTACCACTATAGAATTTGCAACAGTATGCATGAAGTAGCAGCAGGAGTAACACATATTTGACTAGTGGAATGGGACGAAGCACAATTAGCACAAATAACATGACAGTATTCTTGTATTAAGTTATGACTAAATGCCATGTTTACTCATCACTCCAGTGCCGTACATGTATGGAACAGGTAGCAAAGGGGTTAAACTATCCTGAGATTTTAGCATAAAATACAACAGTATTGTGCACTCAGTTAGGGTATTTTTTTTAAAGACTTCTACGCCAGTTTTTCATATCCCCTTTGAGGAGCAGGCCTTGTCGTACCTTAGGTGCATCCTCCACCAGTCCATGCAACTAGACTGAAATTTTGGAATAGATTTCAGTCTGATTTTATGCCAGTGAATTAGTGTAAATTATAGTGAATGTAATGGGGCAGATAGTCCTGCCCCCACCACACCCTCACCCTATCCTACCCCTTTTCAGAAAATGTTGAGGGTAAAATAGAAATGCCACTTGTGCCTAACTTTTACACCAGTTTCTAGTGTACGGAGTTATAAAAAAAGAGCCCCAATGTATAGTTTTAAAGCAAAGGCACATAATTAGATTGACAAAATATATGGTAGAGATTATGCAAATCTAGGCTTGAATAGCCTGTGATAATTACTTCTTCACTACACAGTTGAACTCTCAGGAATTTTTAATACGTGTGGCAAAACTTAAGTGCCTAAGAAGGTATTATTTGCTATATGATATTTCAACAACTGCAAGATAATAGACGTGAAGTATTTTAAAAATTGAATTGTCCTTTCAATTGTGGTATAAACTGCATAGTAACTCAAAAGAGTCATACTGGATTAAATGAGTACTATCGAATTCAGGCATAACACACCACCAGAAACACAGTAATGAGAAAACTGGTAGTGATAAAAAGAAATATGTTTGGTCAAAGGAAAAAGGTTTGATACTGTTTTAGCCAGAAGAAAGAAGACAAAGTATAAAGGACAGACACCACTTCTCTTTTTGGAAGCTGATCCTGGTTTTGGCTTCCAAAACTTCATTTGGAAACCTGATCGTGTGACTGAACCCTGATAGGTGAATTATTATCACTGTCAGCAAACATACAATCTTGATGCTCTCAAAAAGAGAAACAATATCAAATATTGTGGTTTTGATACCTTTTAATAACTTACTAAAATAAATGATGTAATAAATAGTGTTGAGCGCGAATATTCGAATATCGAATTTTTTTCGCGAATATCGGCACTTCGCTAATTCGCGAATATTTCGAATATAGTGATATAAATTCGATATTTCGAATATTCGTTTTTTTTTTTTTTTTTTTTTATTGTTATATTTTTTTCTTTCCCACTTCCCTAAAGTTGTTCTTACCTGTCCTTTGGATTCCTGGCTTCCTGGCTGCTCCAGTCAGTGCCCGTTGCCGCTTCTGCCGACTTCCATGCTCATGGAGCGTCCCCATCACCATGGGAACATCTCCATATACTAGAATGTACTGTCGGATTTGAGAATTACGTTGAAATCGCAATTCGATTTTTTCAAGTTATAAAATTCGAATTTCGATTTTAACTTAGCACTGCTATATGCCATATTAGTTAGCCTAATATGGCATATAGCAGTGCTAAGTTAAAATCGAAATTCGAATTTTATAACTTGAAAAAATCGAATTGCGATTTCAACGTAATTCTCAAATCCGACAGTACATTCTAGTATATGGAGTCGTTCCCATGGTGATGGGGACGCTCCATAAGCATGGAATATGGCTTCAATGGCTTGGTAGAATTAGCGAATTGACGAATATATTTGTTATATTCCACAAAACGAATATAACGAATGTATTCGTCATATTCCACAAAACGAATATAACGAATGTATTCTGCATCTTCATTTTAGCTACCTATTCATCAATTTCGCTAATTCTAGCAATGATATAGGAAAGTTGACTATAGAGACAGCTAAGTATAATTCGCTATGCGATTATATGACTGCTTTTTTTTATAAATAGTATAATTATAATAATTATCAGGTATTATAATTATTCTATTTATTTTAAAAAAAAGCAGTAATATAATCGCATAGCGAATTATACTTAGCTGTCTCTATAGTCAACTTTCCTATATCATTGCTAGAATTAGCGAAATTGATGAATAGGTAGCTAAAATGAAGATGCAGAATACTTCGTTATCTTCGTTTTGTGGAATATGACGAATACTTCGTTATCTTCGTTTTGTGGAATATGACGAATATATTCGTTTTGTGGAATATAACGAATATATTCGTCAATTCGCTAATTCTACCAAGCCATTGAAGCCAACCATATAGTAAACCAGGTCCAAGTTGGAATCGCAATTCGATTATGTCAGTTATAATAATCGAATTTCGATTTTAGCTTAGCACTGTTATATGCCATATTAGGCTAACTAATATGGCATATAGCAGTGCTAAGTTAAAATCGAAATTCGATTATTATAACTTGAAAAAATCGAATTGCGATTTCAACGTAATTCTCAAATCCGACAGTACATTCTAGTATATGGAGATGTTCCCATGGTGATGGGGACGCTCCATGAGCATGGAAGTCGGCAGAAGCGGCAACGGGCACTGACTGGACAGCTAAGTTTAATTCGCTATGCGATTATATTACTGCTTTTTTTTTAAATAAATAGAATAATTATAATACCTGATAATTATTATAATTATACTATTTATAAAAAAAAGCAGTCATATAATCGCATAGCGAATTATACTTAGCTGTCTCTATAGTTAACTTTCCTATATCATTGCTAGAATTAGCGAAATTGATGAATATGTAGCTAAAATGAAGATGCAGAATACTTCGTTATCTTCGTTTTGTGATATATGACGAATACATTCGTTATATTCGTTTTGTGGAATATGACGAATACATTCGTTATATTCGTTTTGTGGAATATAACGAATATATTCGTCAATTCGCTAATTCTACCAAGCCATTGAAGCCATATTCCATGCTTATGGAGCGTCCCCATCACCATGGGAACGACTCCATATACTAGAATGTACTGTCGGATTTGAGAATTACGTTGAAATCGCAATTCGATTTTTTCAAGTTATAAAATTCGAATTTCGATTTTAACTTAGCACTGCTATATGCCATATTAGGCTAACTAATATGGCATATAGCAGTGCTAAGTTAAAATCGAAATTCGAATTTTATAACTTGAAAAAATCGAATTGCAATTTCAATAGGAGAGTAGCCTTTAAGTTAAAATCGAAATTCGATTATTTAAATCGCATATTAATCGCGATAACAAGAATAATGACGAATATTCGATTTCGACGAATATAAAACGAATATTCTATCGAATATTCGCGAATTTCGTCGAAATCGAATATGGCACCTGCCGCTCATCACTAGTAATAAAGCAAGACTTTGAGATTCCCAGGTCTCTTCTTCAGAACCTAAGTGAAAAAATCTACTCCTCCATTACCCCACCTCTCTGTTTTTGGCCTCATGCACACGACCGTTGTGTGCATCTGTGGCCGTTGTGCCGTTTTCAGTTTTTTTTCGCGGACCCATTGACTTTCAATGGGTCCGTGGAAAAATCGGAAAATGCACCGTTTTGCAGCCGAGACCGTGATCCGTGTATCCTGTCCGTCAAAAAAATAGGACCTGTCCTATTTTTTTGATGGACAACGGTTCACGGAACCATTCAAGTCAACGGGTCCGTGAAAGAACACGGATGCACACAAGATTGGCATCCGTGTCCGTGATCCGTGGCCGTAGGTTACTTTTATACAGACGGATCCGAAGATCCGTCTGCATAAAAGCTTTTTCAGAGCTAAGTTTTCACTTTGTGAAAACTCAGATCCGACAGTATATTCTAACACAGAGGCGTTCCCATGGTGATGGGGATGCTTCTAGTTAGAATATACAACGAACTGTGTACATGACTGACCCCTGCTGCCTGGCAGCACCCGATCTCTTACAGGGGGTTGTGATCCGTACAATTAACCCCTCAGGTACTGCACCTGAAGGGGTTAATTGTGCGTATCATAGACCCCTGTAAGAGATCCGGGGCTGCCAGGCTGCAGCCCCCCCCCTCCCCAGTTTAAATTTCATTGGTGGCCAGTGCGCCCCCCCCTCCTTCCCTCTATTGTAATAATAGCATTGGTGGCACAGTGTGCGGCCCCCCTCCCTCCCTCTATTGCATTAACATTGGTGGCAGTGTGTGCCCCCCCTTCCTCCCTCTATTGTTTTAATACATTGGTGGCAGTGTGCGGTCTCCCCTCTCCCCCCCCCCCGATCATTGGTGGCAGCGGAATTCCGATCGGAGTCCCAGTTTAATCGCTGGGGCTCCGATCGGTAACCATGGCATCCAGGACGCTACTGCAGTCCTGGTTGCCATGGTTACTTAGCAATGGTAGAAGCATCATACTTACCTGCTGGCTGCTGCGATGTCTGTGTCCGGCCGGGAGCTCCTCCTACTGGTAAGTGACAGGTCTGTGCGGCGCATTGCTGTCACTTACCAGTAGGAGGAGCTCCCGGCCGGACACAGACATCGCAGCAGCCAGCAGGTAAGTATGATGCTTCTACTATTGCTAAGTAACCATGGCAACCAGGACTGCAGTAGCGTCCTGGTTGCCATGGTTACCGATCGGAGCCCCAGCGATTAAACTGGGACTCCGATCAAAACTCCGCTGACACCAATGATCGGGGGGGGGGGGGTGGAGAGGGGAGGCCGCACACTGCCACCAATGTATTAAAACAATAGAGGGAGGAAGGGGGGGCCGGGGGGGGGCGCACACTGCCACCAATGTATTAAAACAATAGAGAGAGGAAGGGGGGGTGGAGAGGGGAGGCCGCACACTGCCACCAATGTATTAAAACAATAGAGAGAGGAAGGGGGGCGGGGGGGGCGCACACTGCCACCAATGTATTAAAACAATAGAGAGAGGAAGGGGGGGGCCGGGGGGGCACACTGCCACCAATGTTAATGCAATAGAGGGAGGGAGGGGGTGCCGCACACTGTGCCACCAATGCTATTATTACAATAGAGGGAGGGAGGGGGGCGGGGGGGGGCCGCACTGGCCACCAATGATATTCAAACTGGGAAGGGGGGGTCTGCCCCCTGCTGCCTGGCACCCCTGATCTCTTACAGGGGGCTATGATACGCACAATTAACCCCTTCAGGTGCGGCACCTGAGGGGTTAATTGTGCTGATCACGGCCCCCTGTAAGAGATCGGGTGCTGCCAGGCAGCAGGGGGCAGTCATGTACACAGTTTGTAGTATATTCTAACTAGAAGCGTCCCCATCACCATGGGAACGCCTCTGTGTTAGAATATACTGTCGGATATGAGTTTTCGCGATGTAACTCATATCTGACAGTATATTCTAACATAGAGGCGTTCCCATGGTAATGGGGATGCTTCAGGTTAAAATATACCATCGGAATGGAGAAAACTCCGATCAGATGGTAGAAAAGGGACTCCAGACTTTACATTGAAAGTCAATGGGGACGGATCCGTTTGCAATTGCACCATATTGTGTCAACGTCAAACGGATCCGTCCCCATTGACTTGCATTGTAATTGAGGACAAATCCGTTTGGCTCCGCACGGCCAGGCGGACACCAAAACAACTTTTTTTTTCATGTCCGTGGATCCTCCAAAAATCAAGGAAGAACCACGGACAAAAAAACGGTCACGGACCAACGGAACCCCGTTTTGCGGACAGTGAAAAAAATACTGTTGTGTGCATGAGGCCTTTTTTTGTGAATATCCATGTTTCTTTAGACATGAGAGTTTTGAAAGCTTGCCTTATAAAATCATTTATTTAGTAAGCCATAAAAAGGTATCAAACTACAATATTCTACATTGTTTCTCTTTTTGAAAGAATCAAGATAGTATATTTGACATTCAAAACAATTTTCTAGCATGTTTCATTCTTTCTGGAGAAAACTGTTGATATATTTGGCTGAAATCAAAACACACATTTTACATGATAATTCTGGAGCAACATGATTAGTAAATGTCTGCCAATATGTTGCCATTTGTTTATATTGATTGACGCACATAGTGTTGCAGTAATGCTGGAGTGCTGAGTCAATTTGTGTTCATCTGTTATCAACTATGAATGTAATAATTGTGGAGAAAGTATCTAATAAAGCTTTGAAGAGTTGAAACTCATTACATTACAAAGCTGGATATTGTCACCATCTCTTATAAACTGTATATATACATATATAAGTTTCTGTTTGTTTGTTTGTCTGTCTGGAGGTCTGTCTGTCTGTTCTTTATGTCAGACCAAACAACTAGACCGATTTTCACCAAATTTGGCAAACAGGTACATCAGGTGTCCAGGACATGCTGTTTCTGAAATATTCCCCAAAAAGGACCTGCATTAGCCAATACAAGCCTGCAATTGTTTCTCTTCATATGCCAACTGCCATACACACGGTCCGTTATGAGCCAATAGAAACTCGCAGGTCCTACTACAGGTTTCAATAATGACTGATCATAGGTTCTAGCAGTTTCGCAGGTCCTTAAATATTCAGTCATATGACTAGGGTTGAGCGAACCCAAACTGTAAAGTTCGGGTTCGTACCAAACTTTAGGATTTTTGGACCCCGGACCCAAACCCAAACTTTTCAGTAAAAATTTGGGTTTGAGTTCGGTGTTCGGGGATTTATTGGTGCTTTTGGAAAAACTGCAGAGCAGCCAATCAACAAGCGTTTAACTCTGTGCCCTTAGAAGCCATCACAGCCATGCCTACTAATGGCATGGCTGTGATTGGCCAGTGCAGCATGTGACTCAGCCTCTACATAAGCTGGAGTCACATAGTGCTGCACGTCACTCTGCTCTTATTAGTGTAGGGAGAGGATGCTGCTGCTGTAAGGAAGAGAATAGGAAATAATCTTTTATCAGAAGTGCTTGTTAACTCAGTGATCTACAGCAATTTTGTTCTGTGGGTGCAGTGCACAATTTTTTTTACCCTGCCCTGTGCCCAGTGACACAGAAAAATAACTTTTATATGTCTGTTGGTTAGGTAGGCGTCGGCGGCCATTTTATGCAAGTTCAGTGCACCAGCACAGCATATGTGCATTTATTATATTCTGGGTTTAAAAAAATCACTTTTTTTTTGAAAGACCCTACATCTTGGTCCGTTGCTGCATTTGTCACAGTGAAATCCAAGCTTGAAATACTGCAATAATATTCTGGGTTAAGAAAAGCACCCATTTTTGGCAACACCCTATATCTGGGGCCTTTGCTGCATTTGTCACTGTGAAATACAAGCTTGAAATGCTGCAATAATATTCTTGGTTAAGAAAAGCACCCATTTTTGGCAATACCCTACATCTGGGTTCTTTGCTACATTTGTCATTGTAAAATACAAGCTTGAAATACTGCAATAATATTCTAGGGTTAAAAAAAATACCAATTTTTGGCAATATCCTACAATCCGGATTCCCAAAAAGTTGGGACATTATACAAATAGTGAATAAAAACTGAATGCAATGATGTGAAGGTGCCAACTTCTAATATTTCATTCAGAATAGAACATAAATCACGGAACAAAAGTTTAAACTGAGAAAATGTACCATTTTAAGGGAAAAATATGTTGAATCAGAATTTCCCCAAAAAGTTGGGACAAGGCCATTTTCACCACTGTGTGGCATCTCCCCTTCTTCTTACAACACTCAACAGACGTCTGGGGACCGAGGAGACCAGTTTCTCAAGTTTAGAAATAGGAATGCTCTCCCATTCTTGTCTAATACAGGCCTCTAACTGTTCAATCATCTTGGGCCTTCTTTGTTGCACCTTCCTCTTTATGATGCACCAAATGTTCTCTATAGGTGAAAGATCTGGACTGCAGACTGGCCATTTCAGTCCCCGGATCCTTCTCCTACGCAGCCATGATGTTGTGATTGATGCAGAATGTGGTCTGCATTATCTTGTTGAAAAATGCAGGGTCTTCCCTGAAAGAGATGACGTCTGGATGGGAGCATATGTTGTTCTAGAACCTAAATACATTTTTCTGCATTGATGGTGCCTTTACAGACATGCAAGCTGCCCATGCCACACGCACTCATGCAACCCCATACCATCAGAGATGCAGGCTTCTGAACTGAGCGTTGATAACAACTTGGGTTGTCCTTGTCCTCTTTGGTCCGGATTACATGGCGTCCCAGATTTCCAAAAAGAACTTTGAATCGTGACTCGTCTGACCACAGAACAGTCTTCCATTTTGCCACACTCCATTTTAAATGATCCCTGGACCAGTGAAAACGCCTGAGCTTGTGGATCTTGCTTAGAAATGGCTTCTTCTTTGCACTGTAGAGTTTCAGCTGGCAACGGCGGATGGCACGGTGGATTGTGTTCACTGACAATGGTTTCTGGAAGTATTCCTGAGCCCATTCTGTGATTTCCTTTACAGTAGCATTCCTGTTTGTGGTGCAGTGTCGTTTAAGGGCCCGGAGATCACGGGCATCCAGTATGGTTTTACGGCCTTGACCCTTACACACAGAGATTGTTCCAGATTCTCTGAATCTTCGGATGATGTTATGCACAGTTGATGATGATAGATGAAAAGTCTTTGCAATTTTTCGCTGGGTAACACCTTTCTGATATTGCTCCACTATCTTTCTGCGCAACATTGTGGGAATTGGTGACCCTCTACCCATCTTGGCTTCTGAGAGACACTGCCACTCTGAGAAGCTCTTTTTATACCCAATCATGTTGCCAATTGACCTAATTAGTGTTAATTGGTCTTCCAGCTCTTCGTTATGCTCAAATTTACATTTTCCAGCCTCTTATTGCTACTTGTCCCAACTTTTTTGGGATTTGTTGACACCGTGAAAATTTGAATCAACATATTTTTCCTTTAAAATGATACATTTACTCGGATTAAACGTTTGATCTGTCAATCTACGTTCTACTACAAATAAAATATTGACATTTGCCATCTCCACATCATTGCATTCAGTTTTTATTCACAATTTTGTTTAGTGTCCCAACTTTTTTGGAATCCGGTTTGTACATCTGGGTCCTTTGCTACATTTGTCATTGTGAAATATAAGCTTGAAATGCTGCAATAATATTCTGGGTTAAAAAAAAAAAAAACATACATTTTTTGGAATACCCTACATCTGGGACCTTTGCTGCATTTGTCACAGTGAAATACAAGCTTGAAATACTGCAATTATATTCTGGGTTTAAAAAAAAATACAAATTTTTTGCAATACCCTACATCTGGTGCCTTTGCTGCATTTGTCACAGTGAAATATAAGCTTGAATTGCTGCAATTATATTCTAGGCGCTGACTGAGAAGAACGTCTTTCACCTCTGCTCTGTCTGAATGACATAATCCTGCACCATTCGCCCTAAATACGCATTTAAAAGACCTTAGTTTTAAGTTATCGGGGCAATTCACATCACCTGCTCCAGAACGAGACCATTGTGAGGCCACAGAACAGCTCCTGTCCTGAACTACAACCGAGGCCTGGTGTAAGGGACAAATCCACTGCCTAGACTTGTATCGGAGCGCGGCATGTATTGGAGCATTCAGACTTGCGCTACTGGGACTGGCTTAAGTTCTACACACCGCCGAATCTGTGCAAGGTACATTACCTTTGAAAGCCAGGTCCGAGCCGTTTAGGCTGACATAACACCTTACTGGAATGGTCACAAGGTCCGTGATGACGCCATCTTAGAGTGCCGGCTCCCAAGACGGAACGTTCCGTGACTCGGAGGTAGACGACCAGAACCCAACGTAAAATAAACGTTGGGTTCTGGAAGAACAGAAAGTCTAGAGACTTAGACTCACAGGCCCATTGACCCCACTCAAGGCTAGATATCGCCTATTAAGCATGGCACAGTTTTCCCCCACGTTATCTTCCTTTACTGCTGTGCAGAAACTAATATATTTAAACTAAATTAACCCAGGCAGTACTGTTTGGGTGATTTGGGACATAATATCGCCTCTCAGAGGCTGCTACTCCAAGCAACATATTTAAAGGGCCATTAACCTAATTTGTTACAGGCCAGCTCTGCAGAAATACAAACCTCAGACTTTAATATCCTCACTGGATGCAAGTCTACAGCATGTTATAAAGTGTGTTAAAGTTGGACATCTCTGTCTTTAGAATTAACTATGTGGTGAGCCCTCAAAATCTGATGAAGTAGTGAGTAAAGCTGCAACAGGGGCTTGATCATACGCACATATGGTAAAAGTGGGTAGATACAGAGGGGCTTATCAAGACTCTCACAAACAGTCCAGAGTTCCCTCCCTATCACAATCTGACCTTGATAGATTTATGATGAAAAAATGGCAAGGTAATCAGGGGGCTCCTTCCTCCACCCCCAAAAGCAACCCTCAACACCAGTCTATTACTCATCAAGATAGAGAAAGTGATGATGATGATGACTTAGCTGATGCTTCTTCAGACCTACCAATCTCTAGATTTTTCACCTCACAAGCATAATCTAAAGCATTAAATCCAGTTCTGGAAGAACTATCTGAAATCAAAAGAGAAATGAGGCAAGTGGGTCAAAGAGTTGAAGTACTGGAATCTACTCAAACGGCCTTTGCTGAATACACCAATAAAAATTCAACTACTCTCTCTGTATACCAACAGCACATTAATTACCTTTATGATTACATTGAGGACCAAGATAATAGAGGCAGAAGGAATAATATGCGCATCAGAGGAGTTCCAGAGACTGCAGCTTTGGATGCTATTCCCACTGCAGTAAGAGAGATGCGCAAAGTGTTGTTGTGTGAAGATTATCCTGATCCAATCATCATTGAAAGGGCCCACCTAGCTCTACGCCCTAAACCTAAAACTGGAGGTCCCCCAAGAGATATTATATGCAAACTATTGAATTTTGCACAAAAAGATCTAGTAAGGAAAGGAGCAAGAGAAAGTGAAAACATTGAATATGAAGGATCTCAAATATTTCTGTTCCAAGATCTCGCCCCTGACACTCTTAAAAAGAGACATGCTCTAAAACCTCTCACAGATCAACTGAGACACAGAGGCATTACCTTTAGATGGCTGTTCCCATTTGGGAGGCTGATTACCTGGAAAGACAAGAAATACATCTTAAGGTCGCCAAAAGATATTCCAGATATTCTTGCAGCACTTGAGATTCAAGATGTGCACATTCTTGACTGGTCAGCCACTAATAATGTTCTCATTCCACCAGACATCATGCCTCCAACTTCATGGGGAAATTGTGGGAGGTGGTAAATCCCAATTGCAAATGCAAAATAAGATGACACAGCTTGTTGAGTACTCAGATTCTCCATCTTGCTCTTTCTTTCCCTTTTAACATCTTGAGATCAACCTTTGATCTGGTCGTGGGGTCTGTGTGTTCTGCAATCTGTGTGCTTTGGTATCATAGTTCAGATGTCTCTTTTATAATAAGTACCTTTTTTTTTATCAGTGAGACCAGCTCTTACTGTATTAACCATCTACATGTTACACTCACTGCTTTGTCTAATCTCTTTTTGTATTACTGTTCTAAGATTTAATTTTCTCCTCTCCTGTCGGCCCTGAGTTAATCTTGGGGCCCGGTACTTCTGGTCCTGGTTGGACGTATGGACCTAGTAAGGCCCCACAAAGGGATATTACAAATCCCTAGTTATTATTTCAAGTAGAGGATTGTTTCACATTATTGTTTGATGACGTCTCTCCTCTTACCTTATAGTTCTTCCCTATCCCCCCTCCCCCACTTGCAAGTCCTTTAAGTTTGTGTCACCGACAACTTATCCATCTGATAACAGAACCGTCACAGACCCAGGCAACCAGGGGTATGTAAAAGTAGCTCTCACACTCCATAGATACTACCATGGCTGATATATACATGGCTACATATGATGTAAGAGGACACCTGCAAAAAGAAGTCAGATTTTTCATTACTTACATAAAGAAAAAAAACTTAGGTCATCCATTTACAAGAAACACACTTTAAAAATAATAGGATCCCAAATTTGCTGAGATCTTATTATAATTTGTGGCTCCATAGCTCCTCTACTTACTCAAATAGACTAGGAGTGAGTATAGGTTTCCACAACCATGTAGATTTTAACATGACTGAAGTTAAAGCAGACACTAAAGGTTGTTTCATATTAGTAAAAGGGACAATAAACACTCAAATGTATACATTCTCTAACTTCTATGCTCCTAATGTAGCCCAGAAAATATGGTTTAAAAATACCTGGTAAATGTTTGAGGAATTTATGGAAGGCATAGCGATTATAACCAAATATTTTAATGTCGCCCTTAACCCGCAGGAAGATACCTCGCCAAGATGGTTGTCTATTCCCTCAAAAACACTCAACCGCATAAAAATAAAATAAAAAAAACTAATACGTAGTAGCAGTCTTATAAACGCATAGAGAGCAAATAATCCAAGGGAGAGAGCCTTCTCTTTTTTCTCCTCTTCTCACAATGCATATCACAGATTAGATTATATACTGTATCCTGCGTCCAAAATCCACTTATGTACAGAGACCCATATTGGTACTATGGTACACTCGGATCATGCCCCAGTGTTCCTCACAGGGAAATCACCAGATACTTATCCCAAAACATATATTTGGAGACTAAATGAGACACTGTTAGATAATTCACATGTGAAAGATAAAATAGATGGCGAGCTAAAATAAATTTTATCTTTAAAAAAAAACACCAATTTTTGGCAATACCATATAGCTGGGGCCTTTGCTGCATTTGTCACAATGAAATACAAGCTTGAAATACTGAAATTATATTCTAATTTTAAAAATCACCCAATGTTTACAATACCCTACATCTGGTGCCTTTGCTGCATTAGTCACAGTGAAATACAAGCTTGAATTACTGCAAATATATTCTGAGTTTTAAAAAACACCCATTTTTGGCAATACCCTACATCTGGGGCCTTTGCTGCATTTTTCACAGTGAAATACAAGCTGGAAATATTGCATGTATATTCTGAGTTTAAAAAAAAACACCTATTTTTTGCATTACTCTACATCTGGGGCCTTAGCTACTTTTGTTACAGTGAAATACAAGCTTAAAATATTGCAATTTATTCAGGTTTTAAAAAAACACACAGATTTTTTGCAATACCCCAGATGTGGGGCCTTTTCTGCATTTGTCATAGTGAAATACAAGCATTAGATAGTGCTGTTATATTCTGGTATTAAAATAACACCCATTTTGGGCAAGTTAATACATTTGCGGCCTTTGCTGCATTTGTCACAGTGAATTAAAAGCTTGAAATACAGCAATTATATTCTGGGTTTAAAAAATCAGAAGACGCTGCTCCATGACTTGAGGCTTAGACTGCTTAGCTGATTTGCAAGGGGATGAGGTGAAGGACTGATGGACATGGGCTGCAGATGACAACTCTGATCTTTCAGCAGGAGACTGGGTGGGGGACAATGTGAAAGAACTGCAGGCACTGTCAGCCACCCAATCTACTATCGCATGTACTTGTTCTGGCCATCACTCATAGAGCCGCATTCATCCCGACCAAATAACGCTAAAGGTTTTGTTGCTTACTCGCACCTGAGGAAGGTGTTTCACTTGTGCGTGTAGCTGGCACAGATTGACCACATCCTCTCCCTGCAACAGGAGTTCCACCAGCAGCCCCATGACCGGGGCCACGTCCCTTATTTTACACTCTCCTCATTCTTTGGGTTCACCCACCAAACTAACAGATGGTTTTTGTCAGGCGACAATGTGACCGCTAATAGTCAACAATTAAGTTCCCTGAGGGTAAGGCTGTGCCGGTGTCATAAGGAGGAAAAATTTACTGAGGTCACACAACAGTGTGACAGGCAAATTTTATACAATTACTACACTGTCCGAAATAATTTTAATTTGTCAACACAATGTAACTGCAGTATTGACTGGTCGTATTTGACTGTGACAAATGCAGCAAAGGCCCCAGATGTAGGGTCTTGCAAAAAAAAATGGTGTTATTTTTTTTTTAAACTAAGAATATAACTGCAGTATTTAAACTTTGACTGTCACAAATGCAACAAAGGTCACAAATGTATTATCTTGTCCAAAATGCGTGTTTTCATTTTTTTTTATACCAGAATATAACAGAGGTATATCATGCTTGTATTGGACTCTCAGAAATGCAGCAACGGCCCAGATGTAGGATATTGCAATTTTTTTTTTATTTTTTTTGTTAACCCAGAATATAATTGCGGTATTTCAAGCTTGTATTTCACTGTGACAAATGCAGCAAAGGCACCAGATGTATGGTATTGCAAAAAATTGGTGTTTTTTTTTTTAACCCAGAATATAATTGCAGTACTTTAAGCTTGTATTTCACTGTGACAAATGCAGCAAAGGCATCAGATGGAGGTTATTGCAAAAAATGGGTGTTTTTTTTTTTAAACCCAGAATATAATTGCAGTATTTCAAGCTTGTATTTCACTGTGACAAATGCAACAAAGGCTGCAAGTTTATTAACTTGCCCAAAATGTGTGTTTTTTTATAACAGACTGGAGGTCACTGTTAAAGGGGTGGGAACTGTGGAGGTCACTTTTAAAGAGGCGGGCACTGTGGAGGTCACTGTTAAAGGGGTGGGAATTGTTAAGGTCACTGTTAAAGGGGCGGGCACTGTGAAGGTCACCGTTAAAGGGGTGGGAACTGTGGAGGTCATTGTTAAAGAGGCAGGTAGTGTGGCGGTCACTGTTAAAGTGTTGGGCACTGTGGAGGTCATAGTTAAAAGGGAAGGGTGATGTGGAGGTCACTGTTAAAGGGGCCGGTGCTGTGGAGGTCACTGCTAAAGGGGGGGTGCTGTGGCGGTTACTGTTAAAGGGGCGGGGACTATGGAGGTCACTGTTAAAGAGGTGGGCACTGTGGAGGTCACTCTTAAAGGCGTGGGCACTTCAGAGGTCACTGTTAAAGGGGCCAGCACTGTGGAGGTCACTGTTAATGGGGCGGGCGCTGTGGACGTCACTGTTAAAGAGGCGGACACTGTGGAGATCACTGTTAAAGGTTAGGACACTGTGGAGGTCACAGTTAAAGTGGCAGGCACTGTGGAGGTCACTGTTAAAGGGGCGGGTGCTGTGGCAGTCACTGCTAAAGGTGCAGGCACTGCGAAAGTTACTGTTAAGGGGATGGGCCCCTGCGGAAGTCACTGTCAAGTGAGTAGGGTGCTGTTAAACTCACTGGTATAGGGTCAAAGTTAGGGGGATAGAATGCTCTGGAGGTCCCATTTTAAAGTGGCAGAGCACTGTAGTAGAATCAGTGTTAAGGGCTGGGGGACTGCAGAGTTCACTGTTAGAGGAGCGGGGTGCTGTAGATGTTTACTGTTATGGGGGATACTGTCGACATCTTTTAATGACAAACAAACATTAAATGAAATAGATTAAATATACCCGTGCAAAGCCGGGTCCTTAAATATCTATATATATATATATATATATATATATATATATATATATATATATATCTACAGCAAACAAATAAAGTAGCAGCACACCACTAAATGCACTAAGACTGAGTATACAAGTGAATATGTGAACAGGGTCAAATACATGACGCCAATATTATTATTATTATTTACTGCAAATGCAGTAAAGAAGCTTTTAGCGCATATTATTGATCAAAAATATGTCGGGCCCACCTACCAGGCGACAAGGTTGCTTCTTATCAGGTGGGACCTACTCTAACATGGAGGGTCCAGCTCCATTTTCACTCTGATTTAAAAACACCAAGGGCTGGGGGATGGGCGAGGAGTGCTAAGTTCCAAAGAGGATGCCTAGTCCTCTATAATATACATATAAGCAAAAAACGGAACAGCACCTCCTGAGACTAATCGCAGGTGCAAGCTACCCGGCAATAATACAGCAAACTAATAAAGTAGCAGCACACCACTAAATGCACTAAGACTGAGTATACAAGTGAATATGTGAACAGGGTCAAATACATGACGCCAATATTATTATTATTATTTACTGCAAATGCAGTAAAGAAGCTTTTAGCGCATATTATTGATCAAAAATATGTCGGGCCCACCTACCAGGCGACAAGGTTGCTTCTTATCAGGTGGGACCTACTCTAACATGGAGGGTCCAGCTCCATTTTCACTCTGATTTAAAAACACCAAGGGCTGGGGGATGGGCGAGGAGTGCTAAGTTCCAAAGAGGATGCCTAGTCCTCTATAATATACATATAAGCAAAAAACGGAACAGCACCTCCTGAGACTAATCGCAGGTGCAAGCTACCCGGCAATAATACAGCAAACAAATAAAGTAGGAGCACACCACTAAATGCACTAAGACTGAGTATACAAGTGAATATGTGAACAGGGTCAAATACATGACGCCAATATTATTATTATTATTATTTACTGCAAATGCAGTAAAGAAGCTTTTAGCGCATATTATTGATCAAAAATATGTCGGGCCCACCTACCAGGCGACAAGGTTGCTTCTTATCAGGTGGGACCTACTCTAACATGGAGGGTCCAGCTCCATTTTCACTCTGATTTAAAAACACCAAGGGCTGGGGGATGGGCGAGGAGTGCTAAGTTCCAAAGAGGATGCCTAGTCCTCTATAATATACATATAAGCAAAAAACGGAACAGCACCTCCTGAGACTAATCGCAGGTGCAAGCTACCCGGCAATAATACAGCAAACAAATAAAGTAGCAGCACACCACTAAATGCACTAAGACTGAGTATACAAGTGAATATGTGAACAGGGTCAAATACATGACGCCAATATTATTATTATTATTATTTACTGCAAATGCAGTAAAGAAGCTTTTAGCGCATATTATTGATCAAAAATATGTCGGGCCCACCTACCAGGCGACAAGGTTGCTTCTTATCAGGTGGGACCTACTCTAACATGGAGGGTCCAGCTCCATTTTCACTCTGATTTAAAAACACCAAGGGCTGGGGGATGGGCGAGGAGTGCTAAGTTCCAAAGAGGATGCCTAGTCCTCTATAATATACATATAAGCAAAAAACGGAACAGCACCTCCTGAGACTAATCGCAGGTGCAAGCTACCCGGCAATAATACAGCAAACAAATAAAGTAGCAGCACACCACTAAATGCACTATATATATACAGTCATGTGAAAAAATTAGGACACCCTTTGAAAGCATGTGGTTTTTTGTAACATTTTTAATAAAAGGTTATTTCATCTCCGTTTCAACAATACAGAGAGATTAAAGTAATCCAACTAAACAAAGAAAACTGAAGAAAAGTCTTTTCAAGATCTTCTGTAAATGTCATTCTACAAAAATGCCTATTCTAATTGAGGAAAAAGATAGGACACCCTTGCCCCTAATAGCGAGTGTTACCTCCTTTGGCTGAAATAACTGCAGTGAGACGGTTCTTGTAGCCATCTACCAGTCTTCGACATCGGTCTGAGGAAATTTTACCCCACTCCTCAATGCAGAACTTTTTCAGCTGTGAGATGTTTGAGGGGTTTCTTGCACGTACAGCCCTTTTCAAGTCACCCCACAGCATCTCAATGGGATTCAAATCTGGACTTTGACTTGGCCATTCCAGGACTCTCCATTTCTTCTTTTTCAGCCAATCTTTGGTTGATTTACTAGTATGTTTTGGGTCATTGTCATGTTGCATGGTCCAGTTCCGCTTCAGCTTTAATTTTCTAACTGATGGTCTCACATGTTCTTCAAGCACCTTCTGATACACAGTAGAATTCATCGTGGATTCTATGATGGTGAGCTGACCAGGTCCTGCTGCAGCAAAGCAGCCCCAAACCATGACACTTCCACCTCCATGCTTCACAGTTGGTATGAGGTTCTTTTCTTGGAATGCTGTGTTTGGTTTACGCCAAACATGTCCTCTGCTGTTGTGTCCAAATAATTCAATTTTGGACTCATCTGTCCAAAGAACATTATTCCAGAAGTCCTGGTCTTTGTCAACTTTATCTCTGGCAAATGTCAGTCTGGCCTCGATGTTTCTCTTGGAAAGCAAAGGTTTCCTCCTTGCACACCTCCCATGCAAGTTAAACTTGTACAGTCTCTTTCTGATTGTAGAGGCATGTACTTCTACATCAACAGTAGCCAGAGCCTGCTGTAGTTCTCGAGATGACACTTTAGGGTTTTTGGAGACCTCTTTTAGCATCTTGCGGTCTGCTCTTGGGGTGAACTTGCTGGGGCGACCAGTCCTGGGCATGTTGGCAGTTGTTTTGAAAGCCCTCCACTTGTAGACTATCTTCCGGACAGTGGAATGGCTGATTTCAAAATCTTTTGAGATCTTTTTAAATCCCTTCCCAGACTCATAGGCTGCTACAATCTTTTTTCTGAAGTCCTCTGACAGCTCTTTTGCTCTCACCATGGTGCTCACTCTCACTTCAACAGTCAGGAGCACACCAAACTAAATGTCTGAGGTTTAAATAGGGCAAGCCTCATTCAACATGCAGAGTAACGATCTACTAATTATGTGCACCTGGTGTGATATACCTGTGTGAGATCTGAGCCAATTTAAGAGGGAATACATGTGAGGGTGTCCTATCTTTTTCCTCAGTTAGAATAGGCATTTTTGTAGAATGACATTTACAGAAGATCTTGAAAAGACTTTTCTTCAGTTTTCTTTGTTTAGTTGGATTACTTTAATCTCTCTGTATTGTTGAAACGGAGATGAAATAACCTTTTATTAAAAATGTTACAAAAAAACACATGCTTTCAAAGGGTGTCCTAATTTTTTCACATGACTGTATGTGTTAGTTTCTGTCTGTCTGGATGTCTGTATGGATGTTCTTAATGCATGACCAAACAACTGGACAGATCTTCACCAAATTTGGCTCACAAGTACATCAGGTGTCCAGGAAGGTTTTAGACCGGGTCTCAGCTCTTTAGAACATACCGTTTATGAAATATTCCCCCAAAATGACCTGCATTAGCCAATACAAGCCAGCAAGTGTTTCTCTTCATATGCCAACTGCCATTCACATGTTCCTTATCGGCCAATAGAAGCTCGCAGGTCCTACTCCAGGTCTCCATAACAACTGATCACAGGTTTTAGCAGTTCACAGGTCCTTACCCTTTCACGCCCAGCTATGGTGCTGGGTGGGTGTTTAAAGATACCTCACGCTCTTGCCTGCTGCGGGCGCCATAGCCGCGGGTGGCTGCCTGCTTCTTTTAGCAGACGCCTGCAGCTCATGTCTGCAACCGGCAGTAATGCCGATCTCAGACATTTAATGTCTCAGATACTGTGGTCAATCCTGATCACGGCATCTGAGCGTGCTGAAGCCGAAAGTGCAGACTTTTGGTTGCGCTCCTGCTCCCCCGTGTGGCGATTGGAGGAGCTGGAGCGTGTTTTCGGCAGCCTGTGTCTTTATGAATGACACAAGGCTGCTGCATAGTATTTCCTATGGAGCCCTTGCCTATAATAGGGCTCCATAGAAAAGTAGTGAAATCATCATAGACTTCAATGCAAGTGCATTGGAGGCTATGATAATAGCAATCAGATGATTGCATGTTATAGTTCCCTATGGGAATTATAAAAAAGTTTAAAAAATAAATAAATAAATAAAAAACATAAAACATTCAAATTAACCCCTTTTCCCAAAATAAAAATAAAAGAACAAAAAAATAAAATAAAAATACACATCATGAGTGTTGCAATGTGCAAAAACGCCCATAGTATAAAAATATATTACCCAATTGGCAAACATCAAAATGGAAAAAAGCGTCCAGATGGCCGATTCACTGTTTTCGGTCGCTTCATTTTCTACAAATAAATAAATAAAAAGTGATCAAAAAGTCATACACACCCCAGAATAATATCAATAAAATGTTCAGATTGCCCCGCAAAACACAATATGAGCCACCATACAGCTCCGTACACATAATAACAAAAAAAGTTATAGAGGTCAAAATATGGCGACAAAAAAATAAAACATATTTTTTCCCCACTTTTTTTTTTTTTTTTTTTTATCACTATCAAAATGCAAGAAAAACTAAACATATAAGGTATTGACGGATATATTAGCCAATATAAGTTCACATTTAATTTACCAGGTTTTCATAACAACATAGCCATAAATAGACTGTACCTATACTGGATGTCAGCATTCTTATAAATTGAAACATTTATAAACTACTCATGCCTCCAAAAAGGAAAACTGCAGTTGGACGCAAGACTCCTGCAGAAAAACGCATGGCTGCTGCTCGAGCTAAAGAAAACTCTCAGCAGACTCAATACTGTCTCCAATCTGACAAGGCATGTCACAGACAACAGCGAGCTGCTGAAACTCCCCACCAGACCCAAGCCCGTCTCCAATCTGACAAGGCATGTCACAGACAACAGCGAGCTGCTGAAACTCCCCAGCAAACCCAAGGCCGTCTCTAGGGTGACAAGCTACATAATAGTCTACAACGAGCTGCTGAAACTCCCCAACAGACCCAAGTCCATCTCCAGATTTAGTGATGAGCGGGAGGTGCCATATTCGATTTTGCGATATTTCGTGAATATTCGATTGAATATTCGTTTTATATTCGTCAAAATTGAATATTCGTAATTTTTCCAATTATCGCGAATAATATGCGATTTAATTAATCGCGTATTGCAATTTTTTTTCTTTTAATAGTATAAGGCAACGGTATTTTACGAAATTTTGTAATATTGCTCTAACTTCGTCTTTTAGATGTCTTCGTCTTCGTCTCTTAGAATATGACGAATCTTCTAAAAGACGAAGTTAGAGCAATATTACGAAATTTCGTAAAATACACATAGATTGTAATTTAGCTAATATAGTGCTATAATCATTTTTTTTTCTCGAATTTTTTTGCCTCTTCTGAACTTAAATTTTGTTAAATATGTACACTGTTAAAAAAATTACTATAGCAGTATATTAGCTAAATTACAGTCTGTGTATTTTACGAAATTTCGTAATATTGCTCTAACTTCGTCTTTTAGAATATTCGTCATATTCTTAAAGACAAAGTTAGAGCAATATTACAAATATTCTAAAAGACCAAGTTATAGCAATATTAAGAATATACGTAAAAAGTTTAAATCGCAATTAGATTATTATAACTTGAATTAATCGAATTGCGATTTCAACTTGGACCTGTTTTACTATGGTTGCTGCTATATTCCATATTTGTTAATTCTAGCCTAATATGGAATATAGCAGTGCTAAGTTGAAATCGCCATGCAATTACTTTGAGTTATATTAATCGCATTGCGATTTCAACTTAGCACTGCTATATTCCATATTAGGATAAGAGAAAATAGCAGGCAACACCACCTTCTGGAAAATGTGAAACACTCAAATGAATATTCAACACTTTATTAGTGCAAGATATCACACAATATAAAACTATATATAAAATCACTTAGTGTATAAAAATTCAATATATGCAAATAAAGTACATACAAATAAAATAAAATACATAAACTTAAAATATCACTAAAAAGACTAAAGTTGGAGGTATTCAACGGTGGCACTCTCGATCAGTGCAGATTCTGATATATACAGTTTCCTGAGTTATGTTGCAGTAGTTGTATAGCAATATTCAGCTGTGATAGATAATAGAACATAGAAAACCACTCCACTTCTCTCATAAGTTACCCATTAGCGTCTGCATAAATGGCTGCCAAACTGAATCAAATTGTCTCTATAAGACTCTTACCACTCCGTGGTGTTGACTGCGTTGGTATATCAGCAAATTCGCTGGATGTTATACTTGCATGGAGCGGTGAACGGTGTGGTCACCAAGACGCTGGACGCTAGATGAGTGTGGTTTGGAGTGCACAACTTCCTTGCTTGAAGGGCGTGTTTCAAGTCAGGTGATCCTGATTAGCAGGTCAGGTGGTTAGGTCAGCTGATGTAACCGCCCAATCACGTTGTACACAGGTCCTTATACCATAGTCACAATTTGGTATTACGAATGTCCAGGTCCTATGTTGCAATATACTGCCGTAGGTATCTGTGTTGACCAATAATTCTTTATCCGCAGAAATCCTTCTGTACTTTAGGTCTGGACCAGTACTGGATGTGGAAATTGTGTAGTCCGCTAGACGCGTTTCGAGGCTGCCTGCCTCTTCCTCAGTAGATACTTTGATTATGGAATATAGCAGTGCTTAAGTTGAAATCGCAATTCGATTATTATAACTTGAATTAATCGAGTTGCGATTTCAACTTAGTACTGCTATATTCCATATTCGTTAATTCTAGCCTAATATGGAATATTGAAAAACTGTCAAGATAGGGAGGCTCAACACTTAAATGGACGGATAGCGGTGGGTTCACTGCTGACTGGGTCACCCACCCAGTTGGGAGTGAATAATGGATATGAGAAAATAGCGATTTCAACTTAGTAATGCTATATTCCATGCTCATGGAGCGTCCCCATCACCATGGGAACATCTCCATATACTAGAATGTACTGTCGGATTTGAGAATTACGTTGAAATCGCAATTCGATTATTATAACTTGAAATAATCGAATTGCGATTTCAACGTAATTCTCAAATCCGACAGTACATTCTAGTATATGGAGACGTTCCCATGGTGATAGGGACGCTCCATGAGCACGGAAGTCGGCAGAAGCGGCAACGGGCACTGACTGGAGCATTAAAAAAAATAAAAAATAAAAGAATATTCGATTTCGCGAATATATAGCACTATATTCTAAATATTTGCGAAATCTCGAAATCGCGATATTCAAGAAAAAAACTCGCAATTCGAATATTCGCGCTCAACACTATGTAGAATGACAAGCTACATCATAATCTTCAACAAACTGCTGAAACTCCCGATCAGACCCAAGCCCATCTCCAATCTGCCAAGGTATGTCACAGAAAACAGCGAGCTGCTCAAACTCCCCAGCAGACCCAAGGCTGTCTCCAGGATGACAAGCTACATCATAGTCTACAATGATATGCTGAAACTCCCCAGCAGACCCAAGTCCATCTCCAGGATGACAAACTGCGTCATAATCTTCAACAAGCTGCTGAAACTCCCCAGCAGAATCAAGACCGTCTTCAGGATGACCATGTGCGATATTCTAACAAACAAACTACTGCCTGAGCTGATATGCGTTATGCTGCTTTTCATAATAATTTCCAATCCCAACATGATCATGCTGGGTTGCCTCAGTTTGGCAGTATCAACATGGCCGCTACATTAGTAGCAACAAATCTGTATGGCAAATTTCCCAATCATAAGAAACATCCGATGGTTCAGCATCTCTCTGTTCACTTGGAAAATGGCCAGAGAGTGTATTTTACTTCTGACAATCCACCTCAAAGAGCTCAGAATCCACCTAGAACAACTCTGATGGCATTTTTTGAACTCTGTCAGAGAAACAAATTCGCAAGGACACTGCTTTATGTTGAGATTCCTGCTTACTACACGTGGACTACTGCAAAGACATAGCAATCTCACAAACAAGGACTCCAGGTCAAGATGTTGTTGTTACTAATGTGCTTGGCAGCGTCTACACTGTTCATCCTAACTTTGAAGAATGCTTTTATCTTCGTATGTTGCTTCATGTTGTTTGAGGTCCAACATCCTTTGAAGCACTCATGACGGTCAACGGTACACTTTGTCACTCATACAAAGAAGCAAGTTTGAGACTTGGCTTACTTGATAATGACCAACAATGATTGCCTTCAGGAGGCAGTGATAAGCACATAGCCTGTCAAAATCAGAGAGCTGTTTGCGATCATTCTCACATGGAGCTCTGGAAACAATACAAATAACAAATTGCTGAAGATGTCCTGCACCTTGCCGAGAAACAAGTAAATTATAATTCACTGCAGTTGACTTCTCTAATTGAGAATCAGGCACTGATTTTTTTGGAAGACAAAGTCTTGCAAATGACTGCTTTATGTCTGTCACAGTTTGACTTGCAATCACCACAACAACATGTTCATCAACAAGTGAGCTATGAGTTCCTCAGAGAAACCACTTATGATCTTAGCCAACTAACACAATATGTTGCTACAAATGAGCCCATGCTTGACAATGTGCCAGAACAAAAGAAAATGTATGAAACTCTTCTACAAGATATTTAAAGAAACACTTCCTGGATACTCCTCGAGGAGCGCTGGCTCCTCTTCAAACAGCTGGGGTGCAGGGTGCCGGACAGCCATCGATCAGATATTGACGATAGGTCATCAATATAAATTGCTGCACAACCCCTTTTACTTATATTTGTGGCTTGCATGGCAAACTGTGTTCACAGACAGTGATTTCTGGAAGTGTTCCTGAGCCCATGCAGCTGGGACTGACTGGGATTACAAAGCAGTCCAGGCACACAAACCCACCAGCCCACATATTATATCATACAAAAATAATAAAATAAAGCTTTAAAATTCCAGTCCGTGGTTACCAGGATTTACTGCAGCGATTCCTGAAGGTGAAGTGGGAACAATTCACAGTTCAGTCAATTAGTTGGATTGAGGAAAAGTGAATGGGCACTCATATGGATGGAATCACATAGACTGAATCTACAGTAAGAGCAATATGATTTATTAATAACTTATATCTGATACTTAGACAAAAAGATATATAATAAGAATAAAGTATATATAAAAGTGTAAATAAAAGAAAACATTTATTTAAAAAAATACATTATATATATATATACAGTACAGACCAAAAGTTTGGACACACCTTCTCATTCAAAGAGTTTTCTTTATTTTCATGACGATGAAAATTGTAGATTCACACTGAAGGCATCAAAACTATGAATTAACACGTGTGGAATTATATACATAACAAAAAAGTGTGAGCTTCAAGAGGTAGTCACCTGAAATGGTTTTTACTTCACAGGTTTGCCCTGTCAGGTTTAATAAGTGGGATTTCCTGCCTTATAAATGGGGTTGGGACCATCAGTTGCGTTGTGGAGAAGTCAGATGGATACACAGCTGATAGTCCTACTGAATAGACTGTTAGAATTTGTATTATGGCAAGAAAAAAGCAGCTAAGTAAAGAAAAACTAGTGGCCATCATTACTTTAAGAAATGAAGGTCAGTCAGTCCGAAAAATTGGGAAAACTTTGAAATTGTCCCCAAGTGCGGTCACAAAAACCATCAAGCGCTACAAAGAAACTGGCTCACATACGAACCGTCCCAGGAAAGGAAGACCAAGAGTCCCCTCTGCTGCGGAGGATAAGTTCATCCGAGTCACCAGCCTCAGAAATCGCAGGTTAACAGCAGCTCATATTAGAGACCAGGTCAATGCCACACAGATTTCTAGCAGCAGACACATCTCTAGAACAACTGTTAAGAGGAGACTGTGTGAATCAGGCCTTCATGGTAGAATATCTGCTAGGAAACCACTGCTAAGGACAGGCAACAAGCAGAAGAGACTTGTTTGAGCTAAAGAACACAAGGAATGGACATTAGACCAGTGGAAATCTGTGCTTTGGTCTGACGAGTCCAAATTTGAGATCTTTGGTTCCAACCACCATGTCTTTCTGCGACGCAGAAAAGGTGAACGGATGGACTCTACATGCCTGGTTCCCACCGTTAAGAAGGTGTGTCCAAACTTTTGGTCTGTACTGTGTGTATGTATGTGTATGTGTGTGTATATATATATATATATATATATATATATATAAATTCAAAAAATAGCAGCACTGTAAACACTCAATGATGGAGTAATGCTGTGCGGATGTCAGCTGGTGAGCTGTAAAAGCATCTAAAATAAAGTTTCAAAAATAAAGTCAAAGTTTGTTCAGGTATTGTGTAACACCTCAAATATATAAAAATAATATATATATATATATATATATATATATATATATACACAAAGTATATAAAAATTGTATAATGTGTGTATATGTATGTATGTATGTATGTATATATATATATATATATATATATATATATATATAAATTATTTGGATACCAATGCTGGATTGGTAGTGGAAGGGAGGTATATTTCCCCTAGATTCCTCTCCTATGTAAGTAGCAGGTGAAAGAATCTCACCTGTGAGGTAATTAATGAATCAGCACTGAGGGTGGGGATATAACAGAGCTAGGAGGTCAGTCTCTCTCTCTAGGCCTGGGGACACAGAAAGCATGTCTGTGCGAGTGAGCAAACTGTGAGTACTAGGTTGCTGATGCCTTGTTTTGTGAGCTGGCTGGGAGAAGCCCACCAGCGGACAGATAGGAACCTCTAATGTTTAGTAAGTGCCGGACAGGCAAGACTTTTCTTTTGTTGTTTTATTTTATTTGTGCAACCTGCTAAAATACCTGGCTCCAGGCCAGCTTAAAATTTCTACCTTGGTGGCTGGTTGGAATTGTGTGAAACAGACAAGTGTCCTTTGACCCCAGCGAAGGCGATTCCAAGCTTATCCCCCCACAAACGGTGGCTTGGAGCGGGCAACACGTTAAAAGTCTGAAAATGGATGACGTAGTAAAGGCCCTGATACAGTCTGGGCCAGCCCAGCAAGTGACAACCAGAGAACAACAACGTACAAATGCAGCCTAGCAGGAGGCAAACAGAGAACAACAGCATACAAATGCAGACCAGCAAGTAGCAAACCGCTTACTGTCTGCACAGCTAACCACCCTGATAGAGGCCGCAAATAAAGACCGCCAAATCTTGCAGGAAGTGGTGCAGCGTGTGGCAAGTCTTCCAGTGGTACAGCCAGGAAAAGAGCAGACAACTTTCCATGTGGGTCATTTTTTGCAAAAGATGACAGCAGATGATGATGTGGAAGCTTACCTGGCTACATTTGAGAGGACAGCAGTGCAGGAAGCGTGGCCAAAGCCACAGTGGGCAGGACTGCTAGCCCCGTTTCTTGCAGGTGAAGCACAAAAAGCTTATTTTGATCTGGAACCTGAGGCTGCCCAGGACTATGATAAACTTAAGTCGAAGATCCTGGCTCGGCTAGGTGTCACCCTAGCAGTTAGAGCACAACGAGTACATCAGTGGACATATAAAATGGATAAACCACCACGCTCGCAGATGTTCGATCTCATCCATTTGGCCCGAAAATGGCTACAACCCGAGATGCTATCAGCACCTGACGTCGTGAAGTGTGTGGTCCTCGACAAGTTCCTGAGGTCGCTACCCCCAGCCCTCAGGAAGTGGGTGAGCCACGGGGATCCGAATACAGCAGACCAGCTTATTGACCTGGTGGAGCGATACTCTGTGGCTGAGGATCTTCTAAATAACTCTCAGCTCTCAACCCCACTGAGTCCGAGGGTTCCGGGTAAGACTGTTCCGGGGCTTAAGGGAACTGGGAGAAATGTAAAGACTTTAAGTGAAGAAGACAATGAGACTGTGGGCTCAGGAAAGCCCAAAGGGTATAATGTTGGACTAAACAAAGGTCCCATAAGATGTTTTTGGTGTAATGGGCTGGGACACATTGCAGTGAACTGTCCTATGACTACTGAACCTATGCAATGTGATGTTGCCTTTATGAAAAAACGCATGTCTATGTTTGCGCAAGTGGTGTGTGCTATGGCAGGTTCAGACAGTGCGGAAAAACATTTGTGTGAATTAAAAGTGGATAATAAGAGTGACTGTGCTGCTAGACTCAGGGAGTGTAGTAACTCTGGTGAAAGCAGGCCTTATAGCCCCCTCTGACAGTCAATCGGACACATTCACTGTGACTTGTGTGCATGGGGATGTATGTGAATACCAGACTACTCTTGCTTATATTACCACCCCCTATGGGTCTGTGTGTCAGAAAGTTTGAGTTGTCCCAGCACTACTGCATGAGGTTATTCTTGGGAGAGATTTTCCACATTTTTGGAAATTATGGGAATCCAAGTTGGAAACAAAAAGAAGTACACCGCAGAAATTGACAGCATCTGATATAGGCCCAGAACTATTAGAGGATTCCCCACTAGGGGATGTAGTTGAGCTATCGGCAGATAGCTCCACCACTTTTCCATTCTCTGTTATGGCAGGGGATCTAGATGAGTCCACATCAGAGACTGAGACTGAAGGGGTAACACTTCAGGGTATGCCTGACCTAGACGTTCGGAAAGACGACTTTCAAAGTGAGCAAATGAAGGACCCCACCCTTACACGGGCCAGAGAGAATATAAAAGTGATAAATGGGAATCCTGTGGAGTCCGGTGCTAGGCTGGCTTTTCTCTACATGGCTCTAGAGAACGATTTGTTGTATCAGATAGACAAGAAGAGAGAGGAGGTGGTACAGCAGTTAGTGGTCCCAAAGCCCTACCGGAGAACTGTTCTGGATCTGGCACATGGACAGATTATGGGTGGCCATTTGGGGATCCAGAAAACTACTGAAAGGATTTTAGAAAGGTTTTTCTGGCCTGGAATGCATGGAGACATTAAAGCATATTGTGAATCCTGCCCTCGGTGTCAGATTACAGCCCCTATGCCCCATTTCCGTAGCCCTTTGGCGCCCCTGCCGATTATTGAAATACCCTTTGAGCACATTGGGATGGATTTGGTGGGTCCCCTAATAAAGTCAGCTCGGGGTCACCAGCATATCTTAGTCATAATGGACTATGCTACACGTTACCCCGAGGCCATACCTTTGCGCAATACCTCGTCAAAGACCATCGCAAAAGAACTGGTCCAGGTGTTTAATCGGGACGCCCTTTATGTCTAATGTCATGAAGGAACTTTGCAGGCTTTTTAAAGTCAGTCTATCATCCCCAAACTCATGGATTGGTGGAAAGATTTAATAAAACCCTAAAACAAATCTTGAAAAAGGAGGTAGATAAAGATGGCAAAAATTGGGACTTTTTGCTCCCATATCTGTTTTTTACTATTAGGTGAGATACCACAGTCATCCACAGGGTTTTCACCTTTCGAGCTTGTATATGGTAGACATCCACGTGGTTTATTAGATGTGGCTAAAGAAACATGGGAAGGACAGGTCACACCGTACAAAAGTGTAATAGAGCACATGTCCCAGATGCAGGACAGGATTTCATCAGTCATGCCAATTGTTAAGGAACATATGGAATTGGCTCAAGGAGTACAGAAAATGATTTATGATAGAGCGGCCAAGATTCGAACATTTGCGCCAGGGGATCGAGTACTAGTTCTCGTCCCCACCGTGGAGAGTAAATTCTTAGCTAAATGGCAAGGTCCATTTGAAATAATTGGAAGAGTAGGTGAGGTGAATTATAAAGTATACCAACCAGGTAAAAGGAAGCCAGAACAGATTTACCATATAAATCTGTTAAAGCCTTGGAAGGACCGGCCAGTCCTGGCAGCAGCACTTGCTCCAACCATCAACAATGGGGCAGCAATACCTGCTGTCAGAATAGCCGATGTCCAAAAGAAGGAAGCTAGATTGTTGGTCGCTCAGAACAGAGAATTTTTTACAGAAAAGCCGGGGCAGACATCACTCATAAAACATGACATGATAACTGAACCTGGGGTTAAGGTCCATGTAAAACCTTATAGGATTCCTGAGGCCAGACGAGAAGCAGTCTCAAAAGAAGTAAAAGATATGTTGGAGTTGGGAGTAATTGAGGAGTCTCATAGTGAATGGTCAAGCCCAATTGTGTTAATTCCAAAGCCTGATGGTACCATAAGGTTCTGTAATGATTTTAGGAGGTTAAATACTGTGTCTAAATTCGATGCATACCCTATGCCACGAGTGGACGAACTTATAGACCGACTTGGTACAGCCCGTTACATTACGACCTTAGACCTGACAAAGGGTTATTGGCAAATACCCCTGACGGACGCTGCCAAGGAGAAGACAGCATTTTCCACACCTGACGGCCTATTCCAATATGTAACTATGCCTTTTGGACTACATGGGGCTCCTGCAACATTTCAGCGGCTAATGGACAGAGTGTTGAGACCACATAGACAGTACGCGTCTGCTTATCTCTATGATATAGTACTACACAGTGCAGACTGGGAAACACACCTACTCAAAGTCAATGGTAATGATTGATGATTTTAGGAGAGCAGGGTTGACTGCAAACCCCTAAAAATTTAGCATTGGCCTAGAAGAAGCCAAGTACTTGGTTTACATTATTGGGAGAGAGGTAGTCAAGCCCCACGTTGACAAGATTCAAGCTATACAGAACTGGCCTCAGCCTGTAAATAGAAAACAAGTGAAGGCATTTCTGGGGATTACTGGCTATTATAGGTGGTTCATACCCAATTTTGCAGCTATAGCAGTTCCCTTAACCGATCTCACCAAGGGAAACGGGTCGTGATGGTAAAATGGAATTATGAGGCAGAAGAAGCGTTTCAGACTTTAAAACAGGCTCTTTGTTCCCAACCAGTATTGATGACCCCTGACTTTAGAAATTAATTTGTGGTACAGACAGATGCTTCCAGCTCAGGAATAGGGGCAGTGTTATCACAGACTGTTAATGGAGAGGAGCATCCTGTGCTTTACTTGAGCCGCATACTAAATAAGCATGAGAAGAACTATGCAGTTGTAGAGAAGGAGTGTTTGGCCATCAAGTGGGCCTTAGAATCACTCAAATACTACTTGCTGGGTCGGAAGTTTTGCCTGGTCACTGATCATGCCCCTCTGAAGTGGATGAACCTGAACAGAGAGAAAAATAGCAGAGTGACAAGATGGTTTTTGGCCCTGCAGGTTTACAGCTTTACAGTGGAGCACAGGCCAGGAAAGTGGCAAGGAAATGTGGATGCGTTGTCACGTGTGCATTGTCTGCTGGTTTCAGTTGCTCAGACCCACTTGCCTGAGCAGAGGGGGGGGGGGGTATGTGATACCAATTCTGGATTGGTAGTGGAAGGGAGGTATATTTCCCCTAGATTCCTCTCCTATGTAAGTAGCAGGTGAAAGAATCTCACCTGTGAGGTAATTAATGAAGCAGCACTGAGGGTGGGGATATAACAGGAGGTCAGTCAGTCTCTCTCTGCCTGGGGACACAGAAAGCATGTCTGTGTGAGTGAGCAAACTGTGAGTACTAGGTTGCTGATGCCTTGTTTTGTGAGCTGGCTAGGAGAAGCCCACCAGCGGACAGATAGGAACCTCTAATGTTTAGTAAGTGCCGGACAGGCAAGACTTTTCTTTTGTTGTTTTATTTTATTTGCGCAACCTGCTCAATAAACCTGGCTCCAGGCCAGCTTAAAACTTCTACCTTGGTGGCTGGTTGGCTTATCCCCCCACAATATATATATATATATATATATATATATATTATATTCAAAAAATAGCAGCACTGTAAATACTCAATGGTGGAGTAATGCTGTTTGGATGTCAGCTGGTGAGCTGTAAAAGCGCCTAAAATAAAGTTCCCAAAATAAAGTCAAAGTTCGTTCAGGTATTGTGTAACACCTCAAATATTACCAATACCTCTTGTCATATATTATAACTCCATATAAAGTTACATCCATAGACGCTGGGGACAATGGACGTATATCCCTCAGAGGGAGGAAAAATGATATCAATTGATCACATAAAATCTTCATCGGAAGTAAATGGATTCAGAGTGGTGGAATAACGCATCTGGCATATAGGATATATTTGATCTGATGTCATAATAACTAGCAACATGATATTTAATATTGCTCCTGTTGATATCAAGTAAAGCGCTTTCAAGAAAAAGGTCCAGTAAGAACGGCAGCGATCGGCGCGCTACAGCAAGTAACAGGAAGCCAGCCCAGCTCCATTACCTGTGCAGGCATTACTGGAGACACGAGGGACGCCAAATACACAGAGAGGGCTACATCACAAGCCGAGAATCTGGGATCGCTAAAGGGGAGTAGTGAGATACAGCAGTGCCCCGACCACCAGTCACAGCAGACTGCATTCTGCTACACATTCAATTCATTCATTTTAAGCATGGTACCTTGCAGCCTTCTTTTTGATACCATTGAAGATAAAAGTTAGAGGTAAGCTTACCACATATTTACTCCATGTGGGACGCCACGAACAGGACATTCTCCGTGCAAATGTGAGTACCGGAGCAATTTTCTGCAACTGCACTTTTGCTATTGAACTTTGAATCCATATTGCAGCAATATATGAATATTAGTCAACAGGAATTATTTAAGTTGATTACTTGGCAATTAGCAACATTGAACCAAAAAGCCACACTCTCCAGAGAGACCCTAAATGAAGGTGTATCATCACTGTGGATACAATCATTATAATTGGTAGCGCTCACACATCGCTACTCTGATCACCTCTCTTGAACTATTCATATTAGCACGTCTCAACCAGCTCACACTCTAGAGATATTATATACATATATATCTCTGCCTTTGCATTTTTTTGCATTTTTTTTATATTTTACAATTTTGTCATTTTCTCCTTTTTTCTTCTTCTTTTGTTTTTGAATACATCAACTATACTTATCACTGTTTAAGGAAAGAATCTGAGCTGTGTATCAGCTAATTCACTCACTATTGGTACGAGGAAAGCTGTTTACGATACCACAGCAACTATCCACATGGATCTCTCTGCATAATATTTGAGGTGTTACACAATACTTGAACAAACTTTGACTTTATTTTGGGAACTTTATTTTAGGCGCTTTTACAGCTCACCAGCTGACATCCGCACAGCATTACTCCATCATTGAGTATTTACAGTGCTGCTATTTTTTGAATATATATATATATATATATATATATATATATATATATAAATTGATAAACTCCACGGCACATCCAGAAGTAGAAAAAGTAACAAAAATGTTTATTCACCAGACATACAGCAACGTTTCAATCCTCTCAGTGGGATCTTTCTCAAGCAAATGGTGATGACAAAATGGTGCTCACATACAGGGGCATATATACACACCCACAAACCAATCAATCAATAAAGGTAAATAATATAAAACAGTGTAAAAACATGAGAAATCAATAAATGTGCATATACAGCTTTAGTATAGAAGTATAATAAATACAATAAAAATATACATAAAGTGAATTTATAATATAAAGATATTCACAGGCCCTAATACAGACAAAATTACTAAAGTGTTATAATTATCTAATCACATACATCTGTGGAAACCCATGTGAACATAGTTCAAATCAATAATTGGCGAGAGGGGTAAGTTGTAGGTGCTAACCAGCATAAGAACATCACGTCCATCTGAGCGTCTTCCAGTGTGAACGGCGCATGTCAGAGAACAGTGTCGAGTCACCCAGTGTGACGCAACCACCCAGCATCAGCTGGCTCCGATCACATGACTCACTAGGCACACCTCCAAGGGTCCTTGCAGCCAAAGTTAGAAAACTAACATGCAGCAAAAGATCCTGGAGGTTGCCCAATCCATGTGACCACAGGTATTGGTCACATGATCGGACATTTGCAAGGCAAACTGGATATACTATGATATAATAACCGCAATAAATCAGCTTTTATTATATAGTGACACATTTTAAATCAATAAAGTATATTAAATAAGTGTGGACAGTTATATTGTGATTCACCTCATTTGAGCAGACATAAAAGTATTATAAGCGTTTGTAGGCAGATTGGAGTGTGTGAGGCCGGTTACAGAAAACCATCCTGGAACAATTAGGGCCAACCGATGCCGTGTCAACGGCCACGATAGATCCTGGTGTCACCGATAATCTAGTCCAACATCTTGTCAATGAGTTAGGAAATGCTTGTCATCTGTGACTATGTATAAAGGACAGATTAACCGTCTAACGGGACAATCATCTACTGATCGTGGGGCCAGGCATATGTAGTGTAAGGTCCCCGATCAATTTGCTCAGTGGGTATCAAGCTGCATAACAGTAAGATCACCACACAGCAAGACGATCATCCAAAAAGATGTAAGAGGACCACACTATGAAATAGTATTGTGGACCCCACATATATATATATATATATATATATATATATATACGCCCCCATCTTGCCTAAACCACATACAAATTCTATAAAGGGAATCACAGAAATACCCCCACACATGATATATGCAAACATGCCACATATAAACAAAGCTCAAGTAGTCAAATTTAAATCCTTTCTCTTGATAGACTGTAGATGATCAAATGCTGGTCAGGCCACCCCCCTCAATCTCCACTTGCTAACTAAAAGAAAAAAGAGAAAAGAGAGAAAGGAAAAAAAAGAAAAATTTGTTTGTAAAAAAAACAAATTGTATATCATGTAAGAAGCACTTAAAAAAAGGGATAAGAGGTAGGGATGAGCGAACTCGAACTGTATAGTTCGGGTTCGTACCGAATTTTGGGGTGTCCGTGACACGGACCCGAACCCGGACATTTTCGTAAAAGTCCGGGTTCGGGTTCGGTGTTCGTCGCTTTCTTGGCGCTTTTGTGACGCTTTCTTGGCGCTTTTTGAAAGGCTGCAAAGCAGCCAATCAACAAGCGTCATACTACTTGCCCCAAGAGGCCATCACAGCCATGCCTACTATTGGCATGGCTGTGATTGGCCAGAGCACCATGTGACCCAGCCTCTATTTAAGCTGGAGTCACATAGCGCCGCCCGTCACTCTGCTCTGATTAGCGTAGGGAGAGGTTGCGGCTGCGACAGTAGGGCGAGATTAGGCAGATTAACTCCTCCAAAGGACTTGATTAACTGATCGATCTGCAGCTGTGGATCATTGAGCTGCTGATCCTCAATTGCTCACTGTTTTTAGGCTGCCCAGACCGTTTGTCAGTCACATTTTTCTGGGGTGATCGGCGGCCATTTTGTGTCTTGTGGTGCGCCAGCACAAGCTGCGACCAAGTGCATTTAACCCTCAATGGTGTGGTTGTTTTTTGGCTAAAGCCTACATCAGGGTGAAGCTGTCACACCAAGTGCATTTAACCAGCAATAGTCTGTTCATTTTTTGGCCATATACAAAATCAGGGGCAAGCTGCGCCTGTCACCAAGTGCATTTAACCCTCAATGGTGTGGTTGTTTTTTGGCTAAAGCCTACATCAGGGTGAAGCTGTCACACCAAGTGCATTTAACCAGCAATAGTCTGTTCATTTTTTGGCCATATACAAAATCAGGGGCAAGCTGCGCCTGTCACCAAGTGCATTTAACCCTCAATGGTGTGGTTGTTTTTTGGCTAAAGCCTACATCAGGGTGAAGCTGTCACACCAAGTGCATTTAACCAGCAATAGTCTGTTCATTTTTTGGCCATATACAAAATCAGGGGCAAGCTGCGCCTGTCACCAAGTGCATTTAACCCTCAATGGTGTGGTTGTTTTTTGGCTAAAGCCTACATCAGGGTGAAGCTGTCACACCAAGTGCATTTAACCAGCAATAGTCTGTTCATTTTTTGGCCATATACAAAATCAGGGGCAAGCTGCGCCTGTCACCAAGTGCATTTAACCCTCAATGGTGTGGTTGTTTTCTGGCTAAAGCCTACATCAGGGTGAAGCTGTCACACCAAGTGCATTTAACCAGCAATAGTCTGTTTATTTTTTGGCCATATACTACATCAGGGGCAAGCTGCGCCCGTCACCAAGTGCATTTAACCCTCAGTAGTGTGGTTGGTCAAGCTGTGACACCAAGTGCATTTAACCAGCAATAGTCTGTTCATTTTTTGGCCATATACTACATCAGGGGCAAGCTGCGCCCGTCACCAAGTGCATTTAACCAGCAATAGTGTGGTTATTTTTTGGCCATATCCCAGTCTAATTCTGTCACTAAATCCATACCGGTCACCCAGCGCCTAAATACTAGGCCTCAAATTTATATCCCGCTAAATCTCTCGTTACCGCTGTCCTGTTGTAGCTGGGAAAGTTATTTAGTGTCCGTCAAAGCACATTTTTTGTTCTGGGTTGAAGTACAATTCCCAATTTAGCAATTTCATAATTTAGTGGTTTCTGCTATATCAGAGCTATTTGAAATCTATCCCTAAAAGGGTATATAATATTCAAGGTGCACATTGGGTCATTCAGAATAACTTCACACACACCCGCTACTGTGTATTTTCAAGTCTAATTCTGTCACTAAACCCATACCTGTCACCCAGCGCCTAAATACTAGGCCTCAAATTTATATCCTGCTAAATCTCTCGTTACCGCTGTCCTGTTGTAGCTGGGAAAGTTATTTAGTGTCCGTCAAAGCACATTTTTTGTTCTGGGTTGAAGTACAATTCCCAATTTAGCAATTTCATAATTTAGTGGTTTCTGCTATATCAGAGCTATTTGAAATCTATCCCTAAAAGGGTATATAATATTCAAGGTGCACATTGGGTCATTCAGAATAACTTCACACACACCCGCTACTGTGTATTTTCAAGTCTAATTCTGTCACTAAACCCATACCTGTCACCCAGCGCCTAAATACTAGGCCTCAAATTTATATCCTGCTAAATCTCTCGTTACCGCTGTCCTGTTGTAGCTGGGAAAGTTATTTAGTGTCCGTCAAAGCACATTTTTTGTTCTGGGTTGAAGTACAATTCCCAATTTAGCAATTTCATAATTTAGTGGTTTCTGCTATATCAGAGCTATTTGAAATCTATCCCTAAAAGGGTATATAATATTCAAGGTGCACATTGGGTCATTCAGAATAACTTCACACACACCCGCTACTGTGTATTTCCAAGTCTAATTCTGTCACTAAACCCATACCTGTCACCCAGCGCCTAAATACTAGGCCTCAAATTTATATCCTGCTAAATCTCTCGTTACCGCTGTCCTGTTGTAGCTGGGAAAGTTATTTAGTGTCCGTCAAAGCACATTTTTTGTTCTGGGTTGAAGTACAATTCCCAATTTAGCAATTTCATAATTTAGTGGTTTCTGCTATATCAGAGCTATTTGAAATCTATCCCTAAAAGGGTATATAATATTCAAGGTGCACATTGGGTCATTCAGAATAACTTCACACACACCCGCTACTGTGTATTTCAAGTCTAATTCTGTCACTAAACCCATACCTGTCACCCAGCGCCTAAATACTAGGCCTCAAATTTATATCCTGCTAAATCTCTCGTTACCGCTGTCCTGTTGTAGCTGGGAAAGTTATTTAGTGTCCGTCAAAGCACATTTTTTGTTCTGGGTTGAAAGTACAATTCCCAATTTAGCAATTTCATAATTTAGTGGTTTCTGCTATATCAGAGCTATTTGAAATCTATCCCTAAAAGGGTATATAATATTCAAGGTGCACATTGGGTCATTCAGAATAACTTCACACACACCCGCTACTGTGTATTTCAAGTCTAATTCTGTCACTAAACCCATACCTGTCACCCAGCGCCTAAATACTAGGCCTCAAATTTATATCCTGCTAAATCTCTCGTTACCGCTGTCCTGTTGTAGCTGGGAAAGTTATTTAGTGTCCGTCAAAGCACATTTTTTGTTCTGGGTTGAAGTACAATTCCCAATTTAGCAATTTCATAATTTAGTGGTTTCTGCTATATCAGAGCTATTTGAAATCTATCCCTAAAAGGGTATATAATATTCAAGGTGCACATTGGGTCATTCAGAATAACTTCACACACACCCGCTACTGTGTATTTCCAAGTCTAATTCTGTCACTAAACCCATACCTGTCACCCAGCGCCTAAATACTAGGCCTCAAATTTATATCCTGCTAAATCTCTCGTTACCGCTGTACTGTTGTTAGCTGGGAAAGATATTTAGTGTCCGTCAAAGCACATTTTTTGTTCTGGGTTGAAGTACAATTCCCAATTTAGCAATTTCATAATTTAGTGGTTTCTGCTATATCAGAGCTATTTGAAATCTATCCCTAAAAGGGTATATAATATTCAAGGTGCACATTGGGTCATTCAGAATAACTTCACACACACCCGCTACTGTGTATTTCAAGTCTAATTCTGTCACTAAACCCATACCTGTCACCCAGCGCCTAAATACTAGGCCTCAAATTTATATCCTGCTAAATCTCTCGTTACCGCTGTCCTGTTGTAGCTGGGAAAGTTATTTAGTGTCCGTCAAAGCACATTTTTTGTTCTGGGTTGAAATACAATTCCCAATTTAGCAATTTCATAATTTAGTGGTTTCTGCTATATCAGAGCTATTTGAAATCTATCCCTAAAAGGGTAGATCATATTGAAGGTGCACATAGGGTCATTCAGAATAACTTCACACACACCCGCTACTGTGTATTTCCAAGTCTAATTCTGTCACTAAACCCATACCTGTCACCCAGCGCCTAAATACTAGGCCTCAAATTTATATCCGCTAAATCTCTCGTTACCGCTGTCCTGTTGTAGCTGGGAAAGTTATTTAGTGTCCGTCAAAGCACATTTTTTGTTCTGGGTTGAAGTACAATTCCCAATTTAGCAATTTCATAATTTAGTGGTTTCTGCTATATCAGAGCTATTTGAAATCTATCCCTAAAAGGGTATATAATATTCAAGGTGCACATTGGGTCATTCAGAATAACTTCACACACACCCGCTACTGTGTATTTCCAAGTCTAATTCTGTCACTAAACCCATACCTGTCACCCAGCGCCTAAATACTAGGCCTCAAATTTATATCCTGCTAAATCTCTCGTTACCGCTGTACTGTTGTTGCTTGGAAAGATATTTAGTGTCCGTCAAAGCACATTTTTTGTTCTGGGTTGAAGTACAATTCCCAATTTAGCAATTTCATAATTTAGTGGTTTCTGCTATATCAGAGCTATTTGAAATCTATCCCTAAAAGGGTATATAATATTCAAGGTGCACATTGGGTCATTCAGAATAACTTCACACACACCCGCTACTGTGTATTTCCAAGTCTAATTCTGTCACTAAACCCATACCTGTCACCCAGCGCCTAAATACTAGGCCTCAAATTTATATCCTGCTAAATCTCTCGTTACCGCTGTCCTGTTGTAGCTGGGAAAGATTATTTAGTGTCCGTCAAAGCACATTTTTTGTTCTGGGTTGAAATACAATTCCCAATTTAGCAATTTCATAATTTAGTGGTTTCTGCTATATCAGAGCTATTTGAAATCTATCCCTAAAAGGGTATATAATATTCAAGGTGCACATTGGGTCATTCAGAATAACTTCACACACACCCGCTACTGTGTATTTCCAAGTCTAATTCTGTCACTAAACCCATACCTGTCACCCAGCGCCTAAATACTAGGCCTCAAATTTATATCCTGCTAAATCTCTCGTTACCGCTGTACTGTTGTTGCTGGGCAAGATATTTAGTGTCCGTCAAAGCACATTTTTTGTTCTGGGTTGAAATACAATTCCCAATTTAGCAATTTCATAATTTAGTGGTTTCTGCTATATCAGAGCTATTTGAAATCTATCCCTAAAAGGGTATATAATATTCAAGGTGCACATTGGGTCATTCAGAATAACTTCACACACACCCGCTACTGTGTATTTCCAAGTCTAATTCTGTCACTAAACCCATACCTGTCACCCAGCGCCTAAATACTAGGCCTCAAATTTATATCCTGCTAAATCTCTCGTTACCGCTGTACTGTTGTTGCTGGGCAAGATATTTAGTGTCCGTCAAAGCACATTTTTTGTTCTGGGTTGAAATACAATTCCCAATTTAGCAATTTCATAATTTAGTGGTTTCTGCTATATCAGAGCTATTTGAAATCTATCCCTAAAAGGGTATATAATATTCAAGGTGCACATTGGGTCATTCAGAATAACTTCACACACACCCGCTACTGTGTATTTCCAAGTCTAATTCTGTCACTAAACCCATACCTGTCACCCAGCGCCTAAATACTAGGCCTCAAATTTATATCCTGCTAAATCTCTCGTTACCGCTGTACTGTTGTTGCTGGGCAAGATATTTAGTGTCCGTCAAAGCACATTTTTTGTTCTGGGTTGAAATACAATTCCCAATTTAGCAATTTCATAATTTAGTGGTTCCTGCTATATCAGAGCTATTTGAAATCTATCCCAAAAAGGGTATATAATATTCAAGGTGCACATAGGGTCATTCAGAATAACTTCACACACACGCTTCTGTGCATTTCCAAGTCTAATTCTGTCACTAAATCCATACCGGTCACCCAGCGCCTAAATACTAGGCCTCAAATTTATATCCCGCTGAATTTGAATACAATACATTGGGCCAAATAATATATTTGTTGTTGTGGTGAACCATAACAATGAGAAAAACATCTAGTAAGGGACGCGGACGTGGACATGGTCGTGGTGGTGTTAGTGGACCCTCTGGTGCTGGGAGAGGACGTGGCCGTTCTGCCACATCCACACGTCCTAGTGTACCAACTACCTCAGGTCCCAGTAGCCGCCAGAATTTACAGCGATATATGGTGGGGCCCAATGCCGTTCTAAGGATGGTAAGGCCTGAGCAGGTACAGGCATTAGTCAATTGGGTGGCCGACAGTGGATCCAGCACGTTCACATTATCTCCCACCCAGTCTTCTGCAGAAAGCGCACAGATGGCGCCTGAAAACCAACCCCATCAGTCTGTCACATCACCCCCATGCATACCAGGGAAACTGTCTCAGCCTCAAGTTATGCAGCAGTCTCTTATGCTGTTTGAAGACTCCGCTGGCAGGGTTTCCCAAGGGCATCCACCTAGCCCTTCCCCAGCGGTGAAAGACATAGAATGCACTGACGCACAACCACTTATGTTTCCTGATGATGAGGACATGGGAATACCACCTCAGCATGTCTCTGATGATGACGAAACACAGGTGCCAACTGCTGCGTCTTTCTGCAGTGTGCAGACTGAACAGGAGGTCAGGGATCAAGACTGGGTGGAAGACGATGCAGGGGACGATGAGGTCCTAGACCCCACATGGAATGAAGGTCGTGCCACTGACTTTCACAGTTCGGAGGAAGAGGCAGTGGTGAGACCGAGCCAACAGCGTAGCAAAAGAGGGAGCAGTGGGCAAAAGCAGAACACCCGCCGCCAAGAGACTCCGCCTGCTACTGACCGCCGCCATCTGGGACCGAGCACCCCAAAGGCAGCTTCAAGGAGTTCCCTGGCATGGCACTTCTTCAAACAATGTGCTGACGACAAGACCCGAGTGGTTTGCACGCTGTGCCATCAGAGCCTGAAGCGAGGCATTAACGTTCTGAACCTGAGCACAACCTGCATGACCAGGCACCTGCATGCAAAGCATGAACTGCAGTGGAGTAAACACCTTAAAACCAAGGAAGTCACTCAGGCTCCCCCTGCTACCTCTTCTGCTGCTGCCGCCTCGGCCTATTCTGCTGCTGCCGCCTCGGCCTCTTCCTCCGCCTCTGGAGGAACGTTGGCACCTGCCGCCCAGCAAACAGGGGATGTACCACCAACACCACCACCACCACCTCCGTCACCAAGCGTCTCAACCATGTCACACGCCAGCGTTCAGCTCTCCATCTCACAAACATTTGATAGAAAGCGTAAATTCCCACCTAGCCACCCTCGATCCCTGGCCCTGAATGCCAGCATTTCTAAACTACTGGCCTATGAAATGCTGTCATTTAGGCTGGTGGACACAGACAGCTTCAAACAGCTCATGTCGCTTGCTGTCCCACAGTATGTTGTTCCCAGCCGGCACTACTTCTCCAAGAGAGCCGTGCCTTCCCTGCACAACCAAGTATCCGATAAAATCAAGTGTGCACTGCGCAACGCCATCTGTAGCAAGGTCCACCTAACCACAGATACGTGGACCAGTAAGCACGGCCAGGGACGCTATATCTCCCTAACTGCACACTGGGTAAATGTAGTGGCAGCTGGGCCCCAGGCGGAGAGCTGTTTGGCGCACGTCCTTCCGCCGCCAAGGATCGCAGGGCAACATTCTTTGCCTCCTGTTGCCACCTCCTCCTTCTCGGCTTCCTCCTCCTCTTCTTCCACCTGCTCATCCAGTCAGCCACACACCTTCACCACCAACTTCAGCACAGCCCGGGGTAAACGTCAGCAGGCCATTCTGAAACTCATATGTTTGGGGGACAGGCCCCACACCGCACAGGAGTTGTGGCGGGGTAATGAACAACAGACCGACGAGTGGTTGCTGCCGGTGAGCCTCAAGCCCGGCCTGGTGGTGTGTGATAATGGGCGAAATCTCGTTGCAGCTCTGGGACTAGCCAATTTGACGCACATCCCTTGCTTGGCGCATGTGCTGAATTTGGTGGTGCAGAAGTTCATTCACAACTACCCCGACATGTCAGAGCTGCTGCATAAAGTGCGGGCCGTCTGTTCGCGCTTCCGGCGTTCACATCCTGCTGCTGCTCGCCTGTCTGCGCTACAGCGTAACTTCGGCCTTCCCGCTCACCGCCTCATATGCGACGTGCCCACCAGGTGGAACTCCACCTTGCACATGCTGGACAGACTGTGCGAGCAGCAGCAGGCCATAGTGGAGTTTCAGCTGCAGCACGCACGGGTCAGTCGCACTACAGAACAGCACCACTTCACCACCAATGACTGGGCCTCCATGCGAGACCTGTGTGCCCTGTTGCGCTGTTTCGAGTACTCCACCAACATGGCCAGTGGCGATGACACCGTTATCAGCGTTACAATACCACTTCTATGTCTCCTTGAGAAAACACTTAGGGCGATGATGGAAGAGGAGGTGGCCCAGGAGGAGGAGGAGGAGGAGGAGGAAGAGGGGTCATTTTTAGCACTTTCAGGCCAGTCTCTTCGAAGTGACTCAGAGGGAGGTTTTTGGCAACAGCAGAGGCCAGGTACAAATGTGGCCAGCCAGGGCCCACTACTGGAGGACGAGGAGGACGAGGATGAGGAGGAGGTGGAGGAGGATGAGGATGAAGCATGGTCACAGCGGGGTGGCACCCAACGCAGCTCGGGTCCATCACTGGTGCGTGGCTGGGGGGAAAGGCAGGACGATGACGATACGCCTCCCACAGAGGACAGCTTGTCCTTACCCCTGGGCAGCCTGGCACACATGAGAC